>NW_027532002.1:10373561-10386446 GCF_008692635.1 Crocuta crocuta
ACACACACACACACACACACACACACACACAAGATTTGTACATCGAAATAGCAAGAAAACAGTCCTTTATTAAAAGCATTATAAATATTGTCTAAATTTAATTAGATTAGAGATATATATTAGAAGTGTATGTGTGCATATATATGTATATATATGTTCTTAAAAAACTTTGAGCAGCTGAGCACAAAACTATTCTCAGCCAAAATTTCTTTAAAATTTTTTTTTAACGTTTTTATTTACTATTGAGAGACAGAGACAGAGCATGAGCATAGAAGGGGCAGAGAGAGGGGGAGACATAGAATCCAAAGCAGCCTCCAGGCTCTGAGCTGTCAGCACAGAGCCCGACACGGGGCTCAAACTCACAATCCGTGAGATCATGACCTGAGCCAAAGTCGGAAGCTTAACCGACTGAGCCACCGAGGCACCCCTCAGCCAAAATTTCTTAAATGATTCTGGGCAAAAGATGAAAATAGACTGAATTTTTCCTAGTTGGGAGTTCTGGACTCTGGGAAAGAGCATCTTCTGGTGTCAATGAGGCCATAGGCTGGGGAATTGTGTCCAGTCTATTCTTTCCACTGTGTAAATTGGCCTGCGTCACCTGGAAGAGATCTTTATCTATGTAACCTTCTGAAGTCGGGGAATAGATGCAAAGTGGACAGCTACCTTTCTTCTTCTTTCTATAAACCATGTGATCTCTATTTACCTTACTGACCATAAAAACAGATGAAATGGAACACAATTTATGTGATTTCAACTGTGTACTCTTAGTGTGAATTGAAGGCTAACCTGTGAAGGACTGATGAGCTTTAACACTATTTGTCTCTGAAATGTGTCTATGTGTGTGTATATATACACATATACATAGGATTAATATGCACATCTCTTGCAAGTTCTGAATCCTGCCATAAGCCAGTGAATAGCTACAGTGCCGTATTAAAAAAGCTTTCTCTGTCTTGAGTGCATTCTGGACATGTGTTATTTACTCTGGTGTGGCTTCTTTTTCTGGGGGTAGCTTTTTAATTTTTTTTAACGTTTATTTATTTTTTGAGAGACAGAGAGTGAGCGGGGGAGGGGCAGAGAGAGAGGGAGACACAGAATCCAAAGCAGGCTCCAGACTCTGAGCTGTCAGCACAGAGCCCAATGCAGGGCTTGAACAGGGAGATCATGACCTGAGCCGAAGTCTGCCGCTTAACTGACTGAGCCAGCCAGGCGCCCCTCTGGGGGTAGCTTTTAACACACAATGTGTGCATATGAGAATACCTGACTCAGCTCAGAGAAACAAAGGAAGACTATTGTCCTACATATGAAAATATTGAGTGTTTTGGAAAATCTAGGCACTGTTGGTGAAATGCTAAAGAAAACTACAGGCTAATGTCAGCAAGGAATTAAAGATTGAGGTCTTTTGACATTGTGAAGGGCATCATACATTTGCCCTCACCCCATGAAAATATATCAATAACAGAATGAAGTGGAGCTTGCAGAGACTCTGGCCAGAGACGGTTGACTGCTTTGGAATCGGAGAAAACGTGTAGCTGTGATTGTACCGAGAATGCATCGTGGCTGTACAGGGAGGGGGTTAGTATGGAAGGTTCTCCCCACCAGCGCATAAAACGACATCTGCCCTGAAGCCATGGTCCTCCAAGTGTGTTTGCTGGACCAGCAGCAGCACTAGGAATGCCGATTTCTCCAACCCACCGCATACCTCCTGACTCAGAACCTCTGGAGGTGGGCCCATCGGTCTGTCCTTGAACCAGTGTCTGGCCATTCTGATGACAGCTAAAGTTTGAGAACCACCATGCTACAGTGCAGGCAGAGTGGGAGGTGTGACTCTGCAGTCCTTGCACATGACTTCAGTCTTCCTATCTTCTCTTGGCATCAGCCGCTTTTTATACTCTATGGCGTTCTAGTGTTTATGGAAACACATTTGTCATGCCAACTCGTCCCAAACACACGCTCAAGTGAAGACACAGCCATCTATTTCAATGCCAGAGAAAATCCAGCTGGGTTAACTTTCCTGAGAAGCAGTGTGGGATCTCTGGTGGGCACTGTGCTGAGTGATTCAAGGGTAATTTGCTTAGGGTCATTTTGCACCTCACCATAACCGTGAAGCCCAGATAGGTTCTATTCTACTACACACCACCCTCCATCTCACTGTTTTGCCTCCTAATCAAGCCAGACGGCGTTGGTAGCCCAGCACACACTTAGCCCCTTCCTGGAGATGCATTTAGTGTTCCACAAACCTACCATATTTAGCTTGATGACCTGCTACCCAGCAGAATTTGGAAGGGATTAATATTCTTTTTAAATTATTCTAGGGGCACCCAGGTGGCTCAGTTGGTTAAGCGTCTGACTTCGGCTCAGGTCGTGATCCCGCAGTTTGGGAGTTCCAGCCCTGTGCTGGGCTCTGTGCTGACAGCTCAGAGCCTGGAGTCTGCTTTGGATTCTGTCTCCCTCTCTCTCTGCTCCTCCCCTGTTTGTGCTCTGTTCTTCTCTGTCTCTCAAAAACGAATAGATGTTAAAAAAAATTAAAAGAAATTATTCTAGATACCTTAAACACAAAGAAATCTCCCTCAGCAATTGCTCTCCTATACTCAGATGATCATCCTGCTTCCGAGTTTGTATTATTGAAAGGCTTCCAGCAGGATTATGAGCTCCGAGTTTCCGGGATAGAGGCAGATCAAAGAATTCTATTCAAGTCCAAAGATAACATGGAGAACGCCTTTTGTCTGGGCCTCGTAGAAATAAGTGCTCATGCTGCTGCTCAGAGAGAATGCAGTCATTTTGCTACCATGGAAGACAAGTCACATTAGGACAAGCAATGTGACTAGACATTGCTTTTTATGTGGGCACCATGCCACCCACCCGGATCTCCAGACGTGGGGGGCACAGGCTGCTTTTCTGGGTTTGATCAGGTTCCGCCTCCAGAAACGGTCAAAGAGAGCAGGCAGAGAGCTCCAGCGAACGGAGCATTAAGCCTGACAGCCTGTCTGGCACCTGCGGCCACACACAGATATTACACTTTGTAACTGCCATCAGATGTCAGAGGCCTCACAGATGACAGCTCCGCGGGGATCTCTAGAAGGCCACCGACACAAAGGTCTCTGGCTGGCTCCTTCTTCCTGTCTGCTCCCCAACAAGAAACCAATAGCAGGAAAAGATTTACAGTTTGGTAGATAAACGATTTCGGTGTCTGGATGCTTTAAGCACAAATTTTTGTACATCATATGGTTAAAATTGATCACTCCATTGACTTTTTGTATGGGCTGAGCCCACACTAATGATGTTAGGTAATCAATGAGAAAAGACTGTGCATGAAGAATTAAAAAGCGCAATAATGGATTGCTGTTGTAAAAGGCCCCTCGCAGCAAGAAATAAGTGAGGGCTGGTCACGTTCAAAGAAGGCTGGACCCAAAGCCGCCTTCCCCCTACTCTGATGCTCTGAGCAGAGTCTATTACAGACCAGTCTAAGAAGCCTGGCTCATGAAGTCAGCCCTCTGACACTTATATTTCTTTTCATGGAGATTCTGATTTCTCTGTGCTGGCGTTTCCTGCCCCTGTAACTTGCCTTTTATTCCTAAGAAATAGATCGCAGGGTGCTTCTGTTTGTTATAATGAGCTCTGGCTATTAGCTCTTCCTGTTTAAGCGGGTGTGAGGGGACCAGACCTTGGTTGTAACCCACTCAGAGGAACAGATCGTTGTTGATTCCTCTTTTCCTGACTCCTAACATATGCTGGGGCCGCAAGTAACCCTGTGTAACTGCTGCACACCCAGGGCATCTGGACCTATGAGGACCAGCCCCCGCCCCTGACTTCCCAGCAAACATGTGGAGAATAATACAAGGACATTAAATTAGACCTCATTACCTAGCCAGTTGGGCCGTCCGGCTCTCCCGCACATAATAATGAGGTCTGATTTATTGTGATCATTATTCAGGCATTACAGGTCACTAAATAACATGCTCTGCCCACACATGTCTTCTGAGCTAATAAATATCCTGAGAGGAAACATTCTGGAGGACGTGAGTCCCAGGTTTGGATCGGTAACTCCGGGCTCATTAATTGCATGAAGGCACTTTGCGTATTGCTCATAGGATCTTGGGAACCGAGATAGGAAAAGTCTAATTATCAGCCTAGAGGGATGTGAATGAGAGACGAAGGGGAAACTGTCCACTGGATTCTTTGACCCATGGGACCCAGGCCAAGGAGGGTACGCTGGTGGAGGGGACAGAGCTGAGGTTGACCCCCAGGCAGCTCAGCCATGATTCGAGTCTCATAGCACAGCATCCAAGATGTGAGACCTTTAGGAACTGGTCCTCGTTCTCTCTCCTCCTTACACCATGTATTCCCCACACTGGGAAGTTCCATCATGCTGCCCTCTCTCACCTCTGGGCCTTTGCATGTGCTTTTCCTTTCTGTCTAGAATGCCCTGCCCCACTTCTGCCTCCCCCTTTATATGGTATTATCATGTTTGGAAACTCAAATGTCATCTTCCCCGGGTGGCCTTCTCTAAGTATTTACTCCTACACGGCATATCAGGTAGTGCTGTTCTCATTGACTTGTCTGTGTTCTCCACCAGCCTGTAAGCCCATCAGGAGCCCAATCTGGATGTCACTGATGGCCTTCTCCTAACACCTAGGGCAGCGCCTGGGCCATAACAGGTGTTAACTAGCTGCTGGGCGAATGAAAAAAATAAATGCCTATGATGGGAAGAAGAAGGACACTGAAAACAATGTCTTTGTTTGGTGGTGATGGTGGAGGCTGGTAGCTTTCTCCCCTGATAATCTCCACTCAGGGAAAAGAGGCCCATAGCCCACCCCAGACATCACTTTCCTAAACTTCTCTTATCCACACATACATCAAACTGGAAACTTCTTGAACAAGGAAATAGGATCTTGGCTAATCTTTATCCCTCAGAGCCTTACCTGGGTGTTGGCACATAGTAGGTGTTCGTTAAATGCTAGATTAAGCTGTGGGCACTGGTAGCTGGGCTTTCCTATCCAAAAGAGACCGGAGCCCTGGAGCCACTTTCCTGGAGCACGTGGGAGGAATGTGGTTTGAGGCTAGGAAGATAGGCTTCTTTTTGGTCCCACCTCTAGTTACAGGTTTGCCAGCAGGCAGGGACGAAGGAGGCTCCGGGAGTCAAGTGCTTTCTGCAAGTCCGGCCGGTCCCAGGGCAACACGGTGACACCTGGCTCTTCTCCTTGTGCCATAATCTCAAATCACAGAGTACTGAGACTTCAGCTTTAGACATAATAGAATTACAAGAAAATGACAAGCATCAGTGGATTGTCATAAGTCCTATATTGATAATGTCCATATGTATCTTTTAAAATTGCAATATGTTTTTTTTTTCCCCCTAAGGCCCATTTACCTCGAGGAAGACACTGGGGATTGGGAAAACAGGATTAAAAATAATCCTTTTTTTTTCCTAACTCATAATGCAACGTGCGTAACTGGTAAATACTAAACAAATCTGACCATATATCTACATTATTTATGGGAATAATTTAGGATTATTTGCTTTATAGAAATTTTGTTGGAATGCTTTAAAAATTACTGAAATTAAATGAAATCAGGCTCCTTGAATTATCCATGAATGCAGCTTCACATAATCAATACTCTAGCCATTCTGGGATGACATTACATCTCAAGACTATTTTCTAACTTAATAAGATTAGAAATAATAAACTGATATTATTTCTTTGTGAATTGGGGCCTCTGACCTGGTAATTTAATGCCTTCATTATTGCACTCGAAGAACACTGAGACCCACTGAGACCACGTCTCAGCAACGACATCCTGTCCAAGTGATAGCCCAATTCCCCTCTCTTCCTTTGCGTGGCGGGTTATGTGCGATTGAGGAGCATTCTGAAGTCATTTTTAAAACACTCCAAGCATTATTTTCAGGAAAGTGGTGTATCTATTTTAAATGGAAAACTTTTATGGATTCAGTAGTAAAGACCAGTAGACAACGGGATGACCTAATCCTAAATTCTATTATTACAGATATTTTATGCCAGCCAGGCGGCGAGCTCTATAGCATGGGGCCACGAGAGAGAGTTGCTTTGTTTGTTTTTCTTGGTCCAGCCTGGGATCAATGCATTTTGTGTTCACGCGGCTCTTTGCTGCTCTCTGGGAGAAAATGCAGGGAAGGGTGTGAATGTCTGAAAGTGTGGCAGCGTCTGAGCCTTGAACTTATCCCACGTTCTCACGAGCCCTCCTCCTGCCCTTCCTGAGTTGAGAAATCCCGAGTGTGCCTGTATTCGAGCACTTTCTCATGAACCTTTGCCATTGCCTGTGCAGCTCAAAAGGAACTCCTCCCTGTTTAAAGTGTGTTGATCCCTCATCGCAGCCCAGGAGATATAAGTCATAGCCCTTCTGTGAGGCCTGTTCCCAGAGAGTCACCTATGGTGAGAAACCAATGGAGGATGTGATTCCCAAGGCTCTGAACCAGACTCTAACTTGGAAAAGGCAATGAAATGGATGGGAACGTTCTATGAAAGACGGCCTTGGCTGGGAGAGGCTCAGCTAAAAGAAGATGGGATGTATTTTATTTATGGAGCATGGTTTAAAATGCTGAACGCTAAGGGTAGGAGGCAGTTATGAGTTCTTTAACTGAGCAAGACAATAGGAAATTGAAGTCCCTCTGGGGGAAGGGGAATTATTTGCCCACTGGGTCTGTTGATTGTGGGTGACTTGCGAAACCAGATCTGTCATCAAGAAGCTCTGTTGAAAGTTACGTGGCAGGGATGACTTGGGCCCAATTAGTTCTGGACTCTGCTGCTGTAATGACCGTGACAGCCCACTGTGCTCCAGATGCTGCTGTAAATACTCTGCATTCATCATCTCATTCGCTGCTAAAGTCAACCACAATTGCATGAGGTGGGCATTACTATTGCATACTTAAATCCTTGGTGACACTGTGACTTGCCCAAGGTCACCTAGTTGGAGAGATGGAGGTGGGACTTAAATCCAGCTTGTCTATCTTCATGTGCTCCAAATACTAATTCTGTACCATTTGGTCATGCATAAAAGATACAAGAAAGGATCATGAATACACAACACAACCTTAACATCAGTTGCTTTCCAAGGGAAATATTTTATTTTGTTCAGTCTATCTCTCTTTCCCCTCATAACTGGCCCCAGCTTTATAGCAGAGTGTTATTATTTCCTTACTACAAAAACGTAGTGCATGCTTCAGACCATTTCTAATAAGCCTCTAAATGCTCTGGAAAATGCCTGTGTTCAGTAAAACCTCATGTTGAGCACAGAGCATTAACATAAGATCTGAACTGGTTGCCTTTTCCCAAGGCCCCAAGGATGCCTTTGCCCATGGGAACTGGCATGTGATAGGGGACCACCTGTTGAGTTCCTCAGTCCGTTGCAATGTCTCCTCAAAGGTAACAAACTCTGCTGAACAATGGTAAGGAAACAACCTCTGAATTGATAACGAGAAACTCATGCTAATACATAGTTATAAGAACAGTAGAAGGTTCATAATGAATCCTGGAATGAGTATAAAATTGGACATTCAAAGAGTCATGATGACTATGACTAACACTTACTGAGTGCACACTGAGTCAGACGCTGTTCTAAATCTCCTCTGTGGAATGCCAGCTCATTGCATTCTTTGAGCCACTCTGTAAAGTGGATGCCATTTTACAATTCATTTCCACTGCTCTCTTATTGACTGGAATGAGTCACATGGCACAGATAGCTGCATGGGAGGCCCAAGCTGAGTGGCCAGTGCCCAGATGAAATTCTGGGCAGTCTTAAAATAAAAAGAAAAAATGAATCAGGGCGACAGTGAAATGTCTCTGCTCCATCATAACTTGAGCCAATGAACTCATCCTTGGAATGGCCCCCGAAAAGAAGCTTTTCTCATCTTCTCCTTCAACTGGATTTCTATAAGATGATTTCTAGAAGATTTTACTGAGGTGCTGGGCATTCTGAATAGGCAAAAGATGAGAAATGGACAAGCACGAACATTGCTTCTTCTGTAAACCTTCTTCCTTTGGTAGAAGTTTTTGTCCATATAGCTTGCACAGCTCTTTGCCTGATTCTAGAAGCTATAGAGGTTGTCCACTTGTTTATTCAACAAGTGTTTATTGAAAGTCCATGATGCACCAGGCCCTGGACCTATGGAGACACACAGGACAAACAAGGTTCTTGCTTCTGTGACGTTTATACTCTTTGAAGGAGACATTGGTAACAAGAAAACAAGTGGGCCACATAATTTCAGAAGTTGATAGGTACTAGGAAGAAATTTTAAGTGAAACCATGTAAAACTCAGTAGTTTATAATAACAAGCATTCATCTTAGAGGAGTATCAGCTACATAATTTAGGGTCCTGGTACAAAATGAAAATGTGGAGCCCTTTTGAAAAAAAATTAATAGTTTCAAAATAGTAACAGGAGAGGAATTAGACCAAGCATGAGGCACTTTTAACAAGGAGCCCTGTATGCCTGAAGAAGCTATTGTAACAATTTATTAATAGATTTGAATTCAGTCAGGTTTTATAATAATCAAGTTCACAACAATCACCGTGCTTAGTATTAAGTAAATCAGTATGCAAGCAAATCAGTATGCAAGCAGAAGCTTTCTCACTCCAAGTACTTAAGGCAAAGCTATTAGAATACTTGAAATTTTGGGGCCTCTGGGTAGCTGAGTCAGTTAAGCATCAGACTTCTGCTCAGGTCATGATCTCACAGCCTGTGAGTTCGAGCCCCACATCGGGCTCTATTCTGACAGCATAGAGCCTGGAGCGTGCTTTGAATTCTGTGTCTCCTTCTCTCTCTGCCCCTTCCCCGCTTATGCTCCATCTCTCTCAGAAGTAAATAAACATTAAAAAAAAAAAAAAGAATACTTGGACTTTCATTTGTAAATATATGGATTTCCATAGGAAGTCACAAATCTTCAAACATGTGCATTTTCAGGGTTATCCTGTTACAGAAATCAAGCCTGGAAGAATTATTTTTACACTAGAAAAAGGATTCGTGAAAACATGGAAATTGCCAATTGGCTACGGTAGTAACGTAGCACCCACATACCCAGCTCTGTTCGCAGGGGTGTGGGTAGGTAGGATGTGGTCTAGGCTTCAGATCGGGTTCATAGCGGCTCCACATGTCTCCAGACACGTTTCCCTTGGATGAGGAGCTCCTGGAGTGTGGTATCTGCCGTGGGCTATAAGAAGACAGGAGTGTGCCAAACTGTACAAACACGTTTGGAGCCTCTGCTTGCAAAGCGTCTACTAAAATCCCATTGGCGGGCCACCTGGGTGGCTCAGTTGGTTAAGCGTCCGGCTTCGGCTAGGTCAGATCTCATGATTCGTGGGTTCGAGCCCCGTATCCCTGGAGCCTGCTTCCGATTCTGTGTCTCCCTCTCTCTCTGCCCCTCCCCCTGCTCATGCTCTGTCTTTCTCTGTCTCAAAAATAAAGTATAAAAAAAAAAAATCCCATTGGCCAAAAGAGTTACATGACCAATTTCAAGGTTAAGAGGTGAGGAAATACATTCTTCCCACCAAGATGCCATGGCAAGGGTATGGATACAAAATTCTATTAAGGGAAAGAGTGAGTATTGAGAGCAACGATCCTGGTAGTCAAAGTGAGTGTGGTAAGAAGAAACTGGTTTTAAGAACATGAGTGACACAGGGCACCTCGGCGGCTCAGCTGAGCATCTGACTCTTGATTTTGGCTCTGCTCATGATCCCGGGTTTGTGGGATCAAGTCCCGCGTTGGGCTCCATGCTGAGTGTGGAGCCTGCTTGGGATTCTCTCTCTCTCTCCCTCTCTCTCTCTCTCTCTGCCCCTCTACCCACTTGCTCTCTCTAAAAATAAAATAAAATAAAATAAAATAAAATAAAATAAAATAAAATAAAGAATATTTTAAAGAAAAATAAAATAAAATGAAGAGTGACATTCTTTCATTTAACAGGAAGAATGGATTATAAAGGGCAAGAGTGGAAGGAGGGAGAGCAATGAGTCAAAGAGAAAGATACTGGCTTGGATTTTAGTGGTAGCAGTGGAGATGAAGATGAAGGATATGGTTTAGTGATAAAATCAATGGGACTTTCTGCTGGGTTGGAAGAGGTGGGCAAGCGAAGAGATGAATGAAGAAAGAATTCTGTGTTTTTAATTGGAGCAACAAAGTAAAGGGTGGTATTATTTATTGCGGATGGGGGACAGGTGGGAATTAATTAGTGGATCTGTGTCCTCAGCCAGACCACAAGCTTTGCAAGGAAAAAACTAAGTCTTATTTATCTCTAAATTCTCAGAGACTTGTATAGTGATTGGCACATAGTAGTTGCTTCATAAATGAACCAATGAAGGAGGAAAGCGGATACTTAGTATAGTGGGGACATACACACCGATTCATTCATTCAATTAATTCATCAATCATATTTTGATCATAGTCCCAATAGTTCTTTATCCTAGAACTGACAGTCTAGTGGAAGAATCAGATAAGAGAACACAGGATTAGAACATGAGATGAGAAGAGTGTGCACAAAGGGCTGTGGAAGTGGACAGGAAAGCCTCGGGTGCAGCCCTCTGGGGAGAAATCGAGGAAGTCTTTCCTAGAGGAAGTGATACTTGAATGGAGTCTTTAAGGAAAGTAGGAGTCAGGCCATGGAAGAGACGGGAAATAGTGTCATAGGCAGAGGAGCAGCACGTGAGAAGGCTCAGAGGCTTGAGTGAATGCGGTGCGTTGAAGGAAATGTAAGATGCGGATGCTTGGGGAGGACTCGCTCAGTTTGGGAAAGCAAGTCAAGGCTAGGTCCTCGAGGGGCTTTGCGTTTCATGTTCCATGCTAGAGGCAATGGCTTGCTGTTAGGATTTTAAGTAGAGGGACATGATTTATGTTTTGGAAAGATGTTTCCTGGAGTAAGGTGGGAGTGGATTGGAGTTGAAAGGGGCTGGGAGCAGAGAGGCTCTTAGGAGTCTTAGCTTAACTTGGGTGAAAGATCCTGGAGGGACAGCCTGAGGCACCGGCGATGGGGATGGAATGAGGTGGGTGGGATGAATGACATTTAAACCAGTGAATCAACAGGGCAGCCTGGATATGGGGAAGAGGGGAGAGGAAGGCAATGAGGATGATTTCCAGGTCTCTGGAAATCCCCGTGGAGGGGGATGCGGCCGTTCACAGCAACGAGGACGGCAGCTAGGAGAGAGTCTGGCCCCGCAGAAGGCCATTGAGCCAGAACCCACACCTGAAAAGCCCGAGCATCATCAGAGAGAACTCAGCAAAGCAGCTGTTGCAGGAGCATGGCGTGATGTCAATATGGCTTCCCTGGGCTTCCCTGATTCTGGCATTTGGAAAGCCTAAAGTTAATCCAGTGAATCTAGCTATTATCTTCCTTTTCCCTGGGCAACTGGTGGAAAGTCTGCTAGGGGGTATTTATACTCTAAGGGGGATGGCACAGCAGTCTGGGAGGTGGTGCTCTGTGGCAATAGCTAAATTACAATGGTCAACATTGATGCTCTCGGACATTTGGGCTGCATAATTCTTCGTTGCCGAGGGTGCTGAGTTGTACATTGTGAGGTGTGGACAAAAGACTTCATGCAGGTGCATTAGAATGCCACTAGAGGGGCGCCTGGGTGGCTTAGTCGGTTAAGCGTCCGACTCTCGCTTGGGTCATGATCTCGTGGTTTGTGGGTTCGAGCCCCGCGTCGGGCTCTGTGCTGACTGCCGGCTCAGAGCCTGGAGCCTGTTTCACAGTCTGTGTCTCTCTCTCTCTCTGACCCTCCCCTGTTCACGCTGTCTCTCTCTCCTAGAAATAAATAAAAATATTTAAAAAAAAAAAAAAAGAATGCCACTAGATATGAGCAGCAAGACCCCAGCAATGACAACCAACACTGACTCCGGATATTGCCAATATCCCCTGGAGGGCAGGTATCTGAGAATAATTCTTTTCCTTCCTTGGCCCATCTCAGCTATAGTAATAATAATATTAATAACTATAGCTAAATATACATTGAATACTTTCCCATGTACTGTCCTGAGAATGTTATAATGTTATTTTCAATATTTCATTAATTCCCTCTAGAAATTCTACGTGGAGATTTCTACTTGTTTCCCATTTTACAGTAGAAGAGACCAAAGCATGCAGCTGTCTCTCTCCAGTGCTGAGGATATCGAGTTTTTGACAGCCTCTATGATTTTGCCACTATATTCCAGGTGAATTTCAGCCTCACCATCTAGAAAGATGACAGCATCTGCCCAGTAATTACCCGTATATTCTATAGAAAATCTGACATTGGATCCTTGAATATATATTATATTTTACTAACCCTTATCGTACGCCAGGGGCTGACACAAGCACTTTCCAGACGTTAACTCATTTGGTTCTTATAACAACCTAATGGTGTATGTTCTACATTCGCCTTCATAATATGGATGTGGGACTAGAAGTACAGAGAGGTTGAGTAACTTGCCTGAGGAATGAGCAGCAGAAGCAGGGGCGAGACCCACACTGTCTGGCTCGAGTCCTGCTCTTACCGAGTACACCGTGCCTGGTGCCTGGCAGCAGCCAAGGTCATTGTGCTGCTGGGTTTGACAGAATATCCAGTGGCCATGAGCAGTGGGTAGCCGTGTCTTTGGAACACAAAGACATACACATCATGTATAGCATGTGGGCAAAACACTGCATGCAGGTGCGTTAGAACTCATCACGGGGCACGTGAACCCCTTCCTTGTGGCTCTACTCACTTGCAGGCCCTTAGGTCTCCACCCGCCTTGGAGAACTGAATCGTGTCTGTGGGGCTCCCATAGGTAGAGCAGGCTGTGGTTCGAATCCCATCCCTCTGGTCCCAACAAGGACAAAGCACTGCCCGCCAGCTCCGTGACTCAGGAGGCAGGGCTTTCTCCATCCATTTCCACTTCTATGGGG
>NW_027532002.1:10386497-10724922 GCF_008692635.1 Crocuta crocuta
GGGGGGGGGGGGGGTGGAGGAGGGCGGGGGAAGAAAGCCCAGAAAAGGCCCGCTGGGCATTGTTCTCAGAACTGCAGAACAGCCTACCTGCTGTGGGCAACAGAGACAAACCCAAAGCAGGGAAGGTGGACACAGGGGTACTGGCTTGGGCAGACTGGACAGAAAGACGAATGTGGTGGGCCGTGGGTCATAACAGGCCAGGGACCATAAGGCTTAACTAACATCAGCAGGAGCAAAACACCACAGCCCAGCCTCCGAAGGGGCAGGACAGGTGATGACAAGGAGACCAGCAAGGGCTTTATCCTCACAGACCCGAAGGGCCTTTCCAGCTCTGGGTACCCAGGAGGGGGAACTCCAATATTGACCTGACCTTTGACCTTGACCCCATCCTAAGCCAAACTTCAGTGGGCTGAGAGGACGGCATTTTCAGATCATCATGGCCATTCTTTCCAGATTTCTACACCTTGCCCAGACCTGTGAGGGTGCGGCTGCCTTAGAGTAACACTCAGAGGTGCCATCCTTGAACCTGCCAGAGCTGGCCCCACAGGAAGCAAGGATAGTAAACAATCCACGAGGTCTCTTCCCTCTGGAGAGCCTCTCTGTGCTGTCTAGACCGGAAAAATCTGAAGAGACAAAATACTGGGCATCGTGAGCTTGCTCAGTGTTGCCCCAGAGCCTTCTGCTGCCGAGGTCATGGGGGGTGGGTACGCACACAACACCGAGCCTGGCTCACTAGGATGCGTAGACAACATCTCACAGAGATGTATCAGGAAAGGTTCTAGGGGCCCTCGCGTGGCTCCGTTGGTTAAGTGTCCAACTGGCTCAGGACATGATCTCACTGTTTGTGAGTTCAAGCCCTGCATTAGGCTTTGTGCTGACAGATTCTGTGTCTCCCTCTCTCTCTGCCCCTCCCCAACTCATACTCTGTCTCTCTCTCAAAAACAATAAATAAACATTTAAAAAATGTAAAAAAAAAAAATAGAAAGGTTCTGTTTAAGACAAGAAGCTGAGGGTGGAGGGAAGCCTGGTAGATAAGGAATGCAAGAATGACAAAGCTGTTGCTGTAGCCCCAGCGGCCTGAGGTTCTGAACACCTACCCCTTACATGAGTAGGGGTTCTCTGTTGTCAGGCCTAGATGGCCAGCTGCCCGTGACATGTAACTTCTCTGAGATTAGATCTATTCACTCCAGTAATTGCCTCGGGATCTGAACCCAGGTCTAGCTGACCCTAAGTCCTTGTCATGGCACTGGAATCAGTCCACGAGGCATTTGTGATTTGCTACACGATCTCAGTCTGTGAGACAGCGCCCTGAGCCCCCGTCGGCTCCGCGGTCCTTCCTCTGTCCACGTCAGCTCTGCTGAGTCCCTCAGAGTGGGTGGCTTCCAGCTCTTCCCGCCCCCCGCGCCCGCTCTGCCCGGACAGGACGCTTCCTCTCCGTGCACACTCACAAGCTCCCTAAGCCCCGGGAGCTCAGGATTAGGGCCGCAGTGGGAGTCATCCAGGGACACAGGCGGCTCCTGCTTGTTTGGGGCAAGTACCAATTGTGGACCACCCAAATGGCTCCTCAGCCTGGGCTCCACTTGGGAACTCTGACACGGAGTTGGCAGCCTTCCTGAGCCTTCCCTGCCTCCTGATAACTCCCCTGGGCCGAACGCTCAAGTACCAGAAGCCTCTCAAAGCCGTGATGGCTGTGCACCGCTCGGGCTGCGGACCCCGCCTGTGGCCGGAGATGCGCGCTTCCCACCCCTCACCCCTTCAGGGAGGAGACAGCTGCCCACCCGTGCGCAGGCAGCCTGATTGGAACCGACGGTGACTGCTCCCTCCCTCTGGGCCCACCTCGCTCCTCCTCACCCGGGGACTGCCCCCCTTCACAGCGAGGCCCCCAGTGAGCTTCAGGCGGGAGCATCCTCACTCACTATCACTGCTGGTGTCACCATTGTGTGCAGACAGGGTGGAGAAGGTGAGGGTCATCGTGTGGCTTTAGAATCAGAAATTTCTGGCTCTGAATCCTGAGTAAGCCACTTAGGAGCTGTGGGACCTTAGGAAAAGCCACATTCCTTATCGTGATGGGGTCTCTTTATACAGTAGGGCTGACATCACCACTCAGGGGTGTTAACGTGGGGTAAAGATAACGCTGCAGGCAGTGTGTCTAGAGCAGCGCATGGCACGGGACAGGCTCTCCCTGCATGGGGATCTGAGCGTCCACTCACGCGCACTCACATCATGCTTCTTCCTGCTGCTTCTGGTCTCTCCCCTGTGTGGAGACCTCAGGCCTCTTCCCCAGCCCTGACCATGCCACATCCACGTGCAGAGGGACGAAAGGGCACATGTGTAACCATGACTCCCTCCTGGGGGCTTGGGAGGCACAGGACAACAGGGCAACTTCTCGACACAGGGAGCACAGATACCAACCCCTCTGCTTAGCACTGGAGGCCCCAAGGGCCCCCAGCCGCATTTTCAGGCTCCTCCTGGATTTCTTCCACTCACGGATCCCACTAAATGCTGCGTGCTTTCTTGTGTCTGCATGTGGACATTCTGTTTTCTTTATTCTTTTCACCTGGAACACTTTCCTTCCATCTCTGTCTGAAATCCAGTTCATGGAAATGGCTTGTCAGTCAAGGCCTTTCTTAGTGCCTTTAAAAAAGAAAAATTTTTTAATGTTTTTTATTTATTTCTGAGAGAGAGAGATAGCGTGAGCAGGGGAAGGGTCAGAGAGAGAGGGAGACACAGAATCTGAAGCAGGCTCCAGGCTCTGAGCTAGCTGTCAGCACAAAGCCCGACACGGGGCTCGAACCCATGAACCATGAGATCATGACCTGAGCCGGTCAGACACTTAACTGACTTAGCCACCCAGGCAACCCTCTTAGTGCCTTTTATTGGAGGTAAGTGTTGCAAATAAGTGATGAGGAAAAGTACTTCCTTTGAACCATTCCCCCCGCTCCCCCCCAACTAGAAGAGGTTCATCCCCCTATCCCTCCTGGAGACCACTGACTGTGACAAGTGCCACAAGACAGGGGTAAGGTGCCTTGTGGGATAGGCTTTTTGTCTTCTTGTCCCATTTTCTTTGGAAGACCATCAACTCCATAAAAGCAGGGACTATATTTTATATATTTATCAACTCTATCTTAACAGGACATAGTCTAGGCCAGGGTTTTTCAGTCTTGGCACTATTGACATTTGGGGCTGGGTAATTCTTTTTCGAGGAGACTGTTTACTGTCCTGTTCATTGTAGGATGGTTAACAGCAACCTTGACCTTTACCCATTAGATGCCACTACCACTCTACCCCCTCGATTGTGACAACCAAAAATGTCTCCAGACTTTACCAAATGAATCCAAGGAGGAGTGAGGGGGGAGCAAAATCACTCTTGATGAGGAACCACTGTTCTAGGTGACTAACCAATACTTTTAAAAATTATTATAAAAAAAACAAGCATGTGTATATGTATGTGTATATATATACACATATATATATATGTAGAAAGAGAAAGAAGGGGTAATGAACCATACATATCCACCACCCCTCTTCAATAACTATTAATATTTTTCTGGACTATTTTAAAGCAGATTTCAAGCAATATGTCATTTCATTCATATATACTTGAGTATGCATCTCTAAAAGATACGGACTTAGAAAAACATTATCACAATGCCATTACATCTAACAAGGTTAATATTTTTAATATTATCTAATATTCGGTCAATGTTCAGATTCCATGATTACCTGAAATCATGGACTTTTTTTTTTTACAGTTGGTTTATTCAAACCAGCATTAAATAAGGCCATGAGAGGCATTTAAATTTCTCCTCACCTCTCTTTTTCTTGGCATTTATTTTTATAGTTAATACATACTATTATTTATATTTATTTTTTATTAAATTTTAAATTTAATTCGAGTATAGTTAACATGCAGCAGTACATATATTAAATGACTGAAAGTGAGAGGTGCTGAAGCAGATTTTGAAGCAAAGGGAGAAGGTTGTTGAAAATTGGTATGAAATTTTGTTCCCATAGGCGTAATGATCTTGTTCCCATCAGTGCTGGTTTGGTTCTGCTCAGAGTAACCACTAACATACTCGTTGCCTAAAATACCGCTTACTTCATGCATTTATACATAAATATCTTCATTTTAATTGTAAGTGTGTTTGTAATGCTCAAAATTTAAATTCAACACACTCCTTGGAAGTGAGAATGAGGCTATGTATAACTCAGTGAAAAAACATGGTCTTCCAATCCAAAGTCAAGTGGAAAGGGAAAGGCGTCTCCTGTTGATATTGCTTCCTTCCTTAATGATCAGGAAAAGCAGATATTTAAAGTAATTGCTTGGCTAATAGTTCCTTTGACTAGTGGTGTGGTGTACTCATGTTTAAGCATGTTTTCCAGATTTTAGATAATGACTTTTTCTTTGTGTTTACAAGATTATTTCTACAGCAAAATAAGAGAAAGATTTATTTTTCTCTTCAAAAGTAACCTCAGGGCAATAGGAAAAATTATATATCTATCACGGTGTATTGTTGTTTGTTTTCCTCTGTTGAAATGTTTGCTTTCTCTATGACAGAGAATATTTGGAGATCTATTATGTATGCATTTACTCTATGCATATATGCTTGCCCTTGGGTAGAAATCTAGTGTCCACGGAAGAATGTGACATTTGATTGAGAGCCAGTGAGCCTGGTAGTTTTCCAACAGTTACAGTTCAGGGTTCTGCTTGAAGCAAATACCTCCAACTGTGGATAATGGACCTTCCTTGAGAACCTGAGACAAGTTGCTGGTTAATGTCTCTGAAACAGCCTGTTAAGACTGTTACTACAAATTAGAGTCTGGATCATTCCGAAACCCAAATAGACTTCTTTCATCTTCCAGATGGCCGTCTGATCGGGAGCTGGGCAGGATCACGTTTCAGGTTGTGACTTAATGATTCAGGACAATATTTATGGTTATTACTTGACAGAGGGCAGCGAGGAAAATTAAAGCACAGCCCCATGCTTCATATATGACAAAAAACAAATTCATGGCAGGGTTGTAGATTAGAGATGGCACCTCCCAGCTCCAGGCACAGCTCTGGTGATGACCCGCTTGACCAGGTACAACTCGGTAAGGCTGGCGAGTCCTGCCCTCAAAACTCAGTGCCTTTCCTCTCTAGAAAAAACCAAGTGAACCTCAAAATGGAAATCTTGGGGGAAGGTTTAGCTGTGAGTGAGAGATTTCAGAGGAGACAAATAATGCAATTATGTTCTTCGCTGGAATGACAATTACATGCAGCTGAAATATTTTGTTTTGAGGCACGTTCTTAACTTTATTATTACAGTTGGTAAAATCAGCAGGAGAAAATAATCATGCCTGCCAGTGGTGGGCATTCTGTTTATGTACTGTGTAATTTCTGTATTAACTTTTCCTTCTAAAACACGCTCTACCCGATATAATATTTATCTCTTACATTACCCAGAATTTTAGGAATTCTGTAATTGGGTGCTATGGGGAAGAGAAAGAGAAGATGGGGGAGACAAGACATAGAAAGGGGAAAAATAAAGCTCGAGTCAGTTAATGAAAGTGTAGATTGTCTAGAAGAAAAGCCACGAGAAAGTTTATCTTGCTCCATTAATCCTCTACTCTGTGAAATGAGAATGCCCATATTGTTCTGGGAGAAAAAAAGAAAGAAAACTAAACCATATGCCATTAATACATTTGACCAACTGTGACATTTTTTAAATAAGGTTTTAACTGGTTTTATTACACCAACTGTGTAATTTCAAAATGACTCTGTCATCTATTATATCTATTATAAACAAGTACTTTGTTTAACCAAGCCAATAATAACCTTCACAGACAGAGAAGGTTGGGGAATTGAGAGACCCAAATCCTCTGATTATTTAGATAAAGGGAAGGGAAAGAAATCCTCTGGCTAGAAATTAAAAAAAAAAAAAAAAAGAACAGTATCTTGAAAAAAAACGTCTTCGGCTTATCACCCTATTTCCAATAATTTGATATTCTCTTCTGTGATGTGCGGGGCTGGCTTTCCAGCGCCTGAAGCCCACCTCCAAGCATGCGCCATCTTGGTTCCACTCTCACAGTCTAGTCTCCAAAGATGCAGCAAAACAGAGCCCTGTGAATGCGACCAGGGGAGGCCTTCCAAGGGGGGGCTTTGCCAGAGATCGCATAGTCAGGCTGATCTACAGAGGCATCTCTACCTCCAGGAGGCTTTGGGCTGGTTAGCCCGAACTGATAGTCTGAAGGACAGAACAGAGAGAGGTCTCCTTGCCTCTTTATACCCTGTAAGGTGCACCCACCTCCCTCCTGGATTCAAAGAAAAAGCTTCAGCTCCCTGAATATTTTCGAGCTGCTGGCATGCCTAGTCCTGTAACTCATTTGCCCTGTGCATCGTTTTTATTTCTTTCCAAAAATGTGGCTTTGTTCCTGCTTCCTGGAGAGGCTTGGGCTCTTGCTTCTACCCAGGAGAGTACACTGGGTGCTCCCTCGGTATGCCTGCTGTTTTCCTGGGTGGGCGGTGTACAGGGGGAATAAGGCCACACTCGTCTCCTTGACTGCAGCACACACTGGGGCAACGTTGAGCTAACTCCGTGGGGAACAGTGAGGGTGGAAGAGCATGGGCTTTAGCCTGGATAAGACTAGGTTCACATCCTCCATGTGCCCAGAGGAAATGAACCCTCTGAGCCTCCAGCCTCATCTGTGAAATGGGAACAATCGTTCCAATTTCCCAGGGCTGCGGTAAGGATCACAGGAGACCACATGCCTGAGATGTGGAAGAACAGTCCCTAGTTGAAAGGTTGACCTCTGATCTCCAAACTACGTGGAATATGTGCCATCTTGTGCCTCAGACCACAAAGTTGCAGCAGGAACCAGAGCCCAAGGCTGTCGGACCAGTGTTCCCAGTTGTCCAGGCTCCGGGCTGTAATCCCCTTCCCAGCACCAGCACCCCATGACATCGCCTTCCTCTGAACAGACCTCGCACTTGCAACTTCCTCACATTTAATCTCGTGACACTTCTGTTGTTGTCTTATATCATTGGGGTCACAAATTTGTCAAGCTGAAATTTACCTTCTGGGTCAATGCTTCACTTTACAGGGAAAGTCGTTGAGGCCCGCGAGGTTGTGTGACTTACTAAGGACACCAGAGCTAGCTCGTGGCACCACTGGGTCTCCAGATGCACAGGCCAGCAGAGTTTTCACCCCTGAGTCTTATGCTGTTATTTAACTTCTGTGCTCACGTCTGATTCCTACCTGTATCTCTACCATCCTTAACACGCCCACAGTATTCCTCAGATTTAAAGTTCCTCAAAATGGGGCACCTGGGGGGCTCAGTCGGATAAGTATCTGACTCCTGGTTTCGGCTCAGGTCACGATTTGGTGGTTCATGAGAGAGAGCCCCACGTCGGGCTCTGCGCTGAGAGCACAGAACCTGCTTGGGATTCTCTCTCTCCCCCTCTCTCTCTGCCCCTTCCCTGCTTGTGCACTCTCTCTCTCTCTCAAAAATAAATAAGTAAACTTTAAGAAAAATAGTAATAAAGTTCCACGCAGGCATATCTGCTCGCAGGTGGTCCTGCATGTGAAGGGGGCAATCGATGAATACTTGCTGAACTGAGCCAGTTGAGGGATGGGGGATTTCCTGGACGTGTCAGGAAACAAACATTTTATCAGTAGCCTCCTCTTCAGTTTTACAGACATATTGATCTGAAAAGCAATGACGATAAAACTTTCATGTAGAAGAGGAGCCTTAGCCTGAACCAATGGTCACTGCATTCTGTCCCCTGGGAGCTCAGTTGTCCTTGTCAAGGTAAGAGCTAGGGCATCTGAATTACTGCACAGGGTGAACGGTTTCCTTGGTGCAGAAAGACAGGAGATAGTCATTGTCTTTTCTGTACCTTGTGATGAATAGGACCTATTTATGAGAGACTAACTCTGTCCTCAAGCTCAACCAAGCAGCCGCTCCTAACCTGGTGAACTTCCAAACACACTGGCGGAGGGCGACGAAACAGAACCAAACGGAAGGCATTGCACACATTCAGCGAGAGAGGTGGACGCAGGCAGAGTGGAGGCCAGTCTACCAATTAGGGGAGAAGTGAAACAGATGGCACCTGACACGGGGTGGAGAAAGCAGGAGGGTTTCAAATACGTACTGGATTCCGTTTTCACCAAGAGGTCAGCTTTAATCAAGTTCCCAATGTAAATATTACCAATATAAACCAAATAATGGAGGTTAAACTGTCACCCTCGAGGTCAGTGACTCTTGGTCAAGCTGGAAGATTTCATATCACATGGACCCACTGGAATTTACCTGGAGGGCCTCGGTGCCTGACCATGAAACCTGACTCGGCTCCGGCTCCTGGGGCTGCTGGACGGAGTGCAGGGCTATGCGAGCGAGGCGGCGGTGTCTCCGCTCTCCGCCCAGGGCTTGGAAACCGGGTGCTCCGGGAACACAGAGAGCTGTGGTTTGTCTGTGGCTGCGAATCAAAGCGGACGTTTGGTGCGCAAGGTGTTGTGTCGTCTTGTGGCACTTGTCATAGACAGCGGTTTCCAGGAGGGATGGAAGGAGGATGAACCTCTTCTAATTGGGAGGCGGGTTCAAAGGAGGTGCTTTTTCTCATCACTTATTTGCAACACTAACCTCCAAAAAAAGACACTAAGAAAAGCCTTCACTGAGGATTGAATTACAGGGTATTATGTTAAGCGAAATTAGTCAGTCAGATAAAGACAAATATTATGTGACTTGACTCATATGAAGACTTTAAGACTCCTAACAGATGGACATAAGGGAAGGGAAGCAAAAATAATATAAAAACAGGGAGGGGNAGTAAAATTAAATGAAATTAAGTGAAAAATTGCCTACTGTTAAAAAAAAAAGAAAAAGAAAGGCGTTCACTGACAAGCCGTTTCCGTGAACTGGGTTTCAGACAGAGATTGGAAGGAAAGCGTTCCAGATAAAGAAAATAAAGAGAACAGAATGTCAACGTGTGAATGCGAGAAAGCAGCATTTAGTGGGATCCATGAACGGGAGAAACCTATGAGGAGCCTGAAAACGTGGTTGGGGCCTCGTTGGGGCCTCCCTGTGCTGAGCCCAGGGGTTGGTACGTGTGCTCTGTGTGTCAAGAGGTTGCCCAGTTGCCCTGTGTCTCCCAAGCCCCCAGGAAGGAGCCATGGTTATAAGTGTGCCCGTTTGTCCCTCTGCGTGTGGACGTGGCGTGGTCAGGGCTGGGGAAGGGGCCTCCACGCAGGGGAGGGACCACACGGTGGAAACTTCTCTGCTGCCTGAGCTTTGGGTTCTATTTTGAAAAACAAAACCTATTGGTCACCTTTTATTCCCGGCACCGTATGAAAAATAAAATTGTTGCTTACGTTGCTTTGGTTCTTCCAGTGTGCCGATCAGTATGCCAGGGGGTTTACGTGCCTCACTGCATCTGAATGTCCTGGCAACACATGAAGCGGAGTCTCTAAGGATTCCCAACTTATGTATGGGGAAACTGAGGCAGAGAGACGTTAAGTAACTTCCCCAAGGTCATACAGCGGTGTAGCCAGGGCTCGACCCCAAACCTATCTGATGTCAGTCTGTGCTCTTAACCGCGGCTCGTTTGTTTCCTTAAATGAAATCATCACGCTGGTGTCTTCTTAGCATTCAGGGTTTTGAGTTCTCATTCCATTCTAACCAGGTCCTGACTAACTACAACCTGCCACCTGCATTCTCTAGTTCCTTCCTCCCCAAATGGGCTTTTAATCAGAGCTAGGCAAAGATCTGTAAGGATCGCACCCTCCGAGATAAGTCCAAGCGCGGAACCCGGTGTGGAGAGGCGGCGTGTGAGGCTGGCTGACGTGCGAGCGTGTGGAAGAGTGTTCAGTGGATGTTGCTCCCGCGAGATGTCAGCAGGAGCCGGGAGCTGCGTGCCTGTCCCGGCCGGTGCCTTTCTCATCACCGAGCTGCACATCCAGGAGGGAAGCGTGGGACCCGTATCACTGCATGAGCTTTGTGCTTCCCCTAGTTCACCACCAAACCGCAAGGGTTGCAGAAGTTTGCTGCTTGTGAAATGCACCTCTTGTCATCTTTACGGGCGTGCCAGACTATAAAACCCAAAGAGATATGACTGGAATAACCACATCATCTCTTACGAGGCAAAAAAAGAGAGGAGGGTGAACATGGAGATGGATGAGCACGGGTCTAAGTAAACAATCTACATAAATTTGCATTTGCACGGGAGCGTGGTTATAAAATGTGGTCTTCATTAAAGAGAGAGGCTGGTGATGCACCTTAGCGGGGCCTGACACGTGTGATTTCTGATCATCTGGCTCCCTTGTCTTTTTAAAGTCAAATCCTGTATATGGGGTATTTGCCTCATCTAAATAAAGCAAAAAATCACCTCAGATGAAAGCCGCCGACATCTCTAACGTGTGAATATTATATATATGGTATAATTAACAAGGCTTAAAGATGGGGATTCACATGTGCTCTTTCCAGGGGGCTTAGAAACAAATGTGTTCTGGCGATATGTTCTGGAAAAATCACTGAAAGCGGATATCCTGGTAAAGAACAAATTGTAACTTACTGATCCCAAAGGAACAATGAATAATCAGGAGCGACCCAAAAGAACTTCTTGATAGAAGAAAAGGGAGGGAACAATCGGGCCCTTTCTCTCCCAACCAATGTCTAAATAAATAGAATGAGAAAAATGACCTTGAACAACAACATGGGGGACATCGGTTAAAAAAAGGGACAGGAGGATTGTTCTGTTCAGGTTATCATATGTTCTGTGTCAGATGGAAGAAAAGAGAATTGGGTGGCTTGGGACTCTTTCAGTAGAAGAAATAAGGAAGAAGAGTGTCCAGTCTTGCTAAAGATACTTGAAAACAGAACTGGACTATGGGACAGATCCTAAAGTTAAAATAAAAGGGCTGACATTTCAGGCTCAGGTTCCAGTTATTAGCTGTGTGACCTCGGGTAAGTTACATCACTGCTCTGGACTTCAGTTTCCTCATCTGCAAAACTGGAGCCTTGAACCAAAAAATACGAAAGATTATTTCTGGCTCTAATAACATTTGGCTTGAGGTTCCTTTGGCAAGGGGTCCTATGTTGTGGTTTGCCTGAGAGGGTCCTAATTTATGTCTATTGTCCTGGCATAATTATTAATAGTACACATTTTCACTCTCAGAGTATCCTGGCTTGGATCATAAATTAATAGAGTTACCCACTTATAGCAGCCAATAACCATTTTCACTTGATGTCTTCTTAGATCACATCCCACAATACTGACGTGAACCAAAAATGAAGCAAATATTTGGCCAAACAATTTTTTTCCCCAAGAAACAAATATTAGTAATAATAATAGTTCTCGTTTATCGAGTTAACTGCATGAGTGTCCTTGCCTAGGGCTTTCCAAGCATCAGCTAATGTAATTCTCATCACAACTCTAGCAGTTAGTTCGATGCTACTCGGTTCCCTTTTACATTGGGGAGCACTAAGGCATCAGAGGTTAAGATCACTTGCCCAAGCCAGGATTTGAACGTCGGTCTCTCTGACTGCTGGGAACCAGCATATAAGCTCCCGGCCATGCTCTTGCAATATACTGCATTTCACTAATAGCCACAGTACCCCCACTCCCCGTATGCCTCGGCTACTTTTAGCAGCCAATCTTCTTGGCTGTGAAAGGAAAGCCTTTGCAAGTTCTAAACCACCCCGTATGACATTTAGACTTACAGATGATCATCTTCCACAACCACCATGATTTCCTATGAACTACAGTTTCTATTTTCCAAGACACTCGGAGCCCTGAGTCACTCTGAAAGAGCCTCTGGCGCTCTACACTTCTTGGTATTCACCGAACAAGGCCCCGCCAGGAGATTGTTCGGACATTGGGACGTTGATTAAACCATGCTGTTCCTGGTACCCAGAAAGGCAAACGGTTGAGTGATAAAGCAGTGCGGTGTTCTCAAATCATTTCCGAAGCAAAGGAGGGTTTGAACAAAATAAATGATTTGAATGGAAGACATAAACAACCAAACAGGCTTGTAAACGAGACCAGTAATGAGGCATCTGGGACACCAGTTCTGCTCCTGGTGACTTTCGGGCGAGCCTTGATGCCTTTCAGATTTTCGAAGAAAAATAAACGGTGACAAAAGAACCGCAGCTGTGGGCACAATAAGGAAATTAGTTGGAGCAGATTTGAAATTAAGCCCTGAAAACGGATCAGTGCGATCCCTTCCTGCACACGAGTACCTTTTGCTTTTTGCCTCTTTTCAAATCCTGTTTTTTAAAAATAAACACACTTCAGCTTTAGTCACGCATGTCCCAACCTGGGATATTAGCTAAAGACATTACTTTTTCTGGGAAAAAACAAAAACTTAGTTCCTCAGAAGCACAGAACCCCATGAAGTAAAATAACATTGACTTTGGGTTCCCATTTTGTTTTTATTTTTGTCATCTTTTAACTTTGGAAAGGCGGAAGAGTTGTCTCTGCTCAAAAGATTGTGTATTTATGGATAAGAAAGGAAGGGTGAAGGATCCTGGGGCATTTTGGGGCCAATTAATTTTCATTTCCCAATATAAGATGAAGATGGAAATTTTACGATCTTCTTAACGGCTTCACACCAGGTAACAGTGGCATCATAGACAAAGTTTAGGTCACTCTAAAGATACTGTTATCCACTGAAGGTCTTAAAAAATAGAGCAATATTGGGGGGCCTGGGTGGCACAGCCGGTTGAGCCTTCAACTCCTGATCTCGGCTCAGGTCGTGATCTCACGGCTCATGAGTTCCAGCCCCACATTGGGCTGTGTGATGATGGCTCGGGCCTACTTGGGGTTCTGTCTCTCTTTCCCTCTGTTCCTCCCCTGGGTATACTCACTCTCTTTCAAAGTAAATAAACAAACTTAAAAAAAATTAAAAGTAACAAAAAAAATAGAGCAATATTTTCCCATGGGATGAACTTGACTGTTAAGTATATTGATTATGCCTTCTAGGCCAGAGACGGCCCTCCTTCCCTCCCATCACTGAACTCCTCGCACCCCACGTCCCCAGGAAGATTTACCCTGTGGGTGTCATAGCTGACATTCCCCAGCAGCCAGTAAAGGAGGACAAACCCAGACCCTTCTTGAACTGGAAACGAGCGTGTTTCTCAGAGGAGCCCATCCCTACTTCCTGGTCCGCCTTGGAGAGTGTGCCCTTCCTCCTGGATCCCGTCCTGTCTTCCTGTAAATCACCCCGAGCCCAGAGAAACGTAGGAGTGGGTCAGACCCAGGTGTCCTGAATCATTAAACACACTGGCTCCTCCAGGGGCCAGCCAGACCCTCTGAGCTTTGACAGCAGTGAACTGTGACAAGAAAGTAAATATCCTAGTGCCCCACTTATCCAGAGGTCAGGCCTCCCTCAACCTCTGCCTTCTGGAACTCAGTTGCGAAGCAGGAAGGAAGCAAAGCAGGCTTCAAGCAGCGGAAACACCAGTCACAAAGCAATGCGCTTTAACTATGTCTAATTGACTCTTAATTAACACACACTCCTAACAAGCCCATTTATGTAGACTCCCAGCCTGCAGCAAATTAAAAGCAGAAAAGTAGAGGGCGGACGAGGAAGGAGGGAAGAGAGATTAGCAGTGATCACACCGAAGGCAGTAAGAAATGATGGCCAACAGCCTGACATCAAAGGGAGAGACAAAAACAAGCCCCTGAGAAACAGTCCCAGAATTAGCAAAATCAGCAACCCACGGCCATTTATACCGGGTCAAACAGCACGGCACATCTGTTACTGAACTCGTAGTTCCTGCTCTAAAAAGCTGTGACAACCTGCCTGAAGGAAGAGAGCCCTGTGCTAGGAACCCAGGACCCGTGGCCAGGTCTCCCCCTTCCACTCCCACAGCCCCAGAGCATTTGGGGATCTCCTGGGGAGCCTGTTGTAAACTCAGAGCCCGGAGCCGGGGTCCTGCCCCTGGAGATTCTGATCAAAAACGTCCAGATCCTCAGGTCAGCGTTTTGCGTTTTCCTGAGGCCTCTCCCACCGTGATGGTGACTCAGAATCACATGTTCAAAAGCAGTGCTGACTCCTTCGCCAAATTGGGATATGGTTTAGGCAAGTCAATTACTGCTCTGGGTCTTGCTGCTTCCGCAAAAGAAAAGATCTAGTATATCATCTCTTAATTCCCTTACAGACCAACCTGCTAACAGCAGCTACTAGTTTTATAATTACCTCCCAGGCAGCTGCTGACTAGCCAAGGAAGTGCTCTTGAAAACGACAGACGGACTCCTTTTTTAAAAAGGAGGCCTAGTGAGGCACATTCCATCAATGTCTCTGACTTTTCTTAATTGCAACACCCCGTCTGTAAAAATTTGGGGGGTACTCACTTTCAGTAGATGTATATCTTAATGTCTTTGTAATTTGTGCACGTGCTGCAAAACTAATATATTATTTATACCATAAAACATACACAAGGTAACAAATTAGAGGTTCTACTATTTTCACATACATTACTTTGAAGACCATTGAGATAAATTTTAGGACACATTCTACTCAACATCCAGAAGAATATGAGCGATTTTGAGGATACGTTTTGCTTTGTTTGTCATTGGGCTTTCAGCGCCTAGCACAATTCCTGGCTCATGGTTTAGGAATGGTTATGAATGAATGAATGAATGAATGAATGAATAGAGGGTAAGAAGGGAGGGAGGGAGGGAGGAAATGAGCGAAGGACGGAGGGAAGGAAGGAAAGG
Organism: Crocuta crocuta; assembly: GCF_008692635.1. Lineage (NCBI taxonomy): Eukaryota > Metazoa > Chordata > Mammalia > Carnivora > Hyaenidae > Crocuta > Crocuta crocuta. The sequence goes on from NW_027532002.1 coordinate 10,401,196, forward strand.
AAAGGAAATGAAAGGAAAGGAGAGAAAGAAAAGGAAAGAAAAGAAAGGAGGAGAAAGAAATAGAAAGAAAGAAAGAAAGAAAGAAAAGAAAGGAAGGAAGGAAGACTTTGAGGTGACAAAGTTTCAGTTATCAGCAGTCTTTGTTTATATGGAGTATCTTTTTCTTCCATGGTAGTCAACGATGTGACTGAACATGGAAAATAAAGAGTGAAGTTGAGAAGTATCATTCATATTTGAGGAAACTGCCTGTTAGAATTTAGGGAGTATGATCAATATTTATGAAGCTCCGAAAGCCCCCTCTGGGCCAGAATGACTCACAGTTCATGAAAAGGTAAAAGCATTGGTTGTTCTGTAACAGGTATGTATTAAATACCATATGTGTCCATGACAGGTTTTGTGTGTGTGTGTGTGTGTGTGTGTGTGTGTTGAAGACATTCTTTAGATAGAAGTAAGGATTTCCTTTTCCAGGGATATGCCCTGTAGGATGCAATTTATCTAACTTTTAATTAGTTAATTAATGTTGGGGGCAACCAGGTTATAGTTTTTAAATGCACATTAATAATTAACATATACTAGACTGTTCTTTATGCAAAGACCGTTTAAATTCCATCCTTACATAAAACATAGTGTGTGACTTATGTCACATGAAGAGTCACTTTACAGAGCCCCACAGGTGCACACCGCTAGAATTCTGCTCGTTGAAGTGACCGAGGCTGAATTATAGTCATCTTGCCTATTGGTCACTGACATGGTGATCTCCTCGATGAGTTCTAAGGATCATGGAAATTGCTGGGTCCGTGAGAAAGAATTATCTTGGGGAGGAGAGAGCAGACCCATCTTTGAAGAAATGGAAAAGGTGATAGACACCTAGTTCACTTAGTCCAGTACTTCTCAAACTTTCTGGTCTTAGGACTCCAAATTATTGATGACCTAAGACACCCTACATTTATAAATGTTAACTATATTAGAAATTAAAATAGGGACACTGGGTGGCTCAGTTGGTTAAGCATCTCACTTTGGCTCAGGTCATGATCTCACAGTCCGTGGGTTTGAGCCCCATGTCAGGCTCTGTGCTGACAGCTCAGAGCCTGGAGCCTGCCTCGGATTCTGTGTCTTCCTCTCTCTCTGCCCCTCCCCTGCTCGAGCTCTGTCTTTCTCTGCCCCCAAAATGAATACATGTTAAAATTTTTGAAAAAGAAATTAAAATAGATCTTTAAAATACAAAAATGATTGTTTCATTTGTTAGCTGTCAGAGCAATGAAATCTTCATGTCATGTAGTTTCTAGAAAACTACAATGTAAACTCTTAAGGGAATGAAAGTGAAAAAAAGCACATAACATTTCAGTATTATTATGAAAATAGTCATAACTGGAGGAGCCTACTGGATGGGTCTCAAGAACTCCCAGAGGCCCCGGGACTATACTTTATGAACTGTTGACTCCCTCAATTCCATAGCAAAAGCCTGATGCATGTGCACTCTTGGAAGAAGCCGTCAACCAAGATGTAAGAGTGACATCTGGCTGGTGAAGACTGAGGAATTTCATTTGGATGGAGGCTCTGTCGGTGACAGCTGGTGGCCCACCAAACTGTGACAAAGCACGTACCGTGGTGTGCTGGATGTGAAGGATACGGTATTTATAAGAATGACCCTTTCACCTCTGAAATATTTGGAGCTGCTGACCTTCTCTTCTTGACATGATCCTTGACACAGTGACCCATGTTCCCGTGAATTCTTTGCGGTGACCACCTCTGGAAATCATTAGCTCCTGGGTGTGGGTGAAGAATGCCGAGGGGTGGTTCATCTAGGGCTCAGTCCCTGAGTTCCCTAGCAGTTGCTTCGGAACGGAGATCTTTCCATTTCAGCAGGAACTGTCTGCTGTGTCAGAAACGGGGTAGAAGAAGTACTTATTCTCTCGGGTAAATACTTAACACTTTATTATTTAAATTTTTTACTATACACATGCACAAATATTTGTTGAACGAATGCAGTATGAAGCAGGAAATCAACTGAATGTGTTAACCATGGTCTTGCAAGGGCATATCACTTCCTGGGGCAAAATGGAGGTAGAATCTTCTCTCTTGATGGAGAGAGGTTGGTCATCTGGACATGGGTCAGGGTTTGTCACCATGTAAAATAGTGAGGCTTCCTGTGCAAAAAGCAAGAAAAAAAGGGCATTGAAGGTACTAAAACAGAAAATATTTTCTTTTCTTCACTGTCTCTTTCTTAACTTGCCATGGTCTTTTTTTATTTGCTGTCTGATGTCATTTTAAGTAAACAAAAATTAAAATTTCAAAGTATTAGCATGAATTACACCATTCATCTTTACAGCGTGGAATGCCAGTTTTCAATGCGGATAGAAGAACATTTAACCTGTCTGCGAAATCACTGAAATTATGCAATTTGTTTTTCATAGTGCGTACACGCATATGAATTTAATTCTTACCAGAACAGTGGAAACACTTCACAAAACTAACTCCATCGTTTTTATTTCACTTCTTGAAGTGTGCACATTCTACCACACTCTGGAAGCAGATGGCTTCCATAACACGCTTACCTGGTACTCAGTTTGAGTCTCGCTAAACTCCAACACACGCTGGGGCCGCCGGAATGCTGTGCCCGTGAGGCGCTGGGAAAGCTGTGACTAGGGGAGCGAGGAATGGGGGTCACGCATCCTGTGCGTGTCTCCTCCACTCGCACGTGTGCTCCCTTGTCCCATTGCACCTCGTAGGTTCAAGGACAGATAAGAATTTTAAGAATTTCAACATGCTGACATCTGTGATTTAACCAAGCAAGGGGCCCTTCTGAGCATGGGCCTGGCTTGACGACACAGGTCACTCACCCACCGGGCTGACCTGACTTGGGGCGATGGTCTTGTGCTGAGGATGGGGGCTCATTCTGGCCGTGGACCTGCTCTTGGGTTTCCGTGTGTGCACAGCTGTCACTAGGGTAGGGGTCCCCGCACCCCCCAGGACAGTACTCTTACCACAGGGCCAGTAGAGGGCACCCAAGATGGCCGTGTGTGAAGAAAACGATCGAATTTATTTTTCTTTGAGCTTTTTAATGTCATTCTTTAAAAACTTCTGTGTCGTGTGTGTGTGTGTTTTCAGAATCCGCAAAACATATCGACAGGGCATTATCTGTATATAATCTACACATCTATACTGGTGTTTGTGCTAAAACATAGTGAGAGGAATGCCTGAAAAACCAGTCAAAAGGCACCATCCCAGAAGACAGCATAAACGAGTCAAGGAGGAGAGTCTAAGGGCCGAGGAGAAGCCATTTTGATTATTGAGCAATGGCTTCCTGACTGGGGGCAGTCCATACCCGTGGAGGGGGATGATCAGGCCCAGAAGAGTTCCAGCCAGACAGGTGGGAACTGAGTTGGTGTGAGCCCCTTGACCCATAAGGGGAGAGTCCAAGTTGTGTCCATGGAGGAGAGCCTAGGATGAAGCCAGCAGCATCCCCGGCTCCTGTCAGATGTCCATGAATAAGGGAGAGACTGAAAATGTAAGTCAGAGCAAGAGAAGCCCGGTCAGTAATAATAACTTACAGAGTTATATGACACTGAACTCACTATGAGGTAGGTCTTCTTCTTCCCATTTCACAGATGAGGAAATGGCCAGCCAGGGAGTGAAGTGTCTTGCTGAGGGTCACAGAGCTAGTGATGACCAGGTGTGTCTCTCCCCCCTCCCCCCCCACCTGTAGATTGCAGCAGGTTGAGCATAAATAGCTCGATGAGGCAGGAACTCATATTGTTACCATCGCCATTTTACAGATGAGGACCCCGAGGTTCTGAAGAACGTGGTGGCGACCAGAGCTCATTCTGAACAGAAAGTTGGTCGTGTGGTCCCTGATTGGGTCAGCTGGGGTCAAAGTCTGGAGGCCAACTGCCACGGCTGAGATGATGGCCAACATCGTGTTCAGAGTGAGCTCAGTTCCCTCAAGGGTTGGAGGATTCTAAGGGATGAAACAGTAACCCCTGGTTTTAGAAATGGGGTGGGCACAATCTTCAGCTGCGGGACTAGAAATTATAAATTCCATTTACATTCTCTCAAAGCAAGTTCAAGGGCATGAAGAATCACTTTACAGTGATCTCCTTGGTATTTACTATATCCCTAAAAGGTAAGAAAGCTGCTTTATCTCATATTTACATCGATGCAGAGCTAGAGAGCAGGAACAAGGCCTTCCCACCATGATTGAGAGAGACGCTGTCCCGCTCCAAATCCCCGCGCCGGCTCTGACACAAGGCTGCATATAAGGCAGCTTCTCACTGTCCTCCCATTTCTCATTTTACCTCATTTGGTTAAACCACACAAGCTCAGGGCTTGCAACTTCCGTTTTCTTATCTTGAACATCATGTGCTGTTCTAACTCCAGCCAGCCACCCAGGAAGGAAGCATCCTGTTCCATTTAAACAGAGGGCCTGGCCGGCCACATGGCCACGCTGTTGACAAGCTCTGTAAGTAACATTCTCTCTATTGGCTTGAAAAGATCTATCAAAACTGCAAAGCGCATGGAGTTAGTTTAATAGTTATTTCTGGTCTGCTTATCTCACCATCAAATATGAAAAGGAAAACCAGAGGGAAGAGAGGGAGGGGAAGGATGAAGGGGGTGAAGAGAAATGGAGGAAGGGAAGGTAGAGAATCAAGCACGAGCTTCTTTTCTTATCCATTTTCAGTTTTCCTAAACCCAGTCCTAACTGAACTAATTAATGTATCAGGCCTCGATCTATGTCACACTTGCTGGAAACCTGAACCGTGCCGATGCTTTATTGTGATCAGCAACTCGCTGTTCAAATGGCTATTTTATGCTGATCATTTTTAGCATTACTTAAAATATGTTCTTTTTCTGTTTTTAACCTTGATAACTTGGTTAAGTATTTCATTAAATGTGCAGATGTTGCACTACATGGCTTCCTTTGGGCTGGGAAAAAAAAAAGAAAATATGCATGGCAAGTTCTTAATCCTCTGTTTTTATTTTCCCGAGGTTTCTGGTGCCTCAGAACCTATGCTTTAAACAAGCTGTTTCCTTTTGATTTGCACGGTAGAGACTTTTGAGGAGTTCTAAATTAAACAGGTAAAAAATATTTCAGCTGGTGCAAAAATATTTAAAAACGTGACATGGAAAAAGGCCTGAATCCATTTTACTTAAAAAGTTATGTCAGGAATTAAACTGTGAATTGGGTAGAAAAGACTTCACACCCCTTTCTTTCTACCGAAAGAAATTTTAAAGTATCCACTGAATTCTAGATGAGGAGGGTCACGGGAAGGTCACGGGCAATCTGAAAACAGCACACGTGCCTGCTCACTTTGGCATCTGTATTTTTTGCACAGGTACAGAGCATAATGTTTCAAGCAATAGTTTTACTCAGAAAACATGATTCTGTGCGACTGGAAAGCTGTCTAGCTTAGTTAGCTCTTCCTCAACCTGTTGGGCTCTATTCCTCTCCCCAGCCTAGAGATGGGGTTATTTGTTCCATTGACCTTCAGCATGTGCTTGCTTGGAATTCCTCTCTCTTCCTCTCCCTTGCTCTACTATCATATCTCTTCGGTCTCCCGTGGACAGTCTTTGAGAGCAGGGACAAATGTTCAGGCAATAATAGTAGCTGGTGCTTCCTGAGGGTTTTTCCTGGAGCTTTTTGACTTACCTTGGCCCAAGCTCTTCAGATGTCCCATAGCATTTAATCTCCACCATGATCTTGTGAGGTAGTTTGGTGAATACCCCCATTTTAAGGTTGAGAAAACGGAGACAGAGAGGTTAAGCAACTTGTAAAAGGTGCGGCAGGATTTCAGCCTGGGTGGTCTCCCTCCAAGGCATGCACTCATGACCAAATATTACACTCGCTCCGGCCCCCTGGCATGAAAAGAGAAAAGGAATATAATATTGCTGAGGGGGGTGAGCAATGAAGGAGGGCACAAGGGAGGCTTGTGGGTTGGAAATGATCTGGTTCTTGATCCAGATGCTGGATTTGTGAAGCAGAATACTTGTGCATTTTCTTGTGTATGCATCACACTTCTTTTGTATAAAACAGAAAAGGAGAAATGGGCACAAGTTAAAAATTAAGGTACATGTATATCACCAATGGCTAACTGAATGCAGATCTTGCCACTAGGTAACTTTGAAGTAATGACTTGATCTCTGTCTGGGTCTCAGTTTACTCATTTGCAAGACCGGGGATAGATCACTCCTGCTTCACAGGGTAGAATGAAAGGGTGTTCTTTCCGTACTGATTCAGCAGTGAAGGGCATCACGGTGTCCCGGCTGATTCAGAGAAGGGAGCATTGGGCCTCACAGCTAGTAAGTAGGATCCTTCTTCCCAAATAAATAAAGCGTAGGTACTCAAAAGCCAGATCAGGTGTGTTTCTTCTCCAGGTGAAGAGCTCTTCTTTTCCCGACAAATTGTATGACCAGATCCAAGGTCAGCCAGCCTGACACTAATAAATCCGCTGGCTACCCCTGATCAGAAGGTGCAGACATTGGAAAGAGTACATTTTCCTGTCTCTGGTGTAAATCTTGTGCTCCAGAAGTGAACAGCTCAAAGGAAAATGAATAGATCTATGTTATTTCCTGGCATTCACGACAAAGGCCACATTCCAAGGAGAAGCAAATGAGGAAAGAGGGCAGTTAAATTTCTCGGACAATATGACTGCTCCTCTGTCTGCCCGACGGCTTGACGTGTTTCAAACCTGTGATGCCTGAAACCTTTGTTTCCTTCTTTTGTATTTTCCATCACACAGAGCTAGCCCGCGAGTACTTCTGAGATGCCCACCGTGTATACCTACACCGTGCCCTTCCACACCTGATGCCCTGACCATTCTCATTTCACCTGTGGTCAGCACTGCTTGCCACAACCCTGTCAAAGCAGACAAATTCAACATGCCAGGTGACATGTGGAAGAAAAGGCTTTCTGATTTACTATGGAACTGTTTATGGATAAGAGTTATTTCTCTTGGCCTGGTACCTGCTCTCAAGGCTTGATCACATTTCCAGGCACTGCTGCCATTTACTCGAATTATTCCAGGCCCCTGATGCTTGCGCGCACGTGGCTGTCTGCGCGCACAGACGCATCCGAACAGGGTTGGAATCCTGCAGCCGGGTTGTTGATTGCACAGTGCAAGTGAAGAGAAATTTAAGTCTTCCTCCAGCCCTCGCTTCCCCGCTTGATGATTTTAAGCATCAGGAGGGCTCTCTCGGTTGGGAAAAGGACTTAGGGTCACATCTCAATGAAAAAATAAATAAATCTTTAGTTTAGCGTGGACAAGTTTGAGAACATTGTATTTGTTTGGAGATGCGTGGAGGAAGCAAGCTCTGTTTCCTCTCCCGATTGCTGTCTGCAAATAGGGTGCCGTCGTGTCTATTTCTTGTGGTGTCGTTCTTTATAAGAAAGAAAACCCTAGTGGTATGGGAAGGTCAGAGTGGGGGTGATCGTTCTCCCTCTAGCTTTTCAGATGTCACAACCAGATGAAGGATAATTTAAGAAGCCCCGCACTGGGTGATGGGTCTTGCAGAACTGCTTGTCTTTGGACCTGGAAGAAAGCTTAGCCCCAGCCAGGTAATTTATGACAGAAGACAAGCTCAGCTCCCTGCAGGCAGCACCACGAAGTCCTCCGAAGAACTCTGCTTTATTGGAGAGAGCTGTAAGGCTGCAGACAGGATGACTTACGGCTTTCCAGTGGCTCTCCCCTTTCTCCTCTTCCTTGTTGTGATTGTTATTTATTATTTGTGGGCAGGGATGAGAGGGTTCACTTTGCCAACTTTTGAACCCTCTCTAAATTCATGGCTCTGAGTTTTGAACCGTCCTTGAACCTTCCTGCATTTGAGTTTCCTACATTCTGCAGCGTCCTGTTGTGGGCAGAGAAAGATCCTAGCAGGGTTTATTTTAAAAGGTGGAAATAATTCCTTAAACATCAAATAGCTCGCTCTCTCTCTTTTTTAAAGAGCCCATGTTGATGAGTCAAGTGTAAATGAATTGAAAACATATGCTCCAGATCTTCCCCCACTTTGTGCAGCAAATTCATGGCTGAATTACTAATAGGGCTTCACTGGATTCAGAGTTGAGATGAAATAACGGGGCAGGGGATGGGCCCAGACACATTTGTTCTCTTGGTTTCTACTGCTTTGTTCCTTATTTAATATAAAACGGGCTTTAGTTGAGCTCTGAAAGCTGGAGAGAGGAGAAGGAGACATTTATAAGCAGCATCTTGCCAAGTAAGAGATCTGTATTAGGAAATAGAGCATTTTGGCGAAGGATTTAAATTCTTGGTTTAATGACTGTAACATTAGGAGGCAGAAAGAACTTTGAAATCCGGGCCGTCTAACTCTCCCCTCGGTTGAAGCCCTTCTCATCACCTTCACGCCTGCGGCTAATTTGGTGCTTCCTTCCCACCCTTCAAGTCCTGTCCTTAAGAACCCTGGAGGTTATTTGGGCCTAGCGCTTTCTATGGCCAATTGCCTTAAACGTGTCCTTGAAAATGTGCCCCGCAGATACCGACAGCGTTAGCAAGGCAGCCTGGGGTGACATGGAGGACAGCCCAAGGAACCCTGCTCGTCCCGTGGGCCCTGCATTCAGGGGTGCCCAGTGCTGCTTCAGCCTCTGACCAGCGTAGCAGCGTAGCAGGCTTTTGGGAGTCAGGGTGCAAGAAACCTGTGCCAAATGTCAGTCTTGGCAGCGACAAACGCCGATCGGATGCCTACGGGATGACACGTGATAATGCATGTTCAGGACAGAGTGGCTCCGAGGCCCCAAAGCAGACAGAGCCGCACAGGGAATGTTGACTTTTGCCGCTCACGTTCTCCACACGTGCGTGGGAAAACCGCTTGCCATGTTCTATCTGTCGGCTGTGTTTCCCCACCTGGCAGAGACGGGCTCGCCCTTTGCCACCCACCTTGCAGGGTGGATGTGGGGTGGATGGGAAATCCCACAGAGAGCTTAGGGATCCCTGGCTTAAAGTCAAGTGCCCACACAGAGTACCAGGCACTAGGAAAGCATACCTTTAGCATGAGCCCTGGACGCTCAGGGATAAAGCAGGCACGCTTTGCATGCAATCAGCAAGCAGCTCAAAACATGCTTTCTGCTTCTTTGTGGAGAGGAAAACACAGTTGTTACAAGTTATTCTGTGATGACAGAACGTGCTGAAAAGGAGCCGCCAAGAAAACCCGTTCGCCCAGCCTGGGCCCTGGGGTCCCGTGGCCAGCTGGGATTATGTGAAGTGGGCATCCTGAGAGAAAGCAGGAATTCTCTTCCACCACAGACTGTTGAAACCTCCCCATTGAACTGTTTTAAAAGCTGCAGAGAATTAAAAATAGAAGCTTTTTGGAAGGAGGAGAGGGCCCTACGGGGGTGCTTTGTTTGCTTTGGTTTCTCTCTCTCTCCCTGGAATGCAGTGGAAACCTGACGGAGCCAGCACTCACAGAAGGCCTTGCAGGGAAACTAAACCCCCTCGCGCCGGGATGGTGAGGAGCCCTTTCTGGGTTCTGGTTTTATCATCATGTCTGTTTATAGTAGGAAAGCAATCGCCCCCCTCTTGAATTCAGCTCAAGGCTCTTCTGAACAGTGTCCCTCCTTATTCAAACATTATAGGGACTAGAGCTTCAATAGGTCACGATTAAGCAGCTAATGTTAAATACAGACAAACAGTGCCAGTTGAATGGATGACTGTCACCCAGGTGGTAAAGTGCCACTCACGCATAGGATGTGACGATTGCAAATGGCAGCCACCACAGTCAAAATAGTTGAGTGGGGGTGGGGGGTGTGTGTGCACAGAAGGACTTGCATGCTCTTCTGAAAGTTCAAGAGAGGGTATGGGAGGAGGGGACTGAAAGGCAATCTGTAGGCCACTGGGCACTGATTTTAGTCCCTGGGGTCCTAAGAAAATGTGGAAGGGGGTCTTAGGTCTTGGGTCTTAGACTTTGGCTTTTCTCTCTCTCCGTGTTTCTCCCTCTCTCCGTTTCTGCCTCTCTCTCTCTCTCTCTCTCTCTCTCTCTCTCACACACACACACACACACACACACACACACACACACACACACACACAGGGCTGTGGCTTCTTCTCCTGGCTCAGATTATATAAAACACCAGAACTGTACTAGGAAAGGGAGAATTCCAAAAGTTACTCCAGAACTATCGAAAATAAAGTTTTTTATGAGAGGTCCCAGTGGGTTGTCTGGCCCCCGGACTTTCATTCTTTTCTCAGAAATCCCCGTGGGGACAAGTCCCAATAAAAAGCAGTAAATCAATATAGAGATTTGGAACCTGCTGGTTGAAAGAGGGAGCTTCCCCACACCGTCCCTGCTCTGGCCCCGCAGAGAAGCAGGGGCTCACTTCTATTTCCTGCTTGCTCCCGCCCACCCGGCAGGGGTGCAGTTCTGAGGCGGTGGTGCCCCGTGCTGTGGAGACGGGCCTTTCCCCCTTCCAGAGGAAGAACTCTGAACGGGTCTGTGTGTGCCCAGTTAAGGTCTATACAATAGACAAGATGCTGGGGTGGATATACCTTAGCGACTCCCTTGCAAAGAAGAAAAATGTCTCTTGCCTTTCTTCAGTGAAAGAGGGATTATGAGAAATGTCCCTCCTCTCTTTGCGTCGCAAGGGTGATATGAAAATAAAAAAGTTAATGTTTTTGACGGGCGCTGTCTTACTCAGGTGACAAGCGAAACAATATTATGTTTATCATTATGGTTATCGCCGCGTCTCCGTGTACACATTGCTCTCTCTCTCACTTCACGAGGGTGAGTGTGGTCTCCCGGGGGAAAAGACAACCGTCTTTTGTCTGTTGGCTAATGAGGAAATTCACGGGGCCACACTAGACAGCGACTTCAAGTTATAGTTGCCCTGGGCACTGATCACGCTTCATTCCAAAACCAGGAAATCTGAGAACCTGGCTACCTTGGAAATAATGATATGGATGTAGAAAGGGCTGAGACAGAGCTAAATGTTTTAATCGTTATTTTTAAAAATGCAAAACCTAGCCAGCTCATGAACGTTTGATTTATACAGACCTGCTTTGTCTGGTCATCGCTGGCCGCATGCGGCCAGTAAAGCATTTGAAACGAGGCTAGTTTGAATTAAGATGTGTTGTAAGGGCAAAATATACACAGGCTTTTGAAGGCGTGTAACCAAAAAAACAGTAAATTACCTTATTAATTCTTTTATATGTTAAATGGTGAAATGATATGATTGCATACATTTATTAAACATTTTACTAAAATTAATTATAACTATTTCTTTTCCTTTTTCGTCCTTCAGTATGGCGTAGGGTGGCCTTCCCTGGTAGTGGCTCCCAGGAAATTTAAAATGACATGTGTGGCTGCGTTTATGGCTTGCATTATATTTCTGTTGGGCAGCCCTGGTACGGACTTTATTAATAGACAGTGGGGGGGAATGCTATCTGGAATTCAGTATTTCTTCCCCAGTTCACAGTATCAGGGATATGATTGACCTGAAAGGACTCTGTGATTATACATAGTGTTAGGAAAAATTGAGAAACACTTTGTGATAGATGAAAGAGAAGTTACTGAGTGTCCTTGGTGACGCATTTGTGTAGTTATCTCCACTTTTCATTGTTTATCCAACTTTTTTATAATTCTGCAAGTTGTAGAAAGCTGATAAAATAATGAAAATGATTCTTATCTAGAGAAATGCAAGTTACTCATGCCTAGTGGAATGTAATTGACATTGCTCTACGGATAGACCCGTTTGCTGTTCCGTATCAATTCATCTCACCATTCCTTATTGCCCATATAGGTGCATTGCCTTGAATTTTGACCCAATGGCAACATCTTGTATCCTCATTAATCAATGAGTTAAAAAAATCTTTGGCACAAGTTCATTTTATATTCGTATGAGAGTCATGATTTTACCTTCTTAAACGATCCCGAAGAATTTAGGAATTCAGTCATCCAGATTAGTACTGTGTTTTTCCCTCCTCCCTTAGTCCCTAGCCACTCCTGTACCCACGGTGGAATTACTGAAGCCCTGAGATGGAATAGAAACTGAGTTTTTCTACAGGAAGTGTTTTACCTGACGCCGTGAAAATTCTACTCATACAAAGAACAATCTAAATTGTGGGTTATTCTGAAATTTGTGAGCCAGCCAGGGAATCCTTCCTCCCAGTAGAATATTTGATTCTAAGGGAAGATGTGCTTAGTTCCAAATAATGAAAGAGAAATGTAGCCTACAATAAATACATTGGTAGGAGGTACACTATCCTTCCTGCCTTTTTTTTTTTTTTTTCTTACCTTATTGTCATTTTTTTCAACAAGAACTGGTTTCCTTCAAAGCAGGTACGACAAGATGACTCGGGCACATCAGTATTTATTTCACATGTCCATTTATTTCTGCGAATAGAATTGATTTTAACAAACATGAGCAAACTAAGGATATAAAATAGGTGATTTCATACACTCCTTCCTACAAAATTTGCAAATACTACACTTAGAATTATATGTCTTGTTTCTTTTTCTTATTTTTTTTAAGAAGTTGGATTTTATTAGCAGAAAGATCATTAAATTTTGCGAGAATTGGCCTTCAGCATTTAAGTTTTTATAGAACACGTGAAAGTTTACTGGTCTTTCACCAGCAGAGACGCATGATTTTTATACATCTGTAATTCTGAAAGGGAAACATTCCCCTTACAAATGCAGAACAGCCCACTTATAAATTTTATGTTTGTGGGCTATTTTCTTATATAAAGCAGCCACCTTGGAGACTCCATTTAAAGTACAATTAAACAATATTCTCACCTATATACTCTGCCCATGTGTACTTATTTTCTTTTTCGGTTCTTTGGTAAATAACACAGGAAGCTTTGTGGCGTGAATAAATCCTCTGACCCAGGCATTTCCAATACTATAATTTGCTTGATGAAAATGAAAACCGAAATATACCTTTTTATAATTTTGGTTGTTTGAAATTAATTTTTGAGGTTTAAATTGGCCATAGATGCTTTTGCTTTTTATACTAAGAAATGCTTTTAAAGATTGTTGACAGAGGAAAGCATGAATTTATGCAACTATTTACTGGAGAAAGATAACATCTTTCAAAAAGTTGATTTATTTAAATGAAAACCTTTGATAAAATTTAAAAGATCTTTATGTGCTTCTGACATATGTTATAAAAGTTTTGATATATCTTAATTCTCGGTAAAATGGGTAATAAATGCTGGCATATTACAACTTTCTTCATTATTCAAAAATACTAGAACACTGTACTTTAAAAATAAAACCAAGGTTTCATTTGCATGGAAAGTTTGTTTCTTATGGAAGAGATTTCGTCCTGACTCATTGTCTACAAAGAAGAATTACTATATGCCTTACTTCTTTTCTTTACCGGGGGTTTCTCTGGGATTGTTCTCCTAAGTTGGTTTTACTTGTTTCTTCCCTCAGAAAGTTTGTTACAGCAGTGACTGACAGTTAGATAGATAGATGCAAAGATATAGATCCTTTCTGGAAAACAAAGAATTAGGGAATCACTTCTAGAAAATAGCTTTATTTTTTATTAACCTGATTATATTTAAGAGGTTAACAGAAGGCTGATGTCTTTGTCATCTGCTGTGTATTCAGGGCTAAAAAAGCTTTGGAAAAAATACTTACTATTTATCACATGTGACTATCCTAATTATCAATGCTATTGATCGCATAAATAATCTAAACAATATCACATGCTCTCTATGACATACGACTTTCTATACCATTGTTAACATGTCCATAATTCATGTGAAAAGTGGCTAAGAAAGGAGTAAATTCAGGAGACACAGAAGTGCTTCGGGTATTTGTAGTATGAAGTCCAGGCAATCCATGAAATGCCTGTAGTTGTTAGGCAAAGTGTTGTATTTGTTTTTATCTTAGAAGACAGATCTTTTTCAAAATTTCAAAAGTATCCCTGACCATCCCCCTTCAGAAACTCTTCAGGACATTTATCTAGGAGGATTGTAAAAGGAACTGCTTGTCTCTATAACATCCAGATGGAAATGAAAAACTTTTAAGAACATCTCATCACTTTATCCACATGCTGCCCATCTCAATCCAAAGATTGTCATTTTCATATGGATTTTTGGCAGTGTGTAACTTTAAAAAGATATAGTCCTTTAAATAATGGGCCATCCCAGCCTCCTTTTCGCCAAACTCAGAGAGAAACCCTTTCTGGTGAGCATCATACCTGCTTGTCTCCTGTCCCCTGTCTCTCCTACCTTCTCCCTGTGAATTAGCCAAAGAAAGCCTCATGGTGCTCCTGACTTAAGAGGTGTGGATAATTCTTACCCCATGGGTAGCAATGCAGTATTGTGATCCATTTAAGAATGTGATCAATATGTGTTCATATAATGGTTCTGTGTCAGGAATAAGTTATTAAAGGAATAGTGTGTTGTCGATAAGGGGTTTTATTAATTTAGAAACTCAGGACTCCAGTATTTTACAATAACGTGAGCAAGAGACTCATGAATCCTTGACAATCAAACATGACGAAGGTGATACTGTCAAAGTCCATTTTTGCTGGTACTGTTCCAGAAGTTTATCCACAATTGATGCCACTTTCTCATTCTTCAAAGTCCTCCCTGTATTCTGAAATAGAGGCACAGTTTAACCTGCGGGAGAGCAGAAGTTGAAGGAAATTGCAGCGCAACATTTGAATAATGAACATCGTGCCAGGAAAATGTGTCTGATCTCCAAGGAAAGGGTGTTGGAAGACATGCAAGATGGCGGGGGGATTTTCTCTGACACAATTTTGAGTTCTTCGACAGCAATATCTTCCCATTTACGAAGCATACAGAAGTACGCTCAAGAAGCAAGGAAGTCCTAGGGACGTGATTGGAAGGAGTACTGCAGAGAAGGAAGTTGTTCAAACTAGCTCACTTCTCATCTCAGTATTTTCAGAATTTTCCCCTTATCCCACACTAATGACAGGCCTGTAGGAAAGACAAACCTTTTCCAGATGCTTCGGCGAATTTACTGTGTTTTTTTTTTTTCTCCTACGGACAATAATAAATAACTTTCAATTAGGACTTTACAATTTAAAAAGCATTTCATTTTCACGACAATCCTTTAAAGTCGCCATAATAATTACTATTGTTATTATGCTGATTTTTATAAATAAGAATACTAAAGTTCAGACTCCTTTTGAATCATCAAGTAATAGGTGGAGAGGCAGGAAGTTTAAATACAAACCATCCAACCTCAAGTTCCCTGCCTTTCTCCCTATTTTGGAATGACGGTGGGGGTAGAATAAGATATTAATCTTTCAATAATTATGTTTGCTTCTTTGAGTAAGAACTTGAAGAAAAGTAATATGCCATTTAAAATACTCTTACATTTATAGAGTTGTACAATATTCGTACTGTTTTGATATATTTAAGAGGGGAGGAAATATAATTCTTCATGATAAAAATAAACTGACATCATCGGGCTAGGAGTTGGTATCAAGCAAAACATCCTGATTGTTTCCCTACATTGTTGGGGCATTTATGAAAGTTTGGCGATTAGAAGTGGAGCCGGCATCACACAGATTTCACTGTGAGTCCTCACCATCCCTCTGGGAGGGCCCCGGGGCCCTTCCTCTTTCTCTCATTTTGTTCCACTCCACCGATGATTCACTCTTCCATCTAGTGCAAATCAAAAGAATATGCCAGTTATCTCCCCACCATGCTGTGCACTTGCCTCACATGGCCTGGCAAGATTAACTTTCAGCTAAATTCAAAGATGAAAATCAGAAAACAAACACAAAACAAACCTTTGCAACCATCTCTATCTCGAGGACTGGGCTCCCTTTCCAACACAGAACAGTTTGTCACAGATACGGGGTTATTCTACAACAGATGGGTCTGTAAGTGAAAAGAGACCTACTCATTTGTCTGGTGGCATGCGGACTTCTTCAAACGCACATGTGGTTCCGATCGCCATGGAGGGACCACACGACATTAATGCAATTTCCTCTTTAATGTGCCCCCTCTCTATCAGCCCTGATGTTCAGGCATCCACACTGAAGACAGAGGCCTCCATCAGACCAGCAGGAGTGCTGCAGAGCTTTGTGGAGCTTCGCCAAAGCAACGGGCCAGCATTTGGGAAAGGCTAGTGATGATGTGATTTCAATTTCAGACCATCTGTCCCCAGATTTCTTTTACTGAGGGGCTGGTCACTGGCTTTGAAGAACAGTCAGAAGGCCAGGGCTCTGGGATGCTCTGTACGGACTTGAAAGGACAGAAGGCCCTGTGAAACCCATGGCTGGTTCTTGCCATGGGGAAGTGAACAGAGACTGTTGGCTTCCGTGAAAAGATGTACTTGGATGTCCTAATGAAAGCAATGTCAACCTTCAACAGCTGGTTGTGTGAGAGGCTGGGCAGGAGATGTCACATTGCTTCCCGGGTGACAGACCACAGGCAACCAAGGAAGGAGGGGTAAAAGGCTGGCTAGTGTTCTTCTCAGCAGGGAATGTTCTTTCTTCTTGGGAGAATAAAGCCTTACCACCTATTGTCCAAATGGAACCCCCTCCAAGCTCTTCATCCAGCAAGATATGACCATCCCAGTAAGAACCTAGACCAGAAAACAAAAACAAGGAAAAAAATGGCTTTTTTTGGCCAGTGAGTCAGAGTTGGGTTTTTTTTTTTTTTAATGGTGTATTATTTTACATAGGCCCTTGAATGATTATTTTCTTTGCTCCCAGGCAATCCGGATTAATTGATACAATAAAGGTCTGGAAGCCCTAAAATGTTGGTTTAATTCCCAACTCTGACACAAAAGAAGCGAAATGACTTGCAAGAGAATATGTTGAAAAATCAACAACAATCCTCCTATCCGCAAAATAGCGTTGGAGTGCCGCTGGGACGCTGTGTGGCATTCAAAAAAATTGTGTTCCAAATGCTAATTATTCACCAGTTGGTGTTCCAGATCGTGTCTCTTGACATCAGTAAGTTGATTGCTAACAGGATAATACTGGTTTCACTTTAAAATGTGGGTTTCAAAAGTAGACGTTTTCAGAGTCACCAGAGAAACAGAATGGAGACAAAACCGCAGGCAAGAATCCGGATGTCAACTCGTTCATTTTGCAACGAGGAAAGCAGGGCCCAGAGAGGTTAGCGCCCTGGCCGAGGCCACAGGGAAGGTTAGTGACACGCCAGGACAAGAATGCTGGGCTTGACTTTGATCAGTACCACATTTTGTAAACCGTTTGTCTTTCTGTAGGCCCGCTTCCTGTGATGGGTCCTGAGAAGGGATTTCTCATGACAGGACTCTCCCACGGCTCTACATGGGTGACTGGGGGGCAAGGCGCGAAGGCACACTTTGCCATAGTGGCTTCCCCGTCATGTACAACGCTCATTCCTTGATGACAGAATCGCCAGTGTCTCCCATCCATCGCTGAAGTCTTAGGAGGCATGAAAATAAACAAAGCCTGACAACTCTGTTCCCGTGTTATGACCTGTTCACCTCCCTGCCACTTCCAACTTCGCTTCTCCCTGAGTAGCCTCCGCGTTATTTAAGTCAGCAGGACCTTCCAGAGATCAGGCAGCCAGCTCCGAGGCTGCCAGAAGGGACGACTGTGCAGCCGGCAGGCGTGGGTCTGAGCTCTTTAAACTCCAGGTTATGACTTCCTCAGGAGAAGCCGAGGCCGCTTTGAAGGTGGCTTTGAATCTCAACATTTTCAAATTTCTTTCCTTTTTCTTAACCACGTCATGTCCTGGAATCGCTACAGTACCCACTCTGGTAAAAAATTCTTGAAGTATACTCAGGAGCCTCCTTTATTCTGGAATGTGCCAACAGGCAGTTTTAATGAAAGCCTAGATAGCCCCTTAAAAAAAGGAGGAAACAAATCCAACTAACACTTTGTTGTGAATGACACTGACAATCGTACCTCTCAGATTCATTGACAAATGCCCAATTTGCACATGGACATTCACAGCTGCATTTCTTTACAGTGGCCTGAAAAGAGATGTAACCCGAATAAATGTGTCCACTCATGCCTGGGTGAACAAAAATGTGGTATATCTATACAATGGAATGGAACACTATTCAGCAGTAAAAGCAAAACACCAACACATACTCCAATATGGATGACCCTTCTCTCAAGTGAGTGAAGCCAGACCCCCCCCCCACACACACATTATGTGATTCCATTACATGAAGCATCCAGAAAAGATAAATCTACAGAAACAGAAAGTAGCTTAGTGATTGCTAAAGACTGGAAGAGGGAATGAGGAATGACTGCAAGTGGACACAAGGTTTCTTTTGGAATCATGGAATTGTTCTAAAATGAGGAATGGTGATGGCTGCACAGCTCTGAAAATTCATTAATCATTGAATGATCTACTCTGAATGAGTGAGTTCTCTGGGGTGGAAATTATACCCCAGTAAAGCTGTTAAAACCAACAACCCCACAACCAATGTCCCAGCTCTTAGTATGGAGGACCCTTCCTCAGGGCAGTGGTGTTTGGTGCAGTTGGGCCACGGGATTGATTCATCACTAGGGATTCCTCAGCCCAACGGCTCCCTCACGGAGAGCCAGCAACCTTCGAGTCCTTCAGGAGCCCTTGACATGATGCAACAATTTACCAAATCAACTGTCTGCCCTTGTGAAGTGAAGTCTGACAAAAGCCTGGGTTCAGGGACGCGTGCATTCAAAGGGGGAAAGCCCGTGGCAGCGGCAACAATTTCAGGTCTGCAACTAAGACATTTAAAGTGTTTGGGACTGACATGGAGTAAAGTAAATGTTGATTCAGTTGTAACATTTTCAAAGATGTAGCCTTGTGAAAGGGTCTTGCACAACTGCTGGGTTTTGTTTATTTGTGCATTGTTTTGTTTCTAAAAAACTCTNTGAATAATGCATTCAAGATAATTTCAAAAAATCACCATTTAACGAGTACCATATTCCCTCCAATTTTCCCTTATATATGATTCACCATTTTGCAAATACTGATGTATAAAGAATGCCTTGAATGTGGCAAAAGTTGAAGATAGCCCCTGTGGATAAGACCTAATGGACACCATCCTGAAATAATACATACAGCTCGGCCTCCAGACATGTGTCTTCAATTTAAAATAATTCAGCAATCATGTTCAACCAGAACCTGATTACACAAAATGGGACTTTTTAACTCCCAGACTTGGATCAAATTTTGAGGCCAGAAAAAAAAAAAAAAGGTGGGGGGAGATAATATGTGCCATGTTTATATATTCCAGATACCGTGATTAAATGATCCACACTCAGATTTAACTGTTTCTTTGAGCTTATCAAGGTACGTATTTCCATTTTCCACCTATAGATCTCTGCCAAGCCTTTATGAGAACTTGTGTCAAAGTCCTGGGCCTTGATGCAAAGCTGAAGAAAGCTGGATAGCAGTTGGGTTCTTCTGTCTGAATATTATGGTTTCCAAAGTGCTGAACTGGGTCATGTTCTCCACTTTCCTGGAGACTTGGGATGGGGGAGACAGGACTGGGCAGAGTTGACTCTCCTTGGAGGGACACTAGGGTAGCCTGGCACGTCCTGTCTGCTGTGGTCCCCGGAAGATGCTCTGTCCCCGCCCTTGCCTCTTGTACTTCCTTGTCCACGGCCCCCTTTCTCCCCTAGCACTACGGCTGGTCTTTGTCACGGGTGAGTCGGACCTGCCCACACGGGATTTCTGAGATGCTAGTAAGTCCCCACATCCTTGTCCTTTGATAGGCTAGATGGTGCTTGAGCTGCTACCATGATTGGTACTTATTACGTCAAATCCTTTTGATCAGAAGAAATAGTGGTTATAAAGTGGATTGGTGAATCCCAACCAATGGTCTCTGGTGACAAGATTGCCAGATAAAAAGCATTCAGGTCAATTCAAATTTCAGATAAACAACAAAGAGTTTTTAGTTTTTAGTATGTGGGTGCCTGCATTTGCATAGGACACACACATATTAAAACATTATTTGCTGTTTAACTGAAATGTGATTTTAGCCGGGCATCGTGTCCTTTCATTGGCTAAATCTGGCCACCTGTCTAGTGGCCATCACTGTGTGGTGCCTCAGTAGGGGACTCTGTGGCTGAGAAGGAGGGGAAATGATAGTGTAACATGACCACCTACACATCACTGGTGAAGGGCTATGAGTTGGTTCATTTTACCAAAATTATTAAAGGATTTGATGGTCTAAAAATTAGGTAGTCTCAACCTGAGCATATTAGAAACTAAAGGTTTTGTGTGTGTGTGTGTGTGTGTGTGTGTGTGTGTGTGTTCAATAAAATGAGCATATGTAGAATGCATGATCTTCTTTTTAAGTTGGTAATGGGTGATCTTTTTAAATAGGTAATACCAATAAACCTGCAAACTTTTGTTGGCAGATTTATCAGTATTTCATGAGTTGAAAGCAGAAAGCTGGGTGGCATTTAGGGTACTGGGCAAGGGAAGAGCTCCTGCTGACTTGGGTTCTGACTTCTGGTTTGACTCTGGGGCGGAGGATGGGGTGGGGGACGGGAAGTGGCAGGTAAGACCCGGTGGGAAGAGTGCCAGGTAAGGGTCTGTGGGTGGTATCAGGAAATTAATTACTAAAAATAAAATAGCAAAATTTGCAAATGACTTGCTTCTCCTCACCCCCATCAATGAGAGTGGATTCGATATCATCTTTTCAATAACTTCACCTTCAATCACGTGTACACCAAGTGGGAGGGAAAAGTGACAGGTAAGTCGACTTTCTGGGGATTCCAGGTAAGTGGACTAGGTCCCCACCCATTTGTCATGCTATGTAAATCACCTGTCACAGGTTCTGGGGGCAAAAGATCAAGTTGTGATTCACTGCCCCTAGCTACTTCCATGAGGGGAGTCCCAGCGTGGCATCCCAGGGTACCATTTCTGGCTTGTAGCAGGTCCCCAATTCCCCTTAGGTTATTAAACTCACATACTCAAGAAGCGAGGGTGTCATCCCTTCTTTCTCTTCTTTTCTTTCTTCCTTGATAGAGTAACGTTTATTTTTAGGGTCTACCCTGTGCCACGCAGGCTCAGTTCCTGCCTGGAAGAGCTTGTAGTTCAATAAAAAGGGAAGAATGTGTTGTGTAAGGAGGTTGAAGGTGAAGGATTCTTAAAGCAGCTGAGAGCACGGAAGTCCTCAGGGAGGACTCCCCATCAGGGAGAAGCCGAGCAGGGAAGAAAGAAGACAAGTTTCATAGGGTGAGAAGAGGGGTGCAATTCATTAATGATAAGACCTATCATTGGATAGAAAGCAATGGCAGGAGTTCTCGGAGGCACAAAAATTTGTCTGACAGTGAAGTTTTCAAAATAAATAATCCTTGCTGTCCCCCAGTGGATGGGTGCTGTCTCACTGTCAAATGTGGAAGGTCTGCTTTGGGATATTGTTCTGAGCTCCCCCGGTACCTTTTTTCTTCTGATAGAGCCATGTCTTGGAGGAAATGCAACAGTGTTTGTTTCGTCATATTTAGAAGTCAGGGGCACCAGGGTGGCTCAGTTGGTGGACATCAGACTCTTGATTCCAGTTCAGGTCATGATCTCTGACCTCAGCTCTCAGCCTCGCATGGGGCTCTGCGCTGACAGTGGGGCCTGCTTGGGATTCTCTCTCTCCTTCTCTCTCCGTCCCCCCACCCCCTACTCATTCTCTTTCTGTCTCTAAATAAATAAATATTACCTCCCAAAAGTCAGTGTAATGCTGTGGAGTGATACGGAGCTCAGGTAGGCATCCTTGGGTCTCATGAGTCACCCTTGAGTCATTTCATTCTTCTTTAGGGGACCATTCGTGGCTTACAGGTTTTCTCTTCCTCTAGATTGTAAGTCCTGTGAAGGCAAAACTAATTTCCCATTTGTTTCTGTCCCCTAACAGTGCTTTGTGGCGTCAGACCCATCATAGGGACTCGATAAATGTTTGAATGAATAAAGGTAACAAAAACACCTTCTTTTTGCTCTGTGAAAAATAATTCTAACTAGTTTCTACTGACATATTATAGATATATCTTAAGAAACAGCCTCCTCATATTACAGCTTCTACAACGGATCAAAAATCAATTTCCAAATACGTTTCTTGGTAGAAAGCTCTGCACATACACAGACACACACACTCGACAGCAATAAAAAAGTCATTTGCAAATTTAAGAACTATAGAATAACAATAGAAAATCCACATTCAGTTATGATCTGTTCCTAAGGCCAGGGAGAGCGTGAGTAAATGAAACACACAGATCATCTTCAAATCACACAAGCTCCAACACTTCTTTTTTTTTTTCCTGCAAGAGCTGATGATAAGTAGAAAGTTTTACCTTCCCTTATTTTGCATATTCCTCCTTTTGGTGAAAGCAGAGAAGTCATGGACAATGTATTAACCCATCAAATCTAAGAGGCCATTGGTCGTAGGACATGGAATTGCTTTAAGTGCCACTGAGAAAGAAAAAAAAAAAAGCACTGCCATGGAAACAGCCCAAATTCAGAGACAATAAGATGTTGAAAAATGCATGTCTCAGAATCTGTGAAATATAGATAATTCTGCCTACTGCTTGGCCCAGGGCTTTGTATATTATAGATGGTCAATAAATTTGTCAAATGAGTGAGCAAATAAAGATGGCAAGCAGAAATCCTTGGGTTTTATAATGCCTGGAGCCAGGTTCAGAGAACAGTAGGCCAGATCTCTTTTTGATGCTTTAAGTAATCATTGCGAAGGGGCAAGGGACAGCTCTCTGACTGCTAACAACAAAACAAAACACAAATGAACCAAACACTAGATTGCAGACTGCATCTCCCCAACCTGCCCCACCAAGAGGAGTTAGGTGTCGTGTGTTGTCAGGAAGGAATAGAGAGTTTTCATCCCTGGTGTCTCTGTCAAACAGGGATTTTTCTTTGAATAATCAAAGAAAGGGATAGTTGCATGCAAGAATACCACTGAAGCGTGCAAGAATGTGCAAACGAGGGTTTATAGGTGAAGGAAGGCAGGTGGATATAAATACATAGCACCGAGTAAAAAGTTTCATTGCCAGAAGCTTGGTGGGTTTAACACATACATCAGAAAACAGCATCTGCACACGACTGAGCCCACACAACCCAGAATTGCAGCTTGCCACTCTGTGTCTCCTCTCCATGATAAATATGGGCAATATTAATGTCATCTTCTAAGCCCCCAAAAATATAGCTGACTCTGTTCAACAGAGCTGGTCAGACGGCTGCAGATAAATCATCTCCAGATCAAAACCCCATGTACACATAATCTTTGGAGCATTTGCAAAGTCTGGGGCACAGAGTGAGAGATCTGGAATATTGATATAACTTGTAGACTGTCTTACTTGAGTTTGTGTGTGCATGTGTGTGCGTGTGTGTTTTCCTCACTGGTAATAAGGAAATGTTTTCTGACACGGACCTCCTTATGAACTGGTTTCTAATGCACCTTCTCAGGGGTCCTTCAAAAGGACCAAGAAGCCATTTTAATTAAGAGAAAAATTCAATTTTTGGAGCAATGACCTGCCTTCCGAACGAAATACTCTTCCTGTGTGTGTACATATAGTGCTAGTGCTAGATCATCCCAAGATGGTTTCAGTTTGCCAGGGGACACTGCATGTGTCTATTTTCATCCAGCAGAGTCAGGCCAGAGCTGAATGGTTTTGGTCGGTGTTAGGCTCTGTAACAAAAGAAATTTAAATGAAGAATTTAACACTGAATGTGATTCCAGGCATTATTTCCCTGAGGGCCTGGCTGTGGGTTTTGAACCCAGTACTGGCTCAAGTAACATATATTAAGTGAATGAGGGAATAAATGACCCTGGGAGGCACATCCCTGCTACAGCAGGTGCGTCAGGGAGAGGCCATTGAAGGATTCCTGAAGTATGGCTTCCTGAAATGCATTATGCAAGAAAAGGAAGTTGTGTTCAAAAAACACTGAGGGGTGGTGTATTTAACAGGGCTTTTCAAACTCTTTTGCTCCCATCTCCCCTAAAAGAATTTTGAAACTTATGTAGACTTGTCACTCTGTTAGGTTGGCATCTAAATTGTTACAAAGGACATAGTTTCTAGTATGTTTGAAATACTGACATTGAAAAATAAAGCTGTTATTGTTACATTATCCTTTTAAATGTATCCACAGAATACAAGAACCATAGCAATTGGATACCCATCTTACTATTTAAAAAAAAAAAATGGACAGAAACTCTTGAAATTTTATATTTCTTTGTCTTCATAAACTTCCATAATTCATTTATTTTCTACTCACCCTCCATAATTTCATCCTAATAGAATGTATTTTTATGTTTAAAAGTCTTGTTATTGAACAATTTTATTTTACTTTTTTGTAATAAAAATATGTATGTGATTTGAAATGAATCTTTTTATTCATTCTGCCTCTACTGCTATATTTTTAAAAATTCTACCATCGATATTTAACAAATAACAATCCATTATGAAAAACTTTGATTTAAATGATCAAACACAAAAAGTAGAAGTTACTGAATATTTACCTCTTAACGAGATGGAAGAGGATTTTTGTTTAATCACAATTCAGTAAGGTCTACACATAACAATAGTTTGATATGCCTTTTAAGTTTTAGCTTTAAATCTCAACTTCTCTCTTCAATTTATTAAAGATATCAGGTCCCTTTCCCCTAAATTTTCTATAAATCATTAGTTAAATCTAGAAGTTTGATCAGATTTAAGTTCAACTATTTGGCAACAATATCTTATTGTAGCCGACAGTACTTCAGTTGTGTACCTTTCTTAAGGTTTTAAATTTCAGTTTGTATCTTCCTTTCTATCCAAGCTACACTGATGGGTAAATGAACATCTTCATACCAAAATGATGGAAGATGATGATGTCAAATAGGATTTAACTAGATGATACCTGACAATGGGAAGTTGAGACAACCCATTAGAGGCCAGGCCAAAACGCACTAAGACCATTTGGTTGAAGGTTTGGTCATCCTACGAATAAAAGCCTATTCAGCTGAGTTGCTGGCAGAGAATAAAGGGACCATGGAGAGAGTGATGGAAGAAGGCAGCTGTGGTTGCCTAGTGGGGCTTCCTGGCTAACTACAGAAGTGGGATGGAGGTAGGATCCTCCGGTCTACTTCAAGCTGTATATTCCCCCAACTCTGAGAAGTAATGAAGCAGAAGGAGACCTTTAATAGTATAGTGAATGGTGGGATTGCCATCCCAAGTCCATAGAAGGGCCCTGTGGTGGGATGGAGTGGTATAGAAAACATAGCTGGGGTGAGCATGGGCCCATCTCCTAGAATCTCTG
This sequence comes from Crocuta crocuta, assembly GCF_008692635.1. NCBI lineage: Eukaryota > Metazoa > Chordata > Mammalia > Carnivora > Hyaenidae > Crocuta > Crocuta crocuta. The sequence goes on from NW_027532002.1 coordinate 10,426,359, forward strand.
TAACACCCTGAGTTTCAGACATGTCATCCTAAGTCTCCCAAGACAAGCATTAATTCTCTCAGGTCATATAACTGGACGCTATAAGAAAAGCAAAAACATTTCTTGAACCATAACCTGATAGATACTCTATCTTTATGGGTTCCATAAGCCATATTGCTTGGTTCTTTCCTACGTATCCCCTCCTCCACACATACCTGCTCCTCTTTGGGCCTCTGATGGTCATTCTCTAAGTTTTCAAAAGAAAATTTGAAGATTACTATTTTAATAAGGCTTGTTGTGCTGAGAGCCCTTGATGTCCTGCTAGTTCTTATTTTTTTTTAAAAATTTTTAATGTTTATTTATTTTTGAGAGGGAGAGAGAGACAGACAGAGCATGAGTGGGGGAAGGTCAGAGAAAGGGAGGGAGACACAGAACCCAAAGCAGGCTCCAGGCTCCAAGCTGTCAACACAGGACCCGGATGCAGTGCTGGAACTCACGAACTGCCAGATCATGACCTGAGCTGAAGTCAGATACTTAACTGACTGAGGCACCCAGGCGCCCCTGCTAGTTCTTCTTTGTAAGAGTTTAAAAATCCATCTCCAAATTGCATAAGAGATCATAGAACCTACAGAGAGTCTCAATGTGTGGATATGTAAACTACACACATTTTTCAACTATATGGATAAAATGTTCTGACACAAGAGAAGATAGAGAATGAAGAGTGGAAGGGGAGATGGAGGTCTGCAGGGGGTGAGACAGACAAAGGGAGACAGGAAATCTGTGGTTAGACCAGTACATGATCATTATTCCTTCGACCCATTTCCTCCACAGGTATCTGAATGATTTCGATGTCTAAGGGCTAAGTCTCCTAGCGCATCATTAGCTACTGCTCTGTTGATTGTAGCAGCCAGGTTGGATTAAGGATAGACATTCAGGGGGCCCCCCTGACGGTTCTCGTTTGAAGTGCTCAAGACTAGCTCTCCAGTGCTGCTTGGAGCTTTTTGCCACAGTTGGCTTCACTGCCTAAAATTCCACAAGAGGAAATTACCCTTTGGAGCAATAAGCATCCTGTGTTAGAATGCCAAAGCCCTAAAAAATGTATTGCAGTGAAATCTCACAGCTGCCTAAACCTTCTCTCCAACTAGGAGGTGAGGCCCAGGTCCAGAGAAGTAGAAAAGTGGTGGGTAATTTGGGCCAAAGGCCATGTCAGAACGGGCCCATCATGGGCTGTGTCAGAGCATGAGAGCCTAAGTGGAGGCAAGGCTCTGAAGAAAAGGCCACCAAGAGACAGAGGTCTGCTCTGTACTTCTATTTTTTATTATTATTAAAGTTTATTTATTTATTTTTGAGAGAGAGAGAGGCAGAGAAAGAGGGAGAGAGAGAATCCCAAGCAGGCTCCACACTGTCAGCATAGAGCCCCACTCACGGCTCAAACCCACGAGCCATGAGATCATGACCCGAGCCGAAATCAAGAGTCAGACGCTCAGCCAACTGAGCTACCCAGGCACTCCTGCTCTGTACTTCTAAAAGGGTTGAGCCCCACTAGCTCTGAGAAGATACTCTGGATTGAAGAGTTTAGGACCATGGATCATCTTGGTAAGGTGACCTAGAGGTTGCTTAGCTTTTGAATAAGTTAATTAAATAAAGTATATAAACCAAGAATCTAATAAAATGTCAAAAAATGAAGAAACTCAAATATAATATCCCCAGATTTTCTCAATGTGACAAACCCTGTTATTTTACAAAAGAACATTTCTTGCCCTTTCCTCCTGCCTTTGATAATTTTAAAAGAACAAGAGCCCACAGTCTTTGAATAAGTGACATTGCTTCCCAAGAAAGGACATTTACAAACTGATAATTACACACACACATTATACTCACACTTATTACATGCTTGCCCTTATTTTTCTGAGTCCGTGAAAGCTTTGTCACGAAGTGACATTTGGAAACAACTGTCATAGAGAACAGAGTTATCACTTACGGTTTCTGAATCCATCCCATGACATGATGTATAAGGGCATCAGAATTATGCATATGAAATATATATCGTATGTTGTACTTACAGACGGTCTCTTTGGAGTTTCCTTAGTGAAGACGCTATCGCCTCTTACTATGGTAACACAGCAATGCATGTTATTTTAAGTCATAAAAAAGACAGTAGGCATAAGATTGCCTTTCCCAACATGGGGCTACATTCTGAGGAGGAGCAGAAATGAAGCAGAGAAAGTCAGGAGGGGCAGAACCGTATCAGGTCTTATGATGCAAATTGTGGAGCTCGGGTATTCTTCTGGAATCAGCGTGGCAGCTCAGAGAGGCCTTAGGACAGTGGGCAGTTCAGGGCCTCTTGAGCCAGGCTAACTGGGTTTGAGTCCTAGTGCTGCTGCTTAGTACTGTGTGACCCTGGACAAGTTATTTAACCTCTCTGTGCCTCAGTTTCCTCACCTATGAAGAGAGAATGATAGAAACAAGTCCTGGTGTATGAGTCTTCCATGGGGATTAAACGAGACAACATGTAAAGTGCTTACAAGGGTGCCTGCCCCCTTGTAACAATATTGTCTTACCGGAAGGAATTTAAGGACGGAATATGGTGACATTCTAAGTCTAGTCCCTTGGCGAACCATTTAATGTTTTTGAGCCTCAATTTCCTCCTCTAAAAATGATGAGATTAAATCAGATGGTCTGAGGTCTCCTTGCTCTGATAGTCTCTGGCTGGAGTTGCAGTGCGGGGACAGGCTTGCTTTCGAATTTTCAGATGGGCCTTAGTACCTTGCCCTGTCCTTTTGAAGGCAGAAGACCAATAGCCCAGACAGAACCAAAGCTCTTAAGCAAAAGTGCTCACCTGACTGTCAAGTGTAATCTGAAGAACTCTCACAAGAAGCCATCTTCCAATTCTCAGGGAGACAAAGCCAAGCTGTCTGAGAGCTTGTGAATTTACACACAGCAGGTCGCAGCCAGCCCCTCTTTTTGAGCATCTCAAAGCAAACGAATTCCCAATGTCAGCAGAATTTTACATATGTTATGCAAAAGCACATCACTGGAACACAGAGGAAAGATATAAATAATGCAAACTGAGCATCCATCTTGGCCATGGCCAGATGACCTGGGGGTGGGGGCCACAATTATGTGGTGGAGCCCTGACAATGGTCGCAGTGGCAGTGCATTTGTGAGGTAGAAATCGAGTGCTCCATAAAGGGGAAAGACACGGAGAAACTGGGAAGGCTGTGACACAACGTAGGGAGAGAGAACGAGAGACCCAGAGGGCAGGACAGAGGGGAGGTGCATGCACGGAAGGGCAGCACCGGCTTCGCATGGAGCAAGGACGGAAAACGAAGTGCCTTCCTTTGAATCCTTGCCGTGGCATTTTGATCAAGCTGTTGATTCTGCCTGAGCTTCAATTACGAAGGACTGTGAATTATACGTGGAAAATTGTCTGGGCTGGTCCCTTAGCAGATGGGAAAACCGTAGTGGCAAATGAAATTAGCAGGCTGCCGTGTGGAACGAGCTCCTGTGTCTTTCCTCCTTGGTGCTTTCAGAGTCTGCATGGGGTATAGACGCTGGGACTTGCACTGGGGGGTGTTTTTCATCATGAACAAAACAACTATTAAAAAAAGACCCTAAAAACATCTCTTCTGCAGATTTAAGAGACAAATTCCCTTTTCCAAGAAATGGCCAACTGGTTTTAATTCTTGGAGGCTTGGGTGGGAGTCAGTGTGAGACGAGGGTGCGAGATTTCTCTTTCCTCTGCACACAGCCCACCCCGGGCACCATAAACCACGTTATCGCCTCTAGAGAGTTCGGCACCGGGCACAGATGGAACAGCGGAAAGGAGCAGAAAATCCGCTGTCCCGGGGGTGAAGCCTGCTCCCTTTCTCCAGGAGGCAGGCTGGCCCAAACTAGTGGTTTCTGTTGAAATAGCAGCTAACCACTGTTCCTTGGAGGGTTCCAAATGAGGACAAAGCTCAGGGAGCTCCAAGCAGCCAGCACAGCAAAAACCCAGAGAGAACAGCACTCACCAAACAGCAGGGAGAAGGCAGATGGGGAGCTCTCAGAAATCACCCTCCCTTGATTAACAGGCTTCTGAGAAACCAGCTAGGGTTTCCATATAGTCTGGGCTTTTTGGAAGCTAGTTCACTAGGTTTGTATCCTAGGGGGAGTCGTAACCCAGCAGACAGATACTCAAAATCATAATAATCATTAAAACAACTATAATAATAATGATAATCAGACTAATTACAATACAAGCGTAATAAAAGCTAGTACTTATTTAATGCTTACGATGCGCCCACCACTGTGTTAAGCACTTTACATGCATTTTCTCACTTAGTCCTCAAGTCAGACTTTGAGGTCGATACTATTCTTACCGTCATTTTAGAGGTGATGAAATGGTGGTGCAGAGAAAAGAAATGTCTTGCAAAGGTCATGGTGTAGATTGATTGCCAAAGTGATTACCATTCTTCGCTCTTCCCAGGGTCCACACTGCAACGTGACTTTGCAGCTTTTGACTGGTTTCATGGCTTGCTTCTGGCCAATGGAATGAGACTTCGTTGATAGTGTCCCTGTTCTGAGTCTGGGCCTCCAACACTTCCACTCTTTGTCCTGGAACTCGGGCACGCAGTCGGTACACAGCAGCCCAGCCCAGCCTGCTAGAGGAGGAGGGGCCGTGTGGGACAGAGACAAAGTGCCCCAGCAGAGACCATCCCACACCAGCCAGCCTCCTGAAGATGCTTGAAAGAGTCCAGATGAGCTGAGCCTGGCCCAGATTAGCAGAACCACCAAGCTGATCTGCTGATCAGTGAGCAAAACTAAATGGTAGTTGTTTTAATGCATCAGGTTTGGGGGTCGATTGTCACATAGTAATTAACAACTAAAACAATGACATAAGTAATACTAGCATTCCAAACCGGATTTCTTTACTTCAAAATCCTTTGCCTTTTAACTTCTAATTCCTAGTGACACACTCCCATGTTCCACACCTCACTCACCAACATCATCTTCTCCACTTCCACCTTTCTCTTTTCAGTAGGTTCTAGTAGCAGACATTCTTGATTGCTGGCAAAGAATTTGGGAATCTTGGTTGAAAAAGCCAGAGTGTGCCTGCAACCCCTTCACTGGCCATTGGCCAGGAATGAACATGTGACCCATTTCTGATGGTGAGATAGAAGGCTGAGCCACCTGGAGGGCTGTGGGAAAAGATTTCCTTTCTCTGGAGGACAGAAACACCAGAACATACAACCTTTTTCTGACTTTGCTTGCTGTCTGCCATCTTGCAACAATGAAGAGGGCCTACCTGAGGCTGGAGGTAACTGAGGATGACAGAAAACAGACACCGCGGTCACTAGGATCATTCAGACACTGAGACAGAGCCATGCTTGGGATCCATAGTGTTTTTCCTTTGATTTTTCCCATTTGTTTAAGCCAGTTTGATTTTTTTTTCTTTTTACTAGTAGCCAAAATCATCCTAATGGATAGAGTTCCAATCCTCAGATAAAAGGATCCAGCCATCTGGTTCTTGAGTCCTTTATTTCTGCAAAAACCAAAGTGAAAGTTCAGAGGACACTGAGGCTGATTCCCAGGAGGCAGACCTCAATTCTGACCTCTATTTCTGACCCATGTCTGCTCCCTCTGGCTGACTTTAGCAGTAAGCAGCTGCCTTCGTCCAACTCAGAGCAGGATGACTTCAGGATGAGGGTAAAGCAGGAACATTTGGGAAAGTTCCGGGGGGCATGATTCAAGGTGCGGGCCAGAGATCTGAGTACACGACCGATATTCCATGCATGTGTGTTCGTGGGGGCATCTCCCTTCCATTGACCCCAACTTTCCTTCCCATCCCTGGACTCTAGGAAGCACATGAGATGTACCTTCATTCAGAGCTGACCTTCAAAACATTTAACAATTGGTATGCCCAGCTGCAGACCAAACTAAACAGAGGGCCACTGCCCTGCTGGGGCCGGGTCTTGGAGGCCCTTGTTTAGGGATCATGGGGAAGTTGGGGCCACTGAGTGGGAAGAAGTTCCTTGAGATGGGTTCAGGACAGAAAAGACAGAAGATGGATACAGTGGAGCAGGTGGATGTGCCGTCAGGATAGCATGTGTTTACCCGTCTGGGCTCATTTGCTGCAATTTTAACAACCTGTTCAGCCCTACTGAGGCATACTAGACAATTCTATTCTAATACATATTACATTCTATGTGCCTCTGTCTGCTCTGCCGGCTTGTGGACCCCAGAGGCCAGAGGCACTGTGATACTCATTTGCATATCCCCAGTACACAGGCCATCTCAACACAGTTGGGTGAATTGAACAGAATCAACAATATAAACCCCCAAGACCCATTCTCTTCATCTAGTCTAGATTCTGAATAAAGAAGAATCTGACTGGTCACAGTCATTTTCCTCTGAAACAATGATTTCTTTGGAGCAGAGTTATGGGTAGTTAAGGTGACCTCTGATGGTTCGACCTCCTTCGCCCTGAGATAGCTCAAGATGAAACTATCTCACTGAGGAGAGCAGATGGCAGAGGGAGCTGAGGGGAGAGGGCGGTCCCTGTGTCTTGCAGACTGTGGTGCACGCTGTGCCTCCATCATCATTAGTGATTCAACAGTTCTCATTTGACTGAGAAAGAGCGCAAAACCCGGCCGCATACAATCTTGCCCTGGGAACTCTTCGAATAAGCCAGGAATCCCAGGACATGGGCACTGTCTGGTTCTTGAGGGCACTGCTGTGTCTTATTCGTCTTTCTTTTCCTCAACACCAATACTGCCAGGGGCTCCAGGGCCAGCTGCTGGGAGCCTGAGTGAGGGAATGAATGAATGGGTGAATGAATGAGGGCACCCTCCTTTGCAAGTAGTTTTGAAATGCAGACATGAAATGAACTTTGGAGTCACAGTAATTTGGGTTCCCATCCAGGTTTTCTCACTCAAAGCCTACTGAATTCGGGCAAACTCCTTAGTTTAGATAAATTTCCATTTCTCATGTACAAATAGATATAATAAAACCAACGTCAAGGGCTCACAACTCATGCAAAGTGCCCACTATAACACCCAACAGTGCTCAGTGAATTGCAGTCACTCCCATTCTATCATCATTTTCATCTTTCTCTTCCATTTACTTTCTTTGTTTTAATATTATTATTATCATTATTACTATTATTCTTAAAATCACTACCCAGCGATACTCTTCGAATGTAATAGAACTGCCTAGTTTGAGTTTTTTCTTCCCCCCACCTAAGTAATGTCTGGATAAATCATCATAAAATGGTCTCTCTAGACAGTCTTTGTGTCCATTTATGACCATTTCACTTGTATCCACTAAGGGGGAAGAACTATTGGAGACAGACAAGCCTATGGAAGCATGTAATGTCCAAATACAATGGATACTTACTTCCGGTGATCTTCTCCCTCCTAATTTTCACTGGGCACTTATGGTGTGCCAGGCACATGGCAAAGCTCCCTACTATTCTTATCTCTTTCCTAATCTCTATTACAACCAGGGAGGTGGGTATCAGGTAATCTTCAATTTATAGATGAGGAAAGTGAGGCTCAGAGAGGTTAAATGAGGAGGTCAAAGGGATGAGAGTAGTAGAGCCAGCATCATGAGCATGGTGGTTGACCTCCACCTGCCATTTCTTCCTCCCCTGAGGTGTAGATACTTTTGATCTTGAGCCATCAGCTCCACCCCTAACTCTAATGAATGACTCTAATTGGTTTAAATCAATCATGGAAGTCTTAGCTTTTTTGCACAGTGATTGGCTCAAATAAACCAGACTGCAGCCAATGCAGTGCCAGGGCATTCTCTTAGCCAATCATAGTTAAGTTACCAACTTTCCTTTCACTGGTTGTGAGAGACCAGTTCTCCCTTTTCTTCCCCTGACGGCCCCTAATAAGGAAGCCCAATTGCAACCTGCAGCCAGTCTTGCATCCTTGAGGGAACTTAGGGAATCAGTCCAAGGATGGAGCTGAAACAGTAGAGTGGAGAGAAGAGCCACTGATGTCCTTGAGCCCCTGGACCAATCACCTCAGAAGCCTGCTCTGCCTCTGGACCAATACAAGCCACTAAATTTCCTCTGCTGTTAAACTAGTTTGACTTGGGTTTTCTGTTACTTGCAATCAGAAGCATTCCAAATGATACAGTGAGAATCAAACCCAGGTCTGACCCATGACCAGTGCATGCCGTCTGTGTTACTCTCTTTCCTGCTTCTCTAGCTCATCACCTTGGAACTCATATCTTTATGAGAAGCTTGGTAGTACCACTGTGTCCCATTTCTGGGACAGTTAGTTTTCCTACTGTGAGGCCAAGGCCTTGGGAGGTAGCTGGTGGGCATGTAAGGTCACTCTTTCAAATGGGTGACTGGAAGCCATTAGAGCAAAGCTGGTGGCTATTTCTGGATACAAGATAATGGAAACCTCTTCCTAGGGTGACTCCAGCCTAGGAGGGCTTTAGAGAAGAGCAGACTTTAGTGGGGACTAGAAAAGCAAACAGACAGCTGTAATGACTGTTTATCAGGCCTTGACGTATTGAACATGTAAAAATGCTAGCCTCCTCTGACTACAGGCTAATTTGTACAAGTGCTCAGAAAGAACACTGAATTTATCAGAGCTTGAAGTGCAAAATATTAAAAAATAAATCACAGCTGGTAAAATCGTAGAGCTATCAGGAGATCCATTTGAAAAGACAGTTAGCAGAGTCAGTTTGAGGCACATTCATCAAGCTTTGAAATCATGGAGGCCCCATCACATGGCTTTCCTTCTAGCCAGCCCAAGAGGATCCTAGAATTTAAGGCTAAACACAACTGAATCCTGACAGAAATCAGAAGACTGGAAATTTTAATAAAAATGTTTGAAGAGGTAAAACAAAATGCCAGACCAAGTAGCTGAGATAGAAGGATGATTTTTTGTTTTCCCTTTTCCAGGGCTAGGGTGCACCCATGATAGGAATTGCCCTTGGTCTCCACCTGCAGATTTAGTCATGCCCAAGCTTCTAAGCCAAGGTATTAAGTCAGCTTCCCAGACCTGGGATCAGATGACTCTGTGACAATTAAGAGCTGCCTGCACTGAGTCTCAAATCTTGGCTGCCTGCAATTGAGGTACCTGTATTGATCTCATTGGGAAGCATCCAACCTTCCTGTTATGTGGTTTGACCCTTGCAGAGGGTTGGCTATCCTAAATTCTGACTGGTCAGTTTCTTTTCCCAGGCCTCCAGCCTCAAATAAGCACAATCTCCTTGGCCCCTGGGCTGATCCACTCCACGGACGTGTGGCGTCACACCCAGGGTCTGTTTCCTCTGGACCTCCTCAGGCAGAGGGCGTCAGGCCAAAATATGGCCTCTTCCTCCTCCCACCTGCCCCAAACTGTTGGAGAAGGGGTGACTCTGACTCATGAGTGGTTTAGAGAGTGGTGCTTCTCAAACTATGTGTGGTGAACCACCTGTGTTTTTACTCCCAGTCTGTTACAGAATAAAATGTGGGCTCCGTGTGTGTGTGTGTGTGTGTGATTGATATATATATATATAATATATATACGTATGTATTATATAATGTATCTTATACCACATGTGACTCACAAGGCATATCTGACAGCCACAAGCTCAGCTATTCAGTGAAATTTGCCCACTGATCATGCACTTGGATCATGCACTTATAATTTGACTTGGCAATGTCAAATTATAAAAGATTCCCACTGCTTCCTTTCAGTTTCTGTACTTATCTCATCCCAGGCTGGTAATGAACAGTTCCCATCTGCAATTGGCACTTTAAGTAACATTTATTTACAACACTGTTTCTCAAAATGTGGTCCCTGGACCAACAACATCAGCATCACCCAGGAACTTACTACAGATGGAAATTTGCAGGCTCCCTCCTGGACCTCAGGAATCAGAAAGTGGGGATAGAGCCCACAAATCTGGACTTTTACCAGCCCTCTGGGAGGTTGTGAGGATGCCACACAGTTGGAGAGGAGAAAGAGCTAATAACAACAGGTATGTTCAGAGATTTCTTCTATTAGAGCTGTAAGTATCATTCAAAGAAAACGATTAGGTTTGTCTCAGTGACTACTGAGCTCAGTTTTTTTAAGCTTTGAAATGCATTGGTTCTTTAGTTAATAATAAGTGCATTGCACAGAAATATCTTCTTAATGTTGGATTTCCAATGTTAATCTTTAATAGATTTAAGAATGAGTGATCTCTTCCATTTTACAGCTTCTCCTCACCCCTCTCCTGTGTTTTGCATCACTTTCTAGCAACTCTTCGATAGCACACACACAGAAATGCTCAGAAGGAAGGAGCATTAAGGGAGGGATGACAAGACTCCCTGAGTGCAAGGATCGTGAAGCCCCTGTCCATGTGTCCCCAGTACCTGGCTCGTTGTACATGCTCAGTCACTCTTAATGGAATGGATAAGTAGATGAATGGACAAATGGAAAAATGAAATTTGATAAGCTAGAACTTTGTGAAAGGATGTTCTGATTACTTGACTTTCTGATTAATTGGCAAATCTTTCACTTTCCCGAAAAAGTACATTTTGTTTTCCATGTGGTTTGAGTGAAGTTTTATTCATTGCAACCCAAAGGTCACCTGCTTAAAAGACAGCTCCATTCAAGTGTAATACATTCAAATTATAACTCTCGTAAGAGACGTGTTGCCCAGGTGTCTCAAGTCAACATAAAATAGAGAATTTCATTTTGGGGAATTTTATTATTGAGAATGAATTTGATTGAAAATCACAGTCAGAGAAAAGCAGATAACGGGATTATAGCCCATGAAACACGGCAAACATATGCCATTATTTTGGGTGAAATGTAAATTATTTTCACTATTAACACTTAATTTAAACATACCCACGTTTGGCATTGCCATGAGCACAACTGGTAAAAACGGTTCTAATGAGAAGCTCAGAGTTGTTCAGGCAGGATTTATCAAACAGAAAGGGGAAAATTAAGGAAAGGAAAATCATATCACGTACAAACAAATGAGAGAAAAGTGAAAACATCCACCAATTGGTTTGTGTGCACAAGGCCAAGCCGTGGGCATGATGCATTCACAGATGTTGACCGATTGTCTGTCTGAAACTTCACAGGCGCAACGCAGACACCCCATCACTTTGAACTCTTCAGTCCCAAAGTGACAGAACCGATCAGTCATTCAAAATGCATCAGGAATCTGTCTATAACGTGTCTGTTTGCATATGGCGCCTCTTCTGCTTTACTAGCATTTTCACACCAAAAGGTCCCCTATTTAATGGAGAATAAATGCTCGGCAGCAACACAAAGGTAAGAAGACCTACAAGCACCAACGAGAAAGCTCTAGTCTCTGGAGCTCTTTTGTGATCCCGTCATCCCATCCTGGAGAAATTGAGGATCTTTTCCAAAACAAGAACCTTAAAGGGTGATCTGAGTTCACATCTTAACTCTTCCTTTTCAGACTTAGTGTTTCCCTCCATGAAATGGGAAAAATAATACAATCTGCCTCATGGGCTTTTTCTTTTTGTTTTGTTTTGTTTTCCGTAAGATTATATAAGCCAGTGCACATGGAACACTTACTATCCTGCCTGGCTATCCGTATCAGTTACTCCTCATCAAGCATCAAGCATAGAATTTTTCTGGGTTTGCCCCACAATAGCTCCCTAGGATTAGCTATTTGAGTGAAACATCCAAAGTCAGAGATGAGATGACTCATGGCAAACTTTTCACTCCCGGGCTGAGTTTATATCACACTTCATGAGGTGGTTGTGAAGGACATGATGCTTTTCCCACCCAAAAACGTATCATCTCTGGAAATATCCCAATTGATGGCTATGAAGCCATAAAGCAACAGTAATAAAAAATAGCACTGGGTTCTGCAAAGAGCGACAAACTAAAGAGAATTCCAAGCTCTTGCCTGCCAAGTTTTCCCTTATTTGGAAGTAGGCCATGTGAAATTCTAGAACTCTCCACAGGTCACTCACAGTCTGTCCATTAGCTTTCCTGTTTGCTGTCTTCTTGTCTACTTACATCAACTCCTCTTAATATTTAAGAACTTTTCAGGAAATTCAGTTTTAGAAAGACAGCAAAGCAGCTTTGAATTGGCAAAAGCTTCACATTTCAGAGGTGATACTAATCTAAAGAAACACACTATTATCTTAGTAATTTCCAATTGTTCCTGGAAGCATTTTACTGCAGAGACCACTGCCAGCTATTAAGTAGAGGAGACTCGTTTTGGTTGCCAGAATTAGCTGAAATTAAGATCCTTTGACATCTTCTTACAGAAAAAAGTCAGTTTCAGTACAAACAATTCGGAATTTAATAGATTGTGACAGGTTATAAAATTCTATGCATTTGAAAGAAAAGCTTTGCTGGTGGAATAATGTGTTTCTAATTTACACATAATAGGCCCATGAAGCTATGACTAGAAGGACATTAAAGTAATGAGGAAATTCCAGTTATAGACACTTTCTGTAGAGATCTTAAAGATTATGATTAGGGCAGTCATTTTCCCAAGTGCCGCATATAGCTCAAGCCAAAATGAAGGTGGCCAGGACAAAGAAAGGAGACAGGAAGGGCAACGAGCCTCAGTGTTGAGGGTAGGGAAGGCATTTGGGGGATAGATGCTCAACCCAGATGTGAAGCCTTGTGTTAAACGTAATAAGTGCTGCATGTACTGAATAACGACAAAGGCCTAGCGCCGGATGCTTGTCGGTGAATGAGGAGGAATCACCAACGACAGGAGCCACAAGAAGGGCCAAGAGATTTTCTTGGATAAAACTCTTTACAATAAAAAAGAATTCTACTTTCTAACGATTCTTTGTCCCCAGAGTTGTCCAGTCCCCCCTACTGTTGATGAACACGACATAAAATGGATCCCTTAAATGCCTTCCTTACTTTAAAAGTCTCACTGCTACTGCATTATTTAAAATGTATACTAAATGGCAAAGGAAATTTGGAGTGTGTCATTTGATATGAGTTTGGGTAGCCGTTCTAGTACCATAAATTGGTACAGCGATAGGGGAAGTAGCTTGTGCAAAACAGCAGAGAACACGCTCCCAGTGAAAGGCGCGTGCTTTACTTTAATGCCAGTTAGTACTTTTCTGCCCTCTTTTGAGATCAGCTTCTCAGGTATAAGTTGATGTAAACTAGAAGACACCTACTGTCTGACTACAAAATGATTGGAATCTTACTCTGTGATTGTTCCTACTGTTGTTTATTTTCTGGATACTGCATCTAGCTTATTATAGGAAATCCATAAATACTGACCACCTGGGTGTTAGGAGATCTGGCACTTTTGCTCTTAAAAATTTTCTCCAGTAAGAGTTTGATGGCTCTCTCTTTTACCTCTCTACCTTTCAAAAATATATTTTTGAGCGTTCTCTATATGCCAGTCATATTCTAGGCACCGGAGAATGAGATCCCTGTGTTTGGAGAACTTCCACTCTGGCAGGACGGGTAGGGAGGTGGAAGACAGTCAACTCAGAGAATAAGATACTTCTTCTTTGTGCCTCATTTTACTCATGTGTCATATTTCGGCTCTAGTGCGCTCTGGCCTGATAGCGTCTTGTCCATTAGAGGGAACTTTCTTAGCTTTGGTCTTGCCTGAGTATGAAAGAGAGAGAGAGATTGTAGAGGAAGTTGGTGGATGTCACTCTCACCTAGGACCCTGCCATCGGGCCAGTCTGAGAAAGTGATGGATTTATAGTTTAAAGAAAACCGTACAACCACAGAAGAACAGAAACGGTCCAAATAAAACAAACTAGTGCTTATGCTAGCAGCTTGGCTCCCCTTAAGCCTATCTCCCTCTTTTTTTTTTTAACGTTTATTTATTTTTGAGACAGAGAGAGACAGAGTATGAGCAGGAGAGGGGCAGAGAGAGAGACACACACACACAGACATACAGAATCCGAAGCAGGCTCCAGACTCTGAGCTGTCAGCACACAGCTTGACACGGGGCTCGAAACCACAGACTGAGATCATGCCCTGAGCTGAAGTCGGATGCTTAACTGACTGAGCCACCCAGGCACCTCAAGCCCATCTTCTTCAGACCCATTCAAGAAGCATAACATTTAGTTACAAGACACAATTTTCTTCCTCATCCTCCACAGTGAGGAGTATCTTTGTGACCCTACATAGCCAGGCCAGTTAGGGTCATTCAACTAGAGAAAAGGAACCCAACAACGTTGCTTAGCATCAAATAGAAAGATAATATTTTTAACCTTGCAGCTGGTTTGTTATCTTGAGGTGTTCTGGAACCCATTTTTCTATAACTCTGATTTCCTTCAAGAAAGAATAGAGAATTTTTTTCTCATTCCTATGTGGTCATTGTTTCTCAACCATTAATAAAATTTCCAGAAATAAGAGCAAGAGTCATGGCGACCCCATCTACTTAGAATGTACTGGGGCACCTGGGTGGCTCAGTCAGTTAAGCATCTGACTTCAACTCAGGTCATGATCTCACAGCTTGTGGGTTCGAGCCCCGTGTCGGGTTCTGAGCTGACAGCTCAGAGCCTGGAGCCTGTTTTAGATTCTGTGTGTGTCTCTCTCTCTGACCCTCCCCTGCTCACGCTGACTCTCTCTATCTATCTCTCTCTCTGTCTCTGTCTCTCAGAAATAAATAAAACATTAAGGGAAAAAAATTTAGAATGTACTATGTTTTTTCATTGTACACAGCAGAAGTTTTCACCGTAATAACATGAGAATTGCCTCATTATAGGAAGATTAGAATCTGGTTTTTGCTGTTCTCAGCATTCTGAGGACTTGAAAACTTCAAATCTACTCAAAGGTAAACCATATTTTTCTGAAAGAATTTTGAACATAAACTTGCATTTTCAGGTAATGAGGGGTTGGAGATATTTCAGTGATTTTTAACATGAAGAAACAGCACTGGTTTGTGATTGCCAGAAAGATAGGCGATTGTCACTGCTTGGGCTTCTAGAAAACCAAACCCCCGTAGACTAAAATTTGGCCTCAGGCTGCTCTGTGACTTCTTTCAGAGTAGGCCCACGCACCTGATAATTGTATCCATTTCTTTGCGGAACCTCACACGCTGAATTTTAGATTCGGAAAGAATCTTCATGATGATGTAGTCTTTACTTCACCCCTCCCAAATCTAATATTTATGTTTCTTAAAGGACTAAATGTAGCTACAAATAAATCACTGTTTGTGATACATGAAAAATGCATAGCACAGATATATGCAATGAGATTCATACAGAGACTCCATGGAGGAACAAAAGAATGCAAAAAGCAAAAATTTCAAGTGGCAACTGCATATCAGCAACCCATGGTGTGGGAGATATGGACCCTAACTGGCCGGCGATTTATGGCTTCACCATGACAACTAGAAGAATGAACACATCTTCTCTTGAAAAAGAAGTTCCCAGCCCAGTACATTGATGTTATTTGCTGCCATTTTGCTTTAATCTGTATTTCTTAAATTTTTTTAATGTTTATTTACTTTTGAGAGAGAGAGAGAGAGAGAACAGGCAATGGGTAGAGAGAGGGAGACCCAGAATCCAAAGCAGGCCTCAGGCTCTGAGCCATCAGCGCAGAGCCTGAAGCAGGGCTCAAACTCACAACTTGTGAGATCATGACCTGAGCCAAAGTCAGATGCTTAACCAACTGAGCCACCCAGGCATGCCACTTAACCTAGATTTCTTAAAGGCATCTGTACAATTCACTGTTTCTGAAATCAATATTTTGGAATCATTATTTTGGAAGCATTTCTTTTTGTTTAAGTACTTTGAGCATATGTACATTTGTTTAGCATTTAACCAAACCTGTAAGATACTTAGAAGCAGTCAAAGTGAAATCTATCATGGCTTCCAGTCTGGTAAGGAATACAGGAAATTTGAAGAGAGATTTGCCAATAGTTTCCAAAAATTGTAAAAATGTAAATCTTTTGAACTTGAGAATCTACTTCTAGGAATTTATCCTAACATTGCAGATTTTAATAACAAAACTGAGATGTAATCCAAATGCCCAATACTAGGAATTAAGGGAATTAACACTAGGTTGCTCTAACAATACCAAATCTCAGTGGTTTAACGCAATCAAGATTATTTTTCACTCACGAAAAATTGATGGCCTTCTGTGTAGTGATTTAGGTATCCAGACTCTTTGTCTTATAGTTTTACTATCTTTCAGAACCTCAAAGTACTCATCTAGACCCCTGCATTCATGCAACAGATGAATGAAGAGGGAAAGGATAGGGAGAAATGCCTGGATTTGTTATGGTCTGGATATGGCTTACATCATTCTGACCACATTTTATTGGCCAGAAGCTGGTCATGTGGCCACAACCAACTGCAAGGGATGCTGGGAATCCTAATCTTTCTCTTCTTGAGCATCATGGATTGGTGAGCCTCTAACTGATCTCTGGCACATTAACAGATTGGCTTAATGAAGTATGATACATCCATCAATGGGATACTTATGTAGCCATTAAAAATGAAGCTGTTAGGGGCACCTGGGTGGCTCAGTCAGTTAAGCGTCCGGCTTCGGCTCAGGTCATGATCTTACAGTTCATGGGTTTGAGCCCCGTGTCAGGCTCTGTGCTGACTGCCAGTTCAGAGCCTGATGCCTGTTTCAGATTCTGTGTCTCCCTCTCTCTCTGACCCTCCCCTGTTCATGCTGTCTCTCTCTCTCTCGGAAATAAATAAAACATTAAAAAAAATTAAAATACCAGTGAAACTTCTTACTTCTTGTATTTATACAGAGTTTGGGGATATGGATATATCTTATGCCTATAGCAGGTCTCGCTTTGAACCAGCCTCATTTCAAGTGCAGTAGCCACATGTGACCAGCAGCTACTGTACTGGGCAGCACAGCCAGCGAGGGGGCTGAGTGGTAGGTAGGCAACAGTCAGGTAGTTCAGAAGAAGATAACACCTCATGTGAGGATTGGAAAATGCCTCATGAAAGAGGTGAGCTTGGAATTGGGCCTTGAAGGATATTACCAACAGTCCCATCAATTATCATAATACTGATAACACCTAACATTTATCACCTGCTAACTATATGCCCATCACTGTGCTAATACTAGAGGTTGGTAGAGAGGAGGAAACAGACTTTCTGAAGAGGTAGAACACCAGCAGCAGCAAAAGCAGAGACCCTGGAGGAAGGCCAGGACACTTGCAAGTATGTGGGGGTGAGGTGCAGTTGGAGAAGGATTGGAACAATTCGGCATTGGACTCTTTGGAAAGTAGTAGAAGAAAAAATGGGAAATCTAGTTGGAACCAAGTTTAGAAGCACTTTGAATGTTAAGGCACTTCATGCCTTCTCAGTGAGAAAAGGTGGTAACAATAACACAAAACACTCACTAAGCACCCATTTTACAGAGAAGGAAACTGAGGCATACAGGGGTTAAGAAATTTTCAAGGGTCACATAATGTGGAACCATGTTTGGCAGAGCCTGGATTCCAACCCAAGCATTTCTGGCTCCAGAGTGTACACCTTAACTGCTCACAAACACCGCAAATTTGAGGACCATAGACCTAGATTTGCATCCTAGGCTCCTCACTGTCTCATGTGGACTTGAATCAGTTCCCTGAACTGCACCTCCATCCCTTGAAAATGGACACATCCTGCCAATCTGAAGTGTCATTGTGTGGATGTGATGACACTGGGCGCAGAAAGCACCAATTATACTGCCTGGCACAGAACAGATGCCGATTGAGACTGGTCGCCCTGCAAAATGCCATGGGGAGCCATTTCAGGCCTTTAGGCAGGGGAATGGGATGACTGGACTTACACTTTAGGAAGATTTATGCTGGAAATACCCATCTTCTTTGATTACTCGCCGGATGGATAGGAGCCAGGAGAGATGTGTTAGGAAGATATTGCAATAGTCCAGATAAGAGGTAACAAAGATCTATGCTGGGACAGCGACAGGGAGATTGTAATCATATTATCTAACTGTAGGATATTAGAGCCAGAACAGGCCCTATAGAGAATAGAGTCCAGACGTAAATGACTTATCCAAGGGTAGATCATGTGACTAGTAAAGTTCATCTCGTTCTCTGGTTCACTGTTCTTTCCTTCACTCAGGCAGTGCTGATATTAGACATCAACGCCAACATTTTTAACTCTTAATACAAATAACAAAGTATCTCAGCTTTGTCTCTAAATCCTATCCTTTCTACTTTTAGATAGCATCTAGGGATAATGCATCCAATCGAATCACTGGCAACTCTCCCTCACTCCTAAAGGAAGGTAGGGAGACTGGAATTAGAACCATTTCCACACTACATATGGGTAAACCGAGGCACAGAAGAAGATGAATCTTATTTCTGGCTCAAATTCTTTCACATTTAGTTTAAGGTTTTTATTGTTTGTTGGTTTTTTTAACTAAAGTTTGTTTTGGCTTTGAAAGGTTACTAAAATATTGGCACAGGGATGGTGCTCGTAAAATTTCATGTTGTACAGAATGTCATGGGAACAGAAGGGCTTATAACTTTTAAGATTATTCAGATTTTAAAGGCTAATGAGTACAGTTCACTTAAAATCATGTCTATAAGAAGACTATTCTGTGGTCAACCGGAAGTTGGATCTCCGTAGTTGTTTCGTCTGAAATATAGTGAATGATGGTACATCTTGCTAAGAAAATGTGCTGAAATGCTCTCTCTTTCTGTCTCCCATCCAGAGCGGAGGAAAGAAACCAAACATCGTGTTTCTAGAATCAGTTTTCCTGCCTATGACGAATGGTTAATTCTACCACTAGAGGGCGCAAGAAAGGGCAGATGCTTTTTCAGATTATCGACACTAGGTGGCGCCGCTCTGCTAGTTTTCTTTATGTCTGTTTTTAATTTATTTCCTTAAATTCCTTTGTTTAGTAGCAATGTTAATGGAGTAGCTTAAGTCATGTAAAGAAGCATTTTAATTTTTCTATTCCCTTCTTAATATATCTGTGTCTGTCATATATAAGTATATGCTTACATAATATACTAATATAAGTATGCTAGAAGTAGAACTAGTAATTCCTCACTGTATTTCCTTATAGTGCACAGATTAGTTCTATTTTGCTTTTGCATTAATTTTGAGGACATTCAAGTATGGCTCCAAATTTAGTTTTCCTTTTAACCTGTCACTGTCTCATATTCTTTAGAGTTTTGTTGGAGATTTCACTTCAGTTTGATTTTAAAAGGGACATAATTCTGAATCACATCAGAGTTACCAAAATATGACATAACTCAAATTCTGGAATGAAAATTGGGTATCAGTAAAAGAATTGACAGTAAACTCTCTCATTTGGGTTTATGTAGAGGGCAATTCTCTAGCATCATTTAGTTTAGCAACTGTGTTTCTGAGCTGTATCTGTCTTTGGAGTTCAGATTCCAAACCATAAATATAAGGAAGTTCCTCTAAATGTCCTCAAAGACCTCTTTCAAGTTGGAACACGTATGACCTTATGGGTTTGTACACATACTTGTGGTCCCTGCCTGCCCCAAATACAATTCTTGAGGCTATCTGCATAGGCAATGATTTTATAAAATCTGCGTAATTCTCTGTGGCACCACAATGTATGTAGTTATGAGCCCCAGCTACCTTTTCAATCGATGTTACTGGATGAATCACGGTGAGAATGAAGTGGCCCCACGGAGGAGAGAGCTGAGTGCTCTGCAGAATCACACTCGTGGGACAGAACTGGTTCAGAGTGATGGATCTACCCATCAAAAGACTTTGGGTCCACTTCTGGCTCCATCCCTTATGGGCTGGGAGATGCTAAACCAGTAGTTAGTAAGTGGGCATTGAGCTTGGTGCTAGGCACCATGATGGATATGTGGAGAAGTGAAAGGCCAGGCACTGTGTGGCTCACAATCTAAGGGGGCACAAGTTGTCTCGTATTGGGAAGCTGGGACTTATGGGGAATAAGTACCAAATAAGATCAGGTCTGTGCTCTGAACCATGGTTTGGGCCTAAATCCTGCCCAAACTTTTGCCCACGGTTGTCATCCTGAGAAGTGATACGGTGTCACCACTGGGGTGGTGGGTGTGGGGCACTCAGTGAAGTTGGGGTAGGCAAGGGCAAGGAAGGCTAGAGAGAGATAATAATGAAGTTGTTTAACATTCTCTGCCACCTAGTAGCAAATGTTAGACATCATGAACAAAAGGGTATATTTTCTATGAAATAAAGGAAAGTGACATAGACATAAATATATTAGGTCCCCACAGACCTTCGCTAGCCTGGAAATGAGTGACATCTGGAGATCTGCAAGGCAGTGGGCAGAAAAGGAGTAAGGAAAAATCCTGAGCCACACTGTCCTTGACAATGTCCACTGTAGCTGGTAAAACCTCCAGGGTGAGCTCATCAGATCAAATGGTGCACACGGAACCCCTTCAAACAGCATTGTTGGCAATATGGGGCCCTTTTCTAAGCCCTTATAAACCTAGACAGAGACGCTTGTGCATCAGAATGGCTAAATGGGCTACTAAAGGCCATGAAACATATTAATGTTACAAAAAATTTGGAATCATCTTACACTTGATGTCACATAGGCTTTGGAGCACCCTGTATGAACAAATGTTCTCACTCGTGCAGAGCAAACTTACTCAACTGAGAAAACGCCTGAACATAATAAAAACAGAGTAGGCAAGGGTGTCCCTGAACCCTACTGCACCTGAGAGTGATGAGCCTGGCATTTATCCTGGGGCAGGGTTGGAGGGTGGTAGGGAGGCTGGAAATTGGGAGTGAATGGGATAGAACCTGAGTCTGGAGGCTGAGGCAGTGAAACAGGGAAAGGAAGAGAGATGAAGCAGCA
Source organism: Crocuta crocuta (assembly GCF_008692635.1). NCBI lineage: Eukaryota > Metazoa > Chordata > Mammalia > Carnivora > Hyaenidae > Crocuta > Crocuta crocuta. The sequence continues at coordinate 10,447,049 of NW_027532002.1, forward strand.
GACACTCAGGTGAAAAAAGTTCATGAACCCAACCTTTGAAAATCAGGAATGGCTCCTTTAGATTCAAGATGGTGGCCACTCTGGCAGTCAACAAAGGTGTAGGACTTCCTAGGAATGAGCTGGCTTTACCTCTTCCGGTACTGTTTCAAAGCAGAGATTCCCAGATGGTGTTCCTAAGCACATTAGCACTCAGAGATATTAATGGCTGGGAAAACAAACACTTCTGCATCACTTTAGTTTAGAAAATGTTGGATTAAACAAAGTCAAGCAAATTTATTTCATGCTTGGAGCCTTTAATACACCACCATATATTGTCACACCTTCAAAGAAGGACTTAACATGTAGGCTCTCCCAGATCTTTTCAGTTTAGAATCTATTTTACTTTATTTATATAAAAATACAGAACATGTCATGAATTTGCATGTCATCCTAGAGCAGGGTACATGCTATCTTCTCTGTATCATTCCAATTGTAGTATATGTGCTTCTGAAGGAGGAACACTGGACTTTTTCTTTCTTTCTTTTTTTTTAAACCATAGAATATGATAAGACAAATGTTCTGAGAAACACCTCTTGGGAAACAATATTCTAATTTATTTCAGATAAAATTCTACTCTAGCAAATTTCAGTGTGAAATTTCCAGATAAAAGAAAATTGCCCGAGAAGTGGAAGATTCATCGAGCCAATGTTTTGGTGACATGCAAGGAAACCCAAGTGTTCTTTTGATTCACGTATTTAAATTATTTGTGTGGGTAGACCCACTCCTGAAAGGCACAGTGTCCTCATGTTTAGATTATTTTTCTCTCGGGCAACTACACTAAATTAGCTTTGCACCCTGACAATGAGGCCTTGCCTAAATGGTGCCACCACCTTAGAGCCTGGTGTCATTGAGGCTGTCAGTCGAAGCATGGCTACGCTATGAGAATAAGAAGAATAAATACAGTTCCTAATTTCCAAGTCAAAGACAGTGTGAATTGATATTACACAGTAAAATGCAATGAGATTAAATCAATAACATCTGCAATAAGGCATAATGAAGGTAAAATTATATCTCTGGCTTCCTGAACAGCTGTGAATCTATTTTTAATGATCCTCATTTTTGGCAGTCAGCTAACAACTTCTAAAATGTCCTAGAAATTGGATTGTTAAGCAGATGAGCGCTGCAGTGGCTTGGAATGTCATTAATTTCAGCTGCCTTACCCATCTGCATGGGCGAGATGGAGGCATCACGAATTCACCCCCCATCCACCCCACTGAGCACCCTACTAACCAGGCCTTGGGTGGCCCCAGCGAATGCTGGAAACAGCAAGGCAGGAGAGCTGGAGGGAGAGGGAGCCCCGAGAGGATCACAGGTTGTTGAAATATGGAGAAAAAGGAAGTCCTTGCCTCTGTAATGCCAATCGTAGTACATAATTGACTTTCAAGCCTACATCGCGCTATTGGAACCTCATAACTGCCACAGGCACAAGATATTCTAATGGTTCCCTGTTTACCGGTGGGGCACTTGGATTCCATGAGATTACTCTGCCCAGGACTTGGTCAAGGTCACACCACCCGCAAATGCAGGAGCCAGCACTCAACCCTGGGCTATTCATTCCAAATCTAGGGCCCTTTTCACAGCCCGGCCGGTCCTCTGCTTGTTGGAATAGCGGCCGTGGAAAAGACACCATAAAGAGTTTGAAACTGAGGAAATGTGAACATTTGGGATTATCCATGTTTTTCTTAGCTGCGTGGCACCTTAGTATTTTGCTGCAACTTCTTCCAGAAGCCATGTCTGGGAAACAGTTGATCCCTTTGGCTGATTGTTTTGAGCTCACTTTCTGTCTCCAGGCTGGCAGGGACAGGGAAGTGGTGGGGGCCGGGGGTGGCGCCCATGCTTTGCACACCACTGTACTTCCTGCACACCACCAGCAGATTCTCAGATTCCCAAGTCATGCTTACCAGCTACGAGGCTCAGGAGGCCCCAGGCTGACCTGCGTTCTAGAAGATGAAAGCTAAGAGTAGAATTCCATCGTCTAGATCCCCTCTTTGCCTGGGTGAGAGGTGACAGGAGAATGGATTCCTCACTCTCTTCCCTGCCCTGGGAAGCCTACAACCCTGGGGGAGATTTTTGTGCAGAAGATGAGGCTGCAGCTAAGTTAAGCCACCAGTTTATGGGACTGACCTCACTGCCAGGCTTGCTTTCCACAGTCGGGGTGACCCTTTGCTCCCTGAGATATCAGACAATCAAGAAGCTTATGGCACAGCAGTGGGGGCTGTGCTGCGGCATGGTTTTGGGCTGGAGACAAGAGCTTGGCTCCAGGAGAGATATCTATGACAGGGTTGTTCGGTATAAAAGTATAAATGAGTGCCTCTGTTAAGCGAGGGGATTATCTCAATGAGGCCGGGGAACGCTGTCCAATGGCTGGCATGATGGTCAGGAAAGCTGTAAAGTCTTAAGCAAACAGTGGAAAGAAGGGGGGGATTTGTAATGCTGAAGCATCGTGCACCACTGACGATTAAAACAATGCCTGGTGTGCTAGAAAACTACACTTGCTTGTGAAGATAGTGGGCAGTGGGGAGGGATCATGGTTCACACGAAGGTGGGAAAATGATGTTCAGAGGAGAAGGCAGGGGAGGTCTAGGGAAAATGGGCTGAACGATGGTTGAGTTACCAGCTGTGTGAACCTCACGCCTTCACTGTTCATTGATGTGGGTTCAGTGTAAGGTTGGTGAGACTTCCGCTTGAGTGTCGACTTCCGTTGTTGGCTCGCTGTCCTCAGATGGACTTTGAGGCCAGACCCAGGTTCATAGGAAAGAGTACTGTGTTCTGTTAGTGAAGTCTGCCCTGGATGACAGAGCAAAGAGGGAAGCTCTTGTATCCCCACCCTCTTACTGCATCCCAGGAGGTGTTCTCACCTTATGGGAACCTGGCTGAAGTGTCAAAAAATCAAAGGAACCTCAGACTCACAAGAGAGGGAGATCAATGGATGGAGGAGAGCTTCCTGACAATCTCAAAACACACTAACGGTCAGGCTTTGGAAGCATCAGGAGTCAAATTCACCGCTAATAAGTTTATTTAGAAGGATAGACTCTTAACTTGAAGAATCGTTAAGTAGAAGCTGGAAGGCCAAGCTAAGTTGTCCAGTAGACCTGATTAAAGTTAAGGGGCAGGGAATTGAGATGACTACACACCAGCTGGAGGATGTTCTTTTCCATCTCATCCTGAACAATGAGGGGAAAGCAATTCCAAAGAGAGAAGGACAGTGGAGATCTGTATGTACGCACGCGAGCACACACACGATATATATACACACAAATCAAAGACATCACGTTTGCGTATATACACATGCATCATGTTGGCCTCATCTGTGTGGTACACGGAGGAGAACAACTTAGACAATCACATTCCAGAAGCCATGTTCCCTTGCAGGCCTTGCTGAGTAGTTGTTCTCTTCACTAACCAAAGGAAGAGGACCAAACACAGTGGACCCACACCTGAGATTAGAAGGCGGCCCCCTGTTGATCAGATACCCAGTAACTCGCTACATGATAAGCTGTGACTCACCTGGGAGGGAGAGCCACAGAACTGGGGAAACACTTGACCTGGGGGCTCTGCAGATCCAAACCTTGGCTGTTGGTGGTGCCTGGAAGCTTCTCTGTGAGTTTCGCTTCATTCTGCGAGGACCTTTGGGGCTTGAGTAAACTAAAACGCAGAGCTTAACAGTATTTTAAACAGGATAAGTATCATGTTTCTGAAGGAACTCGACGCGTTAATATCGTTCTCCAAATGATAGCTTCTTAATAAGCTTCATTTCACTGGAAGCATATTGTCATGCTTATAAACAATGGGATTTGTTTTTAAAAAGAAAAGCCACCCTGAATGTCTGCATGGTTAATTTACCTGAGTGTTGACATCACACATTTGGTGTAGAATTGCTAAGCAATGAATTGCTAAAGTCAAGGTTCCTGGTGGCACAAATGATATTAAGAGAGAGGCTGCAGGTTTAGGAAGAAGTTGCTCAGCACGGAGGGCTTAGAGTTAATCCTTCAGGGCTCCAGAGCAGACATCAAGCCATCACACTGACCCATCACAGAAGTTACCCATACCCCCAGCAGGAAACAGAACTTCAGAATCATTCTCCAGACAGCACACTGGCATTCCCTACAACCTGGTAGTTGACACAAACACAATGAAGCCTATTTGCATTTCGGGGACTTATCTGCCTACTACATCAGGTAGTTTATTATGTGCTCTTCAAAGAATGACAGGAAGTGCCCTCAGATGCTGCTTTTGCTATTCGCTAGCGGTTGAGATGGGAAAGCATCCTCCCTAAGTAATTAACCAACAATGGCTTATTAAGTATTTTGAGTCCTTTGCACTTTTTCCTGGATACCATCCAAAGTGGGGCAATGTAGGGATTCTAAACTTGGGGTCTGTGAACGCCCAAGTGACCCATAAGTATAACTTGAGGGTCTATGATCTCAGAGGTGAAAAAATTATAGGTATTTCTATTTTCACTACCTTCTAACTGGAATTCAGCATTTTGTTCAATTATGAACGTGAGTAGCAAACCAGCATTAGTATCTGTGATCTTATCATTAACAGAAATCACAGATTTCCCAACCCATTGAGGTGGCTGAAGGGATTGTGTGAAATCACGTGTGTTCATCACAACTTTGAAATGACGATAGTCATCAGACCAGCTGCTAGTAACTATTTCTTAATGTGCCGCTCTAGAAGCACATGCGTTACTAGATCACAAATCTGTTGTCTGAAGAATATTTTGATAACTTCATTTTGATATAATTGGTTTTCTTTGTTATTTCATGTATGTTATTTTATACCCTAAAAGCATGGTTCCAGAAACGACCCTCCCTTCAGATGAGGAGGCCGAGGTTCCTGTCCTTGCTAAACATCTCTGTCAAGTCCCCTCCTCTTTTCTTTTTGCCTTTTTTCTTTCAATGTAAAAAATTGAGATAAAAGTCATACAAGATAAAAGTCACTCTATTAAAGCGTACAATTCAGTGGATTTTTTTAAAAAAATGATTTATTTATTTATTTTGAGAGAGAGAGAGAGAGCACATGCAGGGGAGGGATAGAGAGAGAGAGATGGAGAGAGAGAATCCCAACAGGCTCTGCACTGTCAGCGGGGCTTGAATGAAACTGAGCCAAAACCAAGAGTAGGATGCTTAACCGACTGAGCCACCCAGGTGCCCCGCAATTCAGTGGATTTTTAACATATTCACAAGGTCATGCGCCCACTACCACTATATAATTCCAGAACCTTTCCATCACTCCCCAAAGCGGCCCCATCTGTTAGTAGTCAACCACTGTATTCTCCCCCCTCCAGCCGCTGGCAATCACTAATCTGCTTTCTGTCTCTCTGGATTTGTCTAGTCTGGACATTGCTTAGAGATGGAGCCATAACATATGTGGCCTTTTAAGTCTGGTTTATTTCGCCCAGCATGAAGTTTGGCGAGTTCATCGTGCTGAGGCACATGTCAGTGCCTCATTCCTTTTTATGACTGAATAATATTCCATTGCATGGATGTACCACACACTGTTTATCCATTTGGCTTCGTTCTTTATCAGTCTTCACATCTACACTTTCAAAATGAAGAGATGAGGGCACATCGTGGCTAAAGATTCTTCCAGCTTCCAAACCCTGACTTTGTCTACCTCCTTGGAGCCGCTGCATAAAGCTCTCTTTAGATTGGCTCCGGGCCTACTGTCCTCAGACATGGGCCTATCAAATTCCTGATAGCACATTTTTAAATTCCACTTGTTCATATCCACCAAAAAAAATTTAACTTAATTGATCTGGAAATCTTACTTAAATTAAGACCTGTTGATAGACAGTCCCAAATGGACTACTCTCTCTTTTCCAACTATGTTTACAACACCACGGCAACTGACAGACTGTAATGTGCTGGGTCCATGCGTAGGGGACTACATGCTTTGAAGCACAATCAACAGAAAACACCTTTAAAAAACATCCATGGCATGTTGTACGCCCTAGGGAACAATTCAAGGTCTTATCCTAAGGTTCTCACTCTGCCACTCTCAATGCTTAATTCTGGAAAAAAGAAATTTCACCTGTCACTTTAAAATTTCAGCAGATGTCTACAGCTTATTTCCACAAGCCTGTAAAGGATCAGAAAGATAAAGGAGGAAAGGGCTCACGGAGATAAGGGACTAGCAATAAATCCTCAAATTGTGTAAGTATAGAATACTGTTAACAGAGTTTATTTGAGGATCTGAGACACCTTCCTAACTCATTGACTGTCACTCTTTATTAGATTATAAAACAGCATATACTAACTACGGTCAGAAATAACACAAAGGCTTCTTATGCAGCACAACAAATACATATTTAATGTGAGAAAAGATTGTAAATTACATATTATTCAATTTTGTGCTATCTCCCATCCCCCACATGCATAATAAAAAAGGAACCAGCTATGTTTTATCCCCCTACCTTTCTTGACATCAGCCCAGCCCCATTTTGCTTTCAGCCTGTTCCTTTGTTACATAACCACACTCTCAATCCATTCTTTCATTTCCTTCCAAGTGCTTTCCCTCACGCCCGTGGTGTCTGAACCTCATTACACCTACTGGCCCGTGATACTGAAGCACTGACTGCTCTCAGCCCAGCACATTCTTTGCTTGCAAATGCTTTAGATTCTTTTCCGTGGGAGATAAACCAAGAAATCTGCAAATTCATACCTAATCTGTCATAGCCCTGTCACCCAATTCAATCCTCTCCAAACAAAATCCTTTTGGTGAGAGGAAGACAATACCCGGGCTTCATAAATAATTTTTTCCACCAACCTTAATCTGCTGTCTATGAATATTAATGAGCCTCATCGATTCATGTCTCCATTTTATGTCCAATATTAGACACATTCCCAGAAAGCTAGCTGTCAAGGTTGCAAAGGAGCCCATTTCACTTTCACATTAAATTAGCAAAATAAAAAAGGGCAACTTCTTTGGCTTGTGGATTGCAAGAGGTACCCCCTCTTTATCCCTGCACTCAGATTGCTTTTATATCGTTCCCAAATTATAGGTCAGTCCTGGCAGGAAGGAGAGCTAGGTCGTCTTACTTCTTGTTCGTCTATTCCAGGCAAGGGTCGACCTGGTACCATGGACACATTTCAGAGACACAATAAATGTGTTTCTTTTTACCAATTTCAATTCCTTTGCTTGCTTGCTCTTTTTTTTCCCCCCAATGCCTTCCTTGTTGGGTGTAGGTCTGAATTTTTGTGACATTCTGCTTCCTTTGGCTATTCTTGCTTTTAAATTTTCTGTGGACAGACCACAGATTAAGTGGGTTTGGGTCCAGGGTTGCAGCTGGCTTATGAGAAATCTTTGTGAAAATTAGGACATATTAGAAAAAGGAGCTCCTTTTGGGTGAACATACCTGTGTAGTGGGACCCAGGGTCTGCTGAGGGGAGTGTGGGCTTCATTTCAATACCTAGTTCCTCTCCTCAGGGTACCTTGGCTGGTTTCTCTATTAAATCTTTCAAGGCCCTTTGCTGGTTTCTTGGACCCCAAGTGTTTTTGGGGACGCCACAGATTTGCCTTTTATGCTTAGATCCTTAGCTGCAATTCACCTTTTGCTTCTTTACTCATTTTCATAGCATTAATGTTAAACTCCTTGTTTATCTGCCAGGTTTTACAGAAGCACCTTTAATTTATCTTTCTATCTTTGAGCAATTGGGTAGGAATTCAAATGATATCCTTGGGTTTTATATTGATTTGGTTGGTTGATTTTTTAATACATACTTTCATATGTTCAAAGACTTGCCTGCTGATAGCATTATTTGTTGCTTAAATGACAAACATATGGCCAAAGGCCAGAGGAATCGTGTTATTTGAGGAGGTCCAGGAAGCCTGCTCTGGGTCTAACTATACCCATCTTTGATTGCCATTCGTGCCTAAAATTCTACCTTAAAGCCACATTCTTTTGGATTAAGTAAATGCAGCCTTGTTGCAATATACTACTCTTGGAAAGAACTAAGTAGACTCTATCAGTCGTTGACACTTTAGTGAGAATTTGTTTATCGAATCCTATTCCAAGGGAGGCTATGTGACAGAATAAAGGTGGTTTGGGTTATGTAATATACTGATCCCCCAGTGGGCAGGCCTAATTAGGCTGGCAGAATACATTTTGAACATACTGGTCGTTTTGAGGGATTCTGAAAAGAACGAGGGATATGGAAGGCAAACTGCCCTTTCTCATGTTTTTGTTGAGAGTAATCCCAGGGTAGCTCTAAGACATCTAACCTGGTATAAACCATTCAGCAGTTCTGATGTTTCCTGATGTGACTAAGGGTGCAACTCTTTTGTTAACTTGTTGGAGCATAGCTGAGAATTCAGATTCGTTCCCTGGGCCTACACCAATCACTCCCTGTTTTGACCTTGATCTTTAGAATAGACATTGAACTTCCTTGAAGGCACAGGGTTGGTGATGTTAGCAGGGCAGGACACACACATCTAAGGAATTCCTTTCTCACGTGAACATAGCCACCTACGGAAAGATTTATGCGAGACAGGCCACAGGCCCAAAGAATACTGAAAAAATAAGGGTTCTTAAAGACCATCACCAGTGTAGGCCTGGGCCTGTCAAAGTGGGTTGCACACACATCTGAGGGTGCAAAGGCATGAGTCATACACAAATTAAATATGATGCATCTTCCTGCAGTGTCCTTTTACTAGATTATAACAAACTTAAAATGTTAGCTTTAAATGAAAACAAGCATGCCTGTATTACAGAATGGAATACAATAATCACAGGAATTTGAACAGGTACCAAGGAAAATGAATACATGATCACCAAAAACAGAGCTTAGATTACCCAGGCTGTATTTTCAGAAATAATTTTGCATCAGAATCCTCTGCAGAACTTCAAACGCAACTTCAGAACAATTCTGATGCCAGTACCCTTTCCAAATGGATTCTAGCACATTGATACCCCTCCAAAGCTCCTCTGCTGAGTCAACGGTACATCCAGAGTTGAGAAACACCAAATTTGAGCCCAGCTGAGGCTCAGTGGGGCAAAGTGACTGACCCAAGATCACACAACTCATTTATACGTGGTGTTTTTAGCCATTGTTCTATCTACAATCTGCTTCTCAATAGGATCAGCTGCAAAATTTATGGGTCCTAGTGCTAAACGGAAGTGCAGATCCCTTGTTATATATAAATTGTTAAGGATTTTAAGACAGGAACAGTACAGCACTGGCAAACACAGAGTCCTCCCGCGTGTGATGGCCCGTGTACACACCCAGGAAGTCAGCCCTGCCCCTCCGAAGCCTGAAGAGTGTATTCATCACTACAGCCAACTTAGAGCAGCCAGAGCACATCTACAGGACAGGGAGGAACATTTCCTTTTATGAGGCGAGTTAACGTGTGCGCATGCATCTACACACACCCCTGGTCAGGTACTTCAGAGGCACCTTCTGGCAGAAGTGGTTAGCAAAGATTAAATGAGATTTTTTCTACTGTAAAAGCATGTTTGCTTCTTCACCTAAATTGAGAATGAAACTGTCAGCTCCTGGCTCTAACCTGTGCGGGGTGGATTATAAATTCCAGTTTACACTCTCTCCCCCAACCACAACTCCCCCTCCCCCTCCCTGCACAAGTCTTCATACTCCTAAATCTTCATCTGGAACTGTGGGCTCAGATTACGGAAAAGCGTTTTGTCATATTTTGACCACAACTGAGTTAGGTCTCTCTCTGAAATAAATGAGTACGTCTGTTGTGTTGGGGTGGGGGTGAGAAACAGGGGCTGTGCGTGCACATGCACACACACACACACACACACACACACACACACACACACACACACACCCCAATGTCAAAGACGGGAAGCCCAGCAGAGCCTGATAGGATTGCAGAACCCAGGAGTAGCCCTCACATGAAGGAGGCTGTCTTCTCCTGAAGAGTGAGGATGCACACTCCATGCCTGGATAAAGACCTCTGTTATGGGCAGGTGCAGATGTATGTGTGAGGGCCTGGGGGACATGCGGGGAGGAGAGGACCAGGCAAGCTGCTGGAGGAACTGAGAGTGCATCCATTCCCTTGAGATTCAGCAGCCGGGCAAGGTACGGAGAGTTAATGAACCAAGGGGAAAATGGGGGACACCAGGGAATTCAGAGTAAGTGAATGAAATTCTCATTACATTGCCACTGGAATTAATATGCAAGCTTCCCTCTCTCTCAGGGCTTCTTTTTGGCACTGCTGCTATGAAATATTTGGGGCCAGGGATGGAGCAAAACCCTAGAGAAAAGCAGGTAATTCATATTGCTGGGAATTTGCATCCAATCTGGTAGATGTGGCAGACAGAGGCTAGCATCTGCAGGGCTGGGGAAGCTTTCTCAAAACCCTTGAAATCAGCAGCCATCCAGTCCTGAGAGCAAGAGTGATCTAGTCATATGGGTCTGGGGGTTGACCCAGTGTGGCCCCTTCTGTGAGGAACATTGCTTCCCTGGTTGGCCCTCTTGATGCCACACCCCCACCTGTATTTCACCGTAACAATGTCTGGAGACATTTATAAAAATGACAAAGGATTCACTGAGACTTAGAAAAGCCGTATGAGGGAATGTGCTATAATCAGCATATTAAATCTACAACTTCGGGCCATGCACACACGTGGTAGACAATCACACAAGCCAAGCACAAATCCTCCAGGGTTAGTTCTTGCTGCAGAGGCCAGAGTGGGCTCCCAGGTCAGGCAAATGCATTCTTCTCCCACCTCTGTGTAATCAGAGGCCAAGAATTTAACCTCTCTTAGTCTTGTTTTCTCCCGCTAAAAACGAGCAATGTTGAACGACTATTTTATAAACTTAGGCTTGAATAACATGGTGTAGCGGTAAAGTTTTTTGTGGGGAGCATAGTAGGTATTCAGTGTACATACGTACATAGTATACGGCGAGCACATAGTAGATATTCGGTAATAATTATTATCAACCATCAATCCTTTCTTTCTCTCTGCCCCCAGGCTGAGGATTAATGAAAACTGTAGCCCAGAGTAACTTCAAAAGGTGATACTTTTGGCCAGGTTCGGCCTCACCCTTTTAACACACTTGTGTACTTGGCTGGCCTCTATGCACAACTTGCGCTAGTCCACAAGGAGCCTAACAGAATGGGCATCTCTCCATAATAGCACTGATACATTAACTGAGAAGATAGACCTCTTAGCTTCTGTCTCCTGCTGTTTTCAAACATCACCTTGTGAGTTGACAATGCAGTCCTGGTTTGCGTCCTGATGAATCTGGGCAATGCTGGAAAATGAGGCTGTCCCTTTCCTTTCTTCCAACATGTTTCTGGTGATGTGACCTCAGAACCATTTCTCTGAGCTATCTTCTAGCAGCGTGAGAGAGAGTTCACACAGGTCAGAACCTGTCTGGAGCTCCATGCTCTTCAAAGATGCATCTTTGAGCGTTCTGTTGTGAAATGAGGACAGTAAGGACAATGAAGAAAGTTTTCTTCAGTAAAGCTTTCAATCGAAAGGACTGTCCTCTATGTGGAGATTGTGATTTGCTAGTGTTTTTGGTATCAAGATGTGCCTTGTGTGTGTGTGTGAAACAATAGAGAGAGGAGATGAAAGCAGTTATATTTCATACCCTGACTTGACAAAATGAAAAGGAGGCAAACCCATGTTTCCCCCCATTACCATCCAATTAAAAAAAATAATTTTACTGGCTCATGAAATAAGAAAGCTGGAAACCACTGATATGGACCACCCTGGCGGTTTAGGGAAAGAAAATAACTTCCAGATTAGCAGCTACCTGGAACATTTTCCCCCAGACTGTAGACCCCTGGGCTTTTGCTGCATGAATTATTTCATGTCTCCTATATATGGGAAATGTGGCAAATGAGGGTGAAAGGGGCTGTATGAGAGGTCATGGGTTTCCCAATAAACCAACCACATACTAGTAAGGAGGTATGCAAGGTCAAAGTGCCATCCCTATTCCTGCCACAGATACAACCCTTCCCCTGTGTAAATAGGTCCGAGAACATTTGCTGTTGATGCTGATCCAGTACTTCCCAAATACTATGCTAATATTTAAAAACTTTCTAAGTGAAACGTCTTCTGTTAGAGCTTCAACTTCAACCTGGTTTTCTTTGGGCTTAAAAAGACCACCTTTTTGGGTGAGAGTCCAATATTGTAAAATTGCTCCTTTTATTATTATAACTAGCAGGTACCAAACCACTAGCTATGAGGTCACATTTCCAATAATATATCTCAAATTATGTGATGCTTTGTCCTATCGTTTTGTGTTTGAAATGCTGCCTCAGCAAGTATTGCTAGACCTCTCTGAGAAGAACTTGAATGGTACCCCAAAGCTTCCTCTGGGGCTACCTGATACTCCAGCCAGCCATTGGACTTCAGGCTGCTGGCCTTCACACCATCTCATGGCCCCAGGTCATTCCACTCTTCTAGACCTTTCCAGTCAGGCCTTGGTCTCCTCCATCCTTTCTTCCCATACCAGGCCCTTGTGATTAATGTCTGCTGTCCCCTCCTGGAATGACTACTTGTTCAAGTCCTTGCCCTCCACCAAGGTTCAGCTCAAGACATCTCCTCTAGGAATTCTAAGATCCTTAGTGTATAAATAGTCTCTTTTTCTCATTCTCCTGCTGCACTTTGTACCCTAATAATCCAACGTATGCACAGTGAGTGCTGAAATGATTATTTGTATGTCTATGTTCCTACCACTTTCAGCCACCCTGTGAGCTCCAGGATACAAAGAACTAGATCGTATTCATTTTTTTTAACTCATCAAAGCACTGGCACAATATACTGAACATAGTAAGTCTGTGTATTTACATGGTAAATACTGGTTAAGACTGAATTGCCTTAAATTCTCACTAACGTGTAAATGACTCATTGCTATACTTCCCAGAGTGCATAAGAAAAAACTTTCTTTACCCCAGTTGACTTTAATTGGGCCATGGAGGGAAAAGACAATTCTTGACCCTTCCAGGAAATCCTACAGGATGCATAGCCTGAACAGCACTCAGGTAGGTGAAGTGTCAAAGAAGCATGTGAATTCATGACAAGAATTCCCACCGTGTCCCCTACCAATCACTCCAAACAACAACACTGACAGACTTTGTACAATATCAACCTTATTTAACCATCCATCATTTTCTTTTTTAAAAAAAATAAGAAGAAGAGTTAAGGTCAAGTAGAAAAAAAAATGCCTTTGAATTAAAATCTTAGCTTTTCTTTGAACATCCAGATGATTAAATGAGATCCAGACGAAAGCAGGCAATTTCCAAAAAATAAAACCCAGCCGGGGGTACTGCATTCCCTCATGCTTCTACTAGTAACCCCATGGTAGAGTAAAGTAATGATTGATTTGGAGAGAATTATGGCTATTATAAACTGTAATCAGTGGTGGATGAGAATAATTACATAGAGAAAGGAGGGAAAAGCTGAAACATGGCTGAGCAGTGTTCTGATGGATGGGGAAGTCATTTCCTGGCCGTTAATGACTGATTTTTCAACAATCAGCACACAAGCTTTAATCCCAGAGGGGAGAAGGAGAAAGAAATGGCCACGTTATAAAGGATGCTACTGACTTAACTGTACCACTTTTAATCTGACTGTAGCTGAGGCCTGAACCCCTACCTGTCCTTGCTTTTTTGTTCTTACTCTTACAGACATACCCTCTGGCAGGGTAAGGTTAGATCTGGCCTTTATCTGAGAGACACCAGAAAGAGTTATTTATGGTTGCATAGAACTCCCCTAAATCATGGTGGTGGGAAATGGCATCGGGGCATCAGAACTGGGAGGGCCACAGAAATCACCTGGTCTAGTCTGCTCATTTTATAGGCGATCCCAGAGAGGTGAACTGACTTGTCCAAGTCACACAGGTAATGGACTTTCAACCTGAGGGAAGTCTGTGTACCCAGGACCACAAGGGAGACTGGCCGCTTGTCACAGAGGCATGGTCAGACCTCTGAGGGAGACGGGTTTGCTGAACCCATTTTGATATTGGCACCAGCTCAGACTCTTGGCCTCTGAGACAGGCTCTGGGGTCTCCTGTTCTGCCTGCAGAAACTGTTACTGGGTGAAGTTACAAGAGGTCTGAGAGAGCACCAGCCTGTGGAATGATCTATTTTGGTTTATAGATAAGCAGAGAGTCCTCTAATCTGTGATCCTAATGGTGGGAGGGTGGACAGAGGGAGAGAGAGACACTGAGACAGAGAGAGAGAGAGAGAGAGAGAGAGAACCCAATGTATCTTATTTGCAGCCATAAAATAGGATAACTGATGGAAATAGCCTAGAAGTCATAAAACTGTGTAAAGCAGGACAGCCAGAGTCAGTTGGTGACAGGCACTCTTGTCGGAGTCCTGGGACTTTAAGGGCCTTTCTAATACCTTCATGAAGCAATGGGTTTCTCTCTCACCTCTTCCTTACCTCTCTCAGAGTCCCTAAGGGGGAGAAGATGTGTGATGGTGGATGGTGTGGGACAAATTCCAGCAACCTCTCTCCTCTCCCCTTTCCAGGACAAAGCCCATGGGAAGGAAAGGAAGGATCATCTTCTAAGAAAACATGGCTGCCTCTGAGGCTAAATTATGTCAAGATATAAGATCAGGAATGTCCAGATGCTGTCTATCCCATCTTAATTAAATTTGGACTTCTTTTGGGGGGGGGGAATACCTCAGTTCCAGGAAAAGTTGTTTGGACTCTGAGGTTGTTTGGATTCTGTTTTATAAAAACAAACATTTTAATCAAGATACCATCATTCCTAGATTTTCACTGTGAAGGTATTTTCTGAAGCAAACTCGTGAGCCAATATATGTTCATTTTTTTTAAAGTTTATTTATTTTGAGAGAGACAGAGACAGTGTCTGAGGGAGGGGCAGGGAGAGGGAAAGAGAATCCCAAGCAGGCTCTGCACTGTCAGCACAGGGCCTGATGCGGGGCTCAAACCCACGAACCATGAGATCATGACCTGAGTAGAAACCAAGAGTCAGACACTTAACCACCTGAGCCACTCAAGTGTCCCTATATGTTCTTAATAATATTCTATTCAATGCTGCTCTATCGTCTTGGTTTTTTCTCTGTTCTCACTTTCAGTTTCTTAAAAGGATTTCAAACAGATCAATGCATTTTCAGGCATGTTTTCCAATGATGCTTTAAGAAATCATTTGTCTGGTATTCCTTTCTCCTCCTTCAGGTAAGCACACCTCACTTTTCCTTTAGGGAACCATGCTTCCCCTCATCCATGGGATTTTGATAGATCTACAAATCCCAGAGTCATGTCCCACCACGTAGCATCCTATGGTACTGGCATTCCATGTGCCCCCAAATGCAGAAGGGGGCATGTGGTCCTGAGGGGCTAGTCTAAGTCCTGTCTTCCCAAGCCAGAGTGATTAGCTTTGAAATGGCCATCTTTCTTGAAATTTTCTACATAGATGCTGAGAGAGTGTGTATATGCCTTGTCGATTTGGAGTAATAGCTGTAAGGATATGGTCTTTGACCTGTCGGGACTATCTTTCCATCTGTAGAGAAAGAGCCACAGGGTGTTGGAGGGGAAGGGGTAGTGGAGGGGGGAGAGAGAGAGAGAGAGAGAGAGGGAAAGGAGAGAGAGAAAGAGACAACTAACCCTATATATCATCCAAGCCCATGGATCCAGCAGAACCTTACTTTTAAATCTCATAATCCTGAACTCCACAATTGGGGGAACTAATGGGCTCCCTTTGCTGTAAGCTAGATGAAATTGGGTTACTCTTTCCTATTACCCAGAGTCCTGACAAAGGCTAAGACTTTTCATTGGGCTTGCTTTGATTTAAATCTTGGCCAGAGGGTCCAGCACTTTATTTGTTTGTTTGTTTGTTTATCTTAGAAAGAGAGTACAGCAGGGGAGAGGGGCAAAGGAAGAGAGACTCTTAAGCAGGCTCCCCACTCAGTGCAGCATCCGACAAGGGGCTCAGTCCCATGACCCTGGGATCATGACCTGAGGTGAAATCAAGAGTTTGATGCTCAATCGACTGAGCCACTTGGGTGCCCCTAGTACTTAGTTTTTTAAATTGAAATATTTATAATGAATTATTGTGCTAGTAATGAAGGGCTATAGTCTTTTATATAGCAGAAAGTAAACCTATCTTTTGACTATAACTTGGATTTCCAAGCTCACTATGTATCTAGTTACAACCAATCTTTGACTCACATGTTTTGAATGAATGAACAAACAACTGAACAGACAGATGGGCTAAAAGTCTTCCAGAAATTACCCAGCACCTGCTGGAAGCCTCATTCTGCCAATGAGTTGTTGGAATGAACAACTCTTTTAACCGTACACGCACATACATGCACAACTAAAATTATCCTACAAGAACCAACAAGAAAAATAGCAAAAGATCTCTAAAGAAAATACTTGCAATCATTGTTTAACATGTGATTTAAGGAAGAGTGCCATTCCCCCGACAGGTAATATCAAAGGTAGGATCAAATTTTAAGAACTCCAAATGGATGCAGAAACTCAAGGGAAAATTCAGACATCTAGATTTTTCCTTTCCCTCCGGGACCCAACCTATATGTTTCTGAGGATTAGGTCATGCTCAATGAAACCTTTCATCTCTTGTAGGCTCTGCCTTGCTCTACATGAAGCTATCAGTGCGAGAGCAGGACATGCCCTGAGTGCCAGTCCTGAGAACCCTCAGGTGCAGAGGATGCGCATTTGCGCCTGCCAGCCAAGGCATTCCAGGCTCTTCCCCACGGAGGACCCTGGGGGCCACACGGCAAGAGGGGCGCTGTTAAAGGGAACACTGACCAGTGCCTGGCAGAATGGGGAGAGGAAGGCAGCCACGCCAGCAGAGTATGTACGGATTTTTGCGTCTGGCCTGGGCTTGCCCTACCCCAAGAGAAAACTTCCTACCCTGCCCTGTTCCGTTCCTGTGAAGTGCAGTCTCTCACTCGGGAAGAGAAAAAGAGAAGCTGCCTCTGGGCACAAATATCAATTAAGGTCCCTGTCACCATAGCGGCACAGAGCTTCCGCTCCAGGCAGTGCCTTCCCCATTTTATCCTGTCAAGGTGGCCATCTTCACGAAGAATAAATGGATTATTTCACTGAAGTCACTTAACCCCAGAAAATGAAAACAAATCCTATTATGGCTAGTGGGTGTCTCTTTGTCTTATTTTTGTTGACCTCCAGGTGTGTCATATTTCTGTGGGTTTCCCTAAATAGCTCAACTGTATGTATTTGTGGGTCTTTGATGTTATCAATGGTATGTGAGTTACATTTTCTAAGTATGTTATAACACGATATCTCATATATATACACACAGAGTCCCAGACATACATGGGCATACACATTTGTTCACATTTATTTATATATGTCCATGTTGTGTATATGTATATAACCACACACACACATACACATACGCACACGCACATACCTGTCCTATCCATAATTGTCACTCTGTTAAGAGGTGTCCACCAGATTTTTGAACGAATGGCTTAGGGACATTTTCTGTTGTTAAAGTGAGAATGCTCATTGTAGAAAAATTAAAAGCCGCAGATATGTGAGACGGGAAAAATAAATACTGTTGCTAATCCCACTAAACAGAGGAAACCATTGTGCTTTATCCATTCCTGCCTTTTGCATGCATGTGGGAGAGCTATCCTTTTTATACATTCAAATCTGTGCTACGTACAATTCTGCAAACTGGTCTTCTCCGCTCAGTCCTATGGGAGGCATTTCTCCTACATTTGTCAAGATAATTTTAAGCCTACCTTATGCCTTTCTTTCCAGGAGTATATATGAGTGTGTGATGCCCGGGTGGGGCCAGAGAGCAGGCTGTACCCTCTGGCCCTGGTCAATGCCTGGTCTATCTGGAGGAGGTGAGAAGCCCACATGGCATTGCTCACTGGCATGCGTCCCTCAAACCACCCCCTCCCCTGGCTCCCTCATGGGCGTTGGCCTCACCACTAGCCCTGATCCAGAAGGGGCCTCTTGCTTAGCACTGGGAACATGCAGATCCCTTACCTAGAGGCACGCCTGCGGCCCTGGGTCCAGATTGCCGCTGGCATGTTCCCTACAGAGAAAGCACCTGTGAGGCCTGCAGATTTAGGCTCAGAATTTAGCTTGCACTTCCCTTCCCCCCTCTCTAGGGTATCTGCGTTCCTAGCAGCTGAGAGGCAGTCTGAAGGTGCTCAGGGCTATTTGTGTAAGTGGTGGCTCCCCGCCTGGTGTGTGTATTATTCAGAGTGGCCCGGGATGGGCCGCCTGGGGCAAGAGTCTTGCCGAGTGGCTGAGTGAGTAATAGACCTTAGCGAGGGGTAGTAGCTTTTGGCTCAGCAGCCCCAGGGCCTGGCTGTCCCCACTCCACCTGCACTCCAGGCTTTACCAGATCTGCTTCCATTTAGTTGGGCCCAGAAGCACTGAATTCAGAAAAAGGGGGGAAAAAAACCAGGATAGAGAACAAAACATTGTAAAGAAGCCTGTTAAAGAAAGATTTAGGCACAAAGACATTTTTATATTTTTTTAAGGCACCAATAAATTCCTTCTCATAAAAATGACAGGAAACCAATTTGGAATGAAAGGGAGAAACTTACAGAGTCACCAGATATACTTGAAAGCAAGGGAACACAAAAGAAAGAGCTTGGGCCCCCCAGCAGTGATGGAAGTGAGAGGCTGGTGTGGCCTTTGGTAGCCCGACTTGAACCCAGTGCCCTGGAGAAGCCGGGCCCTAGGCCATCAGAAGCTGCCCTCCTGGAGGCTGTGTGGGTTGAAGGGAGGAAAGGGTCAAGGTGTGCTGGGGTCTCAGTAACAACCCAGCTTTCCCTTGAAGATCTGCTCAGTGAGGTGTCTGCTGAGACCTGGCCCTCCGCTCCCCAGGTCCAAGCAGATGCCCCAAGCCAACAGGAGGGGCTTCCTGAGCTGTCGGGCCCAGGTAGGATCACGTCTCTCTGGGGAGGCCCCCGTTTTCAGACTGTCGCGACTGCGCATTCATTAACTAGGCCCTTCTGTCTTTCTGTTACTTCACAAGGCATAGGGGATTTCTCCTCCTAAAATTGTGAAACATGGGGTTACCTGGATGGCTCAGTGGGTTGAGCGTTCGACTTCGGCTCCGGTCATGATCTCACGGTTCATGGGTTCAAGCCCCATGTCAGGCTCTGTGCTGACCGATTGGAGCCTGCTTTGGATTCTGTCTATTCTCTCTGCTCCTCCCCTGCCTGTGCTCTGTCTCACTGTCTCTCAAAAATAAATAAACGTAGGGGCGCCTGGGTGGCTCAGTTGGTTGAGAGTCCGACTTCGGCTCAGGTCATGATCTCACGGTTCGTGGGTTCAAGCCCCGTGTCGGGCTCTGTGCTGACAGCTAGCTCAGAGCCTGGAGCCTGCTTCGGACTCTGTTTCTCCCTCTCTCTCTGACCCTCCCCTCCTGCTCACACTGCCTCGCTCTCTCAGAAATAAATAAAACATTTAAAAATAAATAAATGTAAAAAGAATTTTTTCGATTGTGAAATATTGACTTAAAAAAACAACTTTCTGATTCATTTTCTGCTCTCACATCTTAGCTAAGTCTTAAATTTGACGAAATTTTTCTAAGACAAATGTTATCTGTGCTTTATGAAATTAACACACTTTCATACATTTAGGAAAATTGAGAAAAGTACAAAATATTTACCCATACTATTATCTGGACATTGTATGTTCTTTTCTTTTCTCTGCCTTCCTTCTCTTCTTTTTTCCCAGTTGAACTGGAATGGTAAATGCTAGATCCTTGGGTTTTCCTTAAATTGGGGCATTTTTGAAAAGCCTCAAGAGATGATCTGAAAAATAGGATGTCAGGGTTAAAAACGTTGGACAAATCCTGCTATCCCCTTCTCAGAGATGCTCGGAGAAATCTTGCGGAAAACACCACTGGTGGGCTTGGTTTACAAAATTTCATGATCTTATTTGATTCGAGAACAATTTATTCCATGTAACATACATTGGCGTCCTGTGGGACCATTCTGAAACCATGGTTTTGAGAAGCTGTTAAATCATGAGCTATTTGAACAGTCTGCTCTCTTTTCTTGTGCTTCTGGCTTGCATACTGTAATGAACAGCTGGTTGGCACCCC
This sequence comes from Crocuta crocuta, assembly GCF_008692635.1. NCBI lineage: Eukaryota > Metazoa > Chordata > Mammalia > Carnivora > Hyaenidae > Crocuta > Crocuta crocuta. Next base: position 10,467,115 of record NW_027532002.1, read on the forward strand.
CAAGCCCTCAAATGATGGTTTAGATTTGGGGCTGGCTTTTGAAATACCATTGATTGAGATTCCAGTTTGATACATTGGATAGTTTTATTATTCGGCCTCCTCTCACTGTTCTGTTAAAAACGTTTGGAGTCTTGTTTCCTAACGATTATCATCATCGTTATCACTAATGACATTTATTGAACATTTACTGCTTCCAGGCACTGTGCTGAGCCCTTTTCCTGAATTGTCCTATTTAACCTCATACCAGCTTTATCAGAGAAACAATATTCTTCCTCTCATTTACTAGATAAGGAAACTGAGGTTTAAATTGGTTAAGTAATGTGCTTTTAAGTGGTTCCACTGGGATTGAAATACACATGGCCTATCTGCTGTTGACTGTAAGATGCTATTCGCTTCAAAATATTTCAGCTCCAAGGTTTGCAAACATCCACAGACAGAGGCTTAGTGTGCATTATCTTAAGATCTTATGTACTTTTCTCTCAACATATGTATAGACTCAATCTAATTACCTACCTGACTTCCTTCTATCCCCTGTCCCTCTCCTCTTGCAATTATTTATTAAATGTGTACTACATGTGAAACACTGAGTCAAATGTTAAAGTGAATATTCAGTCTAAGACATGGGCTCTTCCTTGGGAGGTTAACAGTCTAATGTAAGATCCCAATGAGTAAACCATTGGCTAAAACAAAACTTAGGTTTCTCCGAGAACCCAGAGGAATAGCATCTGGAGCAACTGGAGCCAGTGAGAACTTTCCGGAGAAGGTATCAAGAGAGGTGAGTTTTTGAGAGTAGGTGCCCATTAAGTAGGCCAAGGATTGACATTCCAAGAACACAGATGGGTATGCGCAAGGCATGGAGGCAAGAGGTGGCCCAGGAGGCTGGTAAGGCGCCAGTGCTGGAGTCGGGTCAGGCTGGAATGAAGGGCAATAGGCCTGTGAAGGAGGAAGGCTAGAGAGACAGGCAGGGTCAGATCCAGTAGGGGCCCTGTGTGCTAAGCTGGGGGGTTTTAGATGTATGGAGACTGGGATGATTAGGTTTGCATTTTAGAAAAACACTCCCCTCCTCCCCAAGAGCCGTGGGGAGCCTGCCTGAGGAGGTGGATGAGGTGTAGGGAGTTGAATCCAGCACTGCCCTAAGGCGATGACGGTATGGATGGGACCAGAGAGATAGGTCAGAAAGATGCAGGAGGAGAAAGGGAGAGGACCTGATGGACTTGGGGAGGTGGGAAGGGAGTGAGGAATGACAGTGACTCCTGGATGTTTGTGACGATAGTGGTGGTAGGAATGGAAAGCGGGGAAGGCAGCTCTAGGGGACGGTCAGTGCTGCTGCCTGGGAGCCCAAGGCGAGACACAGCTGGTGGCAGGGAGCCCGCGCGTCTGGCTGGGACAGCTCTGTGGGTGACGGCATCGCTGAGACTATTTGGGCCTTCCTCTCAAGAGCCTTTCCTTCTCTGATGTGTCTCTTCTCCTAAAGCTGCGAGACATTACTTTTTTAAAAACTCGACTTATATTTCTGTTTTCTATTCTGAAATCCTAGCTGCAATTTTAAATTTGAGAAAGTTGTTTTAAGATAAATATTAACTTTTTATTACAGAAATAATACATCTAGGAAAACTGAGAAAAGTATCCAATGGTCACCTGTACTATTACCTTACAGATGTATTCGGAGGTTGTGTATTCTCTTTTTCTCTGAACTCTCCCATAGCTTCCTGTACTTTCTTTCCTGTATCTTCATTTGATTTAGTTATTTATTGATTCATTCATCTGTTTATTCAACTGATATTTATTGAACATCAACTATATGCCAGGCACCATTGTGGGCATTGAGGATACAGCAACAAGCAAAACAGTATCTCAAGGAGTGTAAGTTCTAATGGGAGAGACGTTTGATAATAAATAAGCAAATAAAGACATGTTGGGTGGTAGTATGTGCTGTAGACAAAAATAAAGAAAACTGGGCAAGAGAGCCATGGAGTACCAGGCAGAGATTTGCCATTTTATTAAGAGTGGGCTGGAGAGACTTCTCTGATGACCTGAGGCCTTCAATAGAGCCTTGAAAGAAAATCCAGAGAAAGAATGTTCTGGACACAGGGAGTGTGAAGCATCAGGGCCCCGAGATGAGAGAATGCTCGGCATGTTTCAGGACTAGCTCATGGCTGGACTTCAACAGTAGGTGAAGTCACAGAGATAAAAAGGAACCAGATCAGACTTAACAGGGAACAAATTCTTGGAAAGCAACAGCGAGACCAGTTGAGGAGGCTACTTAGATATTCTGCAGAGGAGATGATAGTGGCTTGGACTGGTAGGGTAATGGTGAAGTGGGGAGAGGCAATTGGATCTGGATCCATTTTTTTTTAATTTTATTTATTTTGAGACAGACAGAGAGCACAAGAGGGAAGGGGCAGAGAGAGAGGGTGAGAGAGAATCTCAAGCAGGCTCTGTACTATCAGTGCAGAGCCCGATGCGTGGGGCTCGAACTCATGAACCACAAGATTGTGACCTGAACTGGAAATCAAGAGTTGAACGCTTAACTGAACCACCCAGGCAGACTGAATCTGGATCCATTTTGGAAGCAGTCTAGGGGGATGTGTGAGCCAGGGGTCAAAGATAATGCCAAGGGTTTTGACCTGCATTGGAAAAATGGAGCTTTTGTTCACTGATGGGTATTGTATTTGTTTATTTACATACTTGCATATGTTTTTATATGGTTTAAACATAATTTTGCAATCTGCTCTGCCCTCCTCTCCAACTTAATTCTTTTAAAAGCAAAAAATAAAGGAAACTAAACAGAAGACATTCTTCCCGTTCATCTTCCTTCTTTCTATACTTATCCCCGCTCTTCTCTGTTTTCTTGTCAGAAAAACAAAAACATAGGTGAACTTAAGCATGCATTCTAAATTTTGCTTCTGAAGGAACTTAGTTAGAGGCTGCACTTTATTTGAACTGTGTGGCCCATGGCCAAAGGAAATAAAGTTTAATTAATGCTAATTTTTCTAATCCGTTTCTTTGCCTTTTCAGCAAAATAAAACTACCTTTGGGAGAACAGGCAAAAAAAAAAGTCAAAACAGACACCACACTACTAACTCTAGCCATCGATATAGCAAAAATATTTTTCTACATGGTTGTGTTTTGTCAGAAGGGACAAAATATTTTATCTTTCTCCTTCACCTACTTACCGCTATTTTTTTTTTTCAGTTTGAACATCAGCTTACTTTCATTTGTCTTTATTTCTTTAGAATATTTAGACAGTCTGTGAGCTTGTTTGCATTGGGCTGTGACCTGAGTGTGGACCTTGGTTGGCCATTGTTACAGCTGCTGGATTGTAGGGTGCAGCTGACAGGGTGGACCACCTGCTGGGGTACTCAATTAGGGTTCGATTTGTTGGCCTTTTTAGTCTGCAAAGTAACATTAGACCAGCTACTGGGGCTCCAGCTGTTAGGAAGAAATACGTACTCATGTCTACAGGTAACAGTTCTTGTTAACTATGCTTAGAACCAAAGCATGTCCTCATTGGTCTACTGGTGAAGAACGTCAGCTGTTAGAATTTAAGGGGTTGCTTTCTTGCCTTTGGTCTATTTGCTGAACATTTTTCATGCTGTTTACAAATCAGTTGAAGTATAGATTATACAGTGATCTCTGGGTCTTATAGCATTCCCAGGAGAAAATGCTGTAACGTAAAGCCTTAGAATCTTGTGGCTGGATGATCATTTGAGGAAGTCTAATCTGGTCCCATCCTCTACCCCATTTCCTCAGGCCCAGATAAAAAAACAAGGCAAACAAAACAAGCACATGAAAAGAAAAAAAAAAAATCCTCCATCCACCCCCCCACCATTATTACCTCCATCCTATTTTTAAAACAAGGAAGCCTAGGCCAAGACTATGAGGGGGCTTGCCCAGGGTTGCCCAGTATGTGAATGGCAGAGCTAGGAGGCTGGCACAAAGGACCTTCCAATGGTTGTTGTGAAGACTCAGTTGTTTGGTTCCCTTTGGCTATGACCTTGGATGAGGTCATGAATGAGGGCAGGGCCATATCATACCTGGACAACCATAGTAACTTTCAAACAAGAACCTTTTACAATCCTTTTCTTCTTCCAGCTCCCATGGGAAAGATCTGGAGCATCAAGAGCTGGGGGAGATTGGGCCAAAAGACCAGAAGCGCAGTGCATTGCAGAGATAAGACCAAGGACTGTCACATGGGGGTGCCTTCAATGGAGAGACATATTTGTTTATGAGGCTCCATTTCTGCTGGTCGTGGAAAATATTCATTCTTCTCAATTCAATCTACATCATTCTCTTCTGATAATCATCATGGCTTCCTTGGGATGCCCTCTCTCCTCTCAAGGGCTTTTCTTACTTTCCCTCACACTAAGAGTCATTTTGGAGATTTACAGGGGAAGCCCATGCATCCTCCTGGCATTGAGGTATTCTCTTGGACTTGCTGAATCTGTCGCTGCTGACTGAGGGTGGCCCATCTACCTGTGACCAGGTGCCTTTCAGAGCCTGATGGTTCCTTCATCTCCTTCCTCTCCCGGTTCCCTGAGGCCTGTTGGTGGTTCCTACTGAGAATCTAGCTGGTGGGGTCTATTCTGGAAGAAAAGTAAGAAAATAGCTTCCTACTCTAGAAGGACCTTAAGGCTATCCTAGTGTCCTCTGCTGAAGTTCCAGTCCTCCAGGCATGGGAATAGAGAAGGGAGGACACCGATCTGACCTCCTGGCTATCTTCCTTTCTCAGAGGCTGCCCCTCCCCCACTCCCCCAACATATGAGCCCTTCCCTTTCTCTTTACCTGACAAGTATGATCCTCCTTTCATAGTCCATGATTTAGATAAGCAAACTTGATGATCAGGTGCCACCGGGCGTGGCCCTTGAGATGTAAAGACCCAACTTCGGGAATTAGGAGAACATTCTTTGCTACTTCTCATGACGAAGTCTAGCTCCTGAAAAAAATAAAAGGGGCATCTATTGATTTTTTGTTTTTTCACCCTGCTGCTCAGCATCAGTGTCTCCTTCTTTCTTGACCAAATGCTCCATGCGACCAGACACAAGGTTCTGCCATGGTGTGAGTTTGAGGAGAGCCGAGAGATCAGATACCCAATTTGCTCTTACAGACTCTTGGCTCCCAGGTCATGGAAAAATGCAAAGCTCCTGGAAAACTGATTCTTGCCTGATTTCCAAATCTGTTATGAGCTCCCAGACATCCCTCCTATAAATATATTTTTTGCTTCATTAGATTCAATTTCTGTTGTCTGCAACAACTTGCCATTTTAGCACATGCTTTCAGGTTATCATGGGACTATAAACTTAAAAAAATTGTTTTTGAAAATTCCAAATAGAGCAATAACTTGTCTATTCTTTACTGATTCTACTTTTTCCATGAAGTGATTGAAGTGATTAATTTGCTTGTTTTAATTGGGGTGGGAGGAGGTATTGGGGCAACTAGGAATTAGGGATTAGCAGGAGCTAAATACATTAGTTTAGTATGGCAGAAATACTATTCTCACCACACATTTTGGGAAGTTTCTGGATAGCCCAGAGTAGCATTGCTCATCCAGAAACATAGGAACACACAGGACTATCGCTGGAGCTATAATGATCGTTACTTACAATACCTATCAATTTCTCTACTAAAAACTGTTGGGTTTCCATTTCTCTGTTCATCATATGTGTTATTTGTTGTAGACTCTAAGAAAAGTAAAGCAACTATATTAGTTATCTATTGACATGTAACAAATTACCCCTAGAATTACTGGCTTTAACATACAATAAACATTTAATACACACATAGTCTCTTCGGGTCAAGAATCTGGTAGCAGTTTAGCTGCAAGGGTTTGGCTTGGAGTCTCTCGTGAGAGACATGACGTGGTGACGATGTCAGCTGGGGCTGCAGCCATCTGAAGGCTTGACTGGGACTGGAGGATCTGCTTCTAGAGTGGCTCATTCACACTACTAGTAAATTGGTGCTGGCCGTTAGTGGGAGATCTGGCTTCCTCCCCACATGGGTGTCTCCACAGAGGTGCCTGACTTGGGCCGGTGGCTTCTTTCAGTGTGAGTGATCCAAAGGACCAAAGCAAACACTGCAATGCCTTTATGAACTAGCCTTGGAAGTCACCCAGCCTCACTTCTGCTGTAGTCCCCTGGTCACACAATCAAACCCTGATGCATTGTGGGAGGGCCTTACATAACAGTGTGACTATGAGGAGGCGAGGAGGATTGTGAGCCACCTGGCTTCCTAGCAACTGAGGTGTGCTTTAAGATGGTAGGAACAGATGACCCAGTAGATGACTTACAGCCAGCTGTGCACCATCATCAAATTCACTGCTCTGTCAGTGAAATTTGCTATAATATATACTCTGTGAAGAAACCTTAAAATTAGGAGGAACTCAAATGTTTCTCGATTGGAAGCACTCTTATTCACAGCCTATTCCCCTTTCAACTCAGCCCAGGTATCCTCTAGATATTACCTGGTTGTTTTTCTTTAGTTAGTAGATAGTTTGTCATTTTGACTTACAGGGAGAAAAGGATGATCCAGAAGGGGCCACAAAGCCCTTCCAAAGTCTTTATTTTAGATAAAGACAGTCTTCATTTTTGTTCACAAAAATCATGCATGTGATCATGTCCATGTAATCATCCCATGTTATAACTGGAAAATATCTTAGTGGTAGCACATTCTAGCTCCATTCTCTTATGGAGGAGGAAGCTGATATCCTAAGCAATGAGGAGATTTGTCCATTTATCAGACAGCTCATTAGGTGCAAATTTAGAATCCAAAGTCTTGATTCCTGGTCCATTGTATTTCCTGCCATTCCATGCTGTTTCTAAATCTTTTCAGAAATTTTCTGAGGTAAAATATTCTGCCAGTATTGCAAGTTTTCTTTTTCTTTAAAAAATTTTTTTTTGATGTTTTTATTTGAAAGTTAGAGAGAGACAGAGCACAAGAAGGGGAGGGGCAGAGAGAGACACACACAGAATCTGAAATAGGCTCCAGGCTCTGAGCTGTCAGCACAGAGCCTGACATGGGGCTTGAAATCACAAACTGCGAGATCATGACCTGAGCTGAAGTCAGACACTTAACTGAATGGGCCACCCAGGCGCCCCTCAAGTTTTCTGATGTAGATCATTCTCTTTTTTTAGAAAGTCATTAGTAATTCTTTTGGGATCAGAATCTATTTTGAGAATTCAGTGACAGTTACAGGCTCACTTCCAGAAATATGCATATACTCATATACACACAACATTTGGTGTGTAAATTCAGGGAGTATGTACTACCTGAATGACATCCTACGGGAGTGTGCAAGTCAGGTCAAAAAACTCTGTTTAAAAGTTTATTTATAAATGTTGCTTTAAATATTAATGCTTCTGCACTTCCAAAATTATACTGTAAAAATATTCTTGATGGGTTTTGTCTTCCAGCGTTTAAACAATGTTCTGATTTAGATTATGTTTCTTCCTTTGGAAAATGCATTATCTCTTGGCTTCTCAACTTGCAATGATTTTTCCTCAAGCCCTTGAAATATTTTTTCTAACCCATCTCCCAAAGAGTTCTATTTCAGGTCTATCTTTTTCTAGGGAAACTGTCTTTATTTTACTGAATTGAGAATATTTTTGTTTTATAGACTATGTAATATTTGAAATCCCATAAGGTAATCTACTACCTGTGGCCCTCCCCCACTGTGCATCAGACATTATATCATCACCTTACAACAATCCAATCAGAATTCAAAGTCTGCACTGACAGCCTCAGTTGTGGGGTCATGTTTAGGTTTATCACTTAACAACCCAGAAATAGGCTTTTTCAGGTTGTTCATCTAGGTCATTCATCCTGACATTCAACTAGATGACTATTTCATATTCTGTCCTCCTTCCTCAAATTCCAATGCCTCTCCTCCCATCCTCATCTCAGCTGAATACCTTATTGTCTATTTCACCAATAAATTGAAGTAATCTGAAGAGAACATTCACGAGTTACTGTCATCACGTCCTTCCATCTCCTTGTACCTAGACTGTGGGTGCTCTCTGGTTAGGAAGAGTGAACTGCCCAAGGTTGATCTCTTCACCTGTGCACTCTTATTCCTTCTCTCTACTTAAGGATGCAGCTCAGCAATCTCCAGATTTTCTTTCGATACCGGATTGTTCCCATAAGCATACTACTCTCCCACAGTCCCATTCACTATAAAACAAAGAACACTCTCTTGATCTCATGTACCCTGTAGCTATAGTCAGATTCCTTTGCACCCAGTTACAGGAAAAGTCCTTGAAAGAGATGTCTCTGCACTCAGTGTTCATTTTAGCCACCCTCATTGTCTTTTGAATCCACTTCATCCAAAATCTCATTCCCACCATCCTGTGGAAAAGACTCTCATTAAGGTCACCAGTGAAGGCCAGGCTGGTTACAACAAGGACTTGCCCAGCCTCGGGTCAGCTATCTATTGCCCTTCTGAGACCTATCCCCGAACTGCGTATTTGTAAACACCCAGGTTATCACAAAGAGAAAGAAAGAGACTTTACCTAAGTGCTCCCCAAATTTGATAATGCTGCATGTCTAGCTCTCTAGCCCCTATTATATACAATGCAATTATATGAGATAATTGAGCCCATTTAATTGAAAATGTAAACTTGTCTAGGTCAACACATACAAAGTGGTATATCAACAATTATTCAGTAACTTTGATTGCTTAGGAAAAGAGGTAGAATAACTAAGACATTCTGCGCCTCCCCGCATCCCTCCCCATCCTTTCTGCCTCAGTTGGAGCTATTTGGCCTTGAAGGATTTGAGCGATTCTCTCAGTGTTTGCTTTCCATTTTCCTGGGGAGAAGAGCCCAAAGTCTGGAATGTCACATATTTTACTTCAAAGAAAAACACTCCACATGAGAATGGAGTCTTAGGAGCTGAGCAAGCTGCACCCTGTCTCCACAGACAGCAACCACAGTGGTGTCCCCATGGGCCGCGGGGGGAGGTAACTGCTCATTAGCCTCCCAAAGGAGGCTCTGAATGGACAAGACAGTGGTGGTGGGCTCTGGGGGATGGAGGAGAGGCATTCCTAATAGATCTACATTACAAGTGACTGCTTTATAAGTGATGCACGATTTATTGCAGTGGGATATGTATGTCTTCCTCACCAACCAGGAGGAGAGAAAAGGATCTCAATCCATCTTTTAAGAACTCAGACTATTTCTTCTTTGTCTCCTCATGGGGCATTCTCCATTCTATCTCCTTCCAGAATGAAAGGTTCATTTATTTCCCTAGATAAGGTCTGAATAAGGGCAAGATATAATTTAAATGCAGTCAGGCTTAAGATAAATCAGTCATAAAGAGGCAATTATTTTATATTAAATCTGTGTCCTTTCTAAAAAGGAATTTGTATTTATCAATTAACTCATTTTCACCATTTAATTTTTCTAAAGGAGATCATGAACTTAAAAAAATCATTGTTTTTTTTCTATTTGTAGCAAGATTTAGATGGCTTGGGGGTTCATATCATATTATAGTCCATGTTTTTCATCAACATTTTCCAAATGATATTAAGAAATACTGTAGATCTAATTTTTTTTCTTTAAACTTTCAAAGGCTCATGCTACATTTTGGTCATACATTTCAGCTATTAGATTAGTAATAGGAATGCAGGGCAGGCAACAGAGCACAGCAAATAATCAAACGTCATTTGTAATCAGACAAGTTTGGATTTCAAGCCTACCACTGAATGATCTAAGGCTTGCTACTTAATCTCGTAAAGTCTCAATGTCTTCAACCATAAAATAGGGATGCAAATGACATCTAATTGTAGCAAGTCAGTTTCTTCACCCAGATAATGGGGATACAGGTGGCAAATAACTATAGTGAATATCTATTGTTTTTAACTATGATGCATCTCTTTTTTTTCTTAGCAACTGTTCTTCGTCTGTTCTTGGTCTGTAAAGTCCCGGTAGAACTTGCCTCCCTTTAGGCTTGGGGTTGGATATGAGACTCACAACGGCCACTCAGAGCACCATATTTCCACGGCCACAGATGGGTGCTGTGTGTGTATCTTAAGTTGGCCCAGTAACTCCTGCAAATGCTACTGAAAAACCAGGGCATACTCTCCACGAAGATTGCTCAGCTGATAGGATGTAAGCCCAAGGCTGCGGTTGTCTCTTTCTGCCACCTATTAAAAAAAATCCTTCTTGAGAATGAGACCAACATAAAGAAAACCAAAGCCCCCAAAAATAAAAATGGAGACAGACAGCATCCTAGAGGTATCATTTGAACTTCTGGCTCCGGCTATGTCCAAAGTGCAATACAGCTTTACATTTCTTAATAGTGTGCACAAAAATCCCATATTTTTAGAAGCCAACTTGCAGTACTTTTCTGTTACTGGCAACCCATATAATCCTGAATACAGCAGATATTCAGGTGGGGAGTCACAAGGGATTAAACCTAAAATACAAAACTGGTTATGTCAGGAGGAAAGATGGAGTGCTGAGTCTTCCTGATCTCCTGGCCAGAATGTTGGTAACTACCCCTGCCATGTGGTGATGAAGTTTAGTCTTGTAGGCATTGGTACCTCACTGAAAATTTGCAGTTCTTTGCCTTCCAGACATATGTTAGAATTGAATTTTATGGCCCCTGTGATTGGGTGGAGCCATGTGACCAACCTGTTCTGGCCAATAAATTTTGAGTAGTATTCAGCATTTAATGCTGTGTGAGATTTTCCAGAACACTCCTTGCACTCACATGGCAACCAACAATGTTCAAGATGCTGGCTTCTTTTCAGCCTGGATTCCTGAGCATAGATGATGTATGGGCATTCCCACCCCCACCCATTGCTGACCACCAAAGACCATGAAACATGAGGAAGAAATAAACCTGAGCAGTTATCAACCACAGAGATTTTAGAGGTGTTGGTTAATGCAGTGTAATTTAGTTGTTCATGGCCAATGGGCCCACTATATCTTAGGATTTAAACCATATTCCTATCAAAGCTCAAGCCTTAAGTGACTTGTAAGGAAACATCAGGATTATACCTTGCAGGTTTCAGTATGGGCCTACAAGAAAGAAAAAGCTTTCTACAAGGTGACCCATCTGAAAGTGTGATGGGGAAACCACAACTTTGTGTGGAGAGATCCGTTAGCCCCTGGTCAGCAGTGCTAGATGGCAGTCAGTCAGGTATTCTTGAGTTTTGAAGGCTTGGCAAAATTAAATTATCTTTCCCAAGTTACAGTCAATGCAAGCGAAGGTAGGGGAAAAGCTAGCAACTCAGGGGGAGATAAGGTTAGGATCTGGGAGAAGCCTGAACCCTGGTTGGTTGAGAGCTCCCACCTAACAGAGGGTCATCATCAGATTTCACCGTGCTGAGTGATCCACTGGACCAACCTCTGGGAACAAGAGGCATGCTGGCTGTTCCTCCCCACCTAGGCTATTGTTTAGCATTGCCCAGGGGCAAAGACTAATATGCAAAAAAGGACATGCTGCTAAGAAATAGAAGCATGGGCGCCTGGTCTATACTGAAGGTACCATAACTCTACCAAGGTTTGTTTAAACAAATGACATGAGTATGAAAAAGTTTGGGTTTTTATGATTGCATAAAGAAGATGCAGTACACGTACACACACACACACACATACATACACAATGGAATACTACTCAGCCATAAAAAAGAATGAGCTCCTGCCATTTGAGACAATGTGGATAAATCTAAAGGCTATTGTACAAAATGAAATAAGTCAGAGAAAGGAAAACACCATATGATTTCACTCACATGTGGAATTTAAAACACATTTAAAAATTTTTTTAATGTTTATTTATTTTCGAGAGAGAGAGAGACAGAGACAGAGACAGACTATGAGCAGGGGAGGGGCAAAAAGAGAAGGAGACGCAGAATCTGAAGCAGGCTCCAGCCTGACAGGGGGGCTTGAACTCACGAACTGTGAGATTGTGACCTGACCTGAAGTCATGCTTAACTGACTGAGCCATGCAGGTGCCCCTAAAGAACATTTAAATGAACAAACAAATAAAAAGCAGGAACAGACCTAAATACAGAGAACAAACTGGTGGTTTCCAGAAGTGGGAGGATGGAGGGATGGACAAAATGGGTGAAGGGGAGTGGGAGACACAGCCTTCCAGGAATGAATGAGTCACGGGGATGAAAGGTACATCATAGGAATACAATCAGTGATACTGTGAGAGCATTGTATGGTGACAGACAATAGCTACGCTTGTGAGCACAGCATAATGTATAGACTTGTCCAGTCATCACATTGTACATCTGAAACTAATGTAACATTATGTGTCAGCTATACTCAATTTAAAAAACATACACAGACACACACACACACGTTTACATTCTGGAATCAGTCTGGCTGAATTCGATCATGTCATTAGCTGTGTGACTTTGAGCAAGTTATTTAACTTCTTTCTGCCTCCATCTCCTTCCCTACAAAAGAAGGATGATAATAGTATTACTTCATGTGGTTCTTTTGAAGATTTAGTTAAAATAATACACATAAAGAGCTCAGAAGAGTGCTGGAACATGAGAGGCACTCAGCAACCATGTTACGTGCTCCGATTACTATTAGCCAAAATAATGGACAAATAACTTGAAGCAACTTGAATTGCCAAAGGAACATAAGCTTGGCCTTCAAAGGCTTTGTAATTGGCCTTATAATTGCTCAAGCCCTAAGATGAGAGGTCCCAAACGCATACCAACAGGAGGTGGGCAACCTCTGGAGGGGAACCTCTCCTCTAAGATTATCTCACAAGGAGCCATGATGGACAGTGTACAGGAGAGGGCCGTTGAGAGAGCAGAGCTGGGGCAGCCAAACTGACCGATCATAGAGCTCACTCAACTGGCGGGGCAGCTAGGATGGGCTATTGTTGTCCAGCATGAGATATCACCGGTTTTAAATAGTGGCCACAGTACGTTGTTGTATTTTTTCCTTTCCTAAATGAAATATTTTTATTGCAATTACCCTGTTTTTCTTCCACCATTGAATATTGGGTGTGATTTGGCTTTGCCAAGATGAGGAACAGAGCTGAGTTTGGTGATAAGGGTCAAAGAGAATGGAACTGCTTTGATTAATAGAGGGAGAGAAAAATAGGTAGGTTTCCTGGGTGTGGAAGGGCGCAGAGAGGCCGGGCAGATAATGTGAGAGTGTGGGTAGTGCATGGAGTAAAGATGTCTTGAAAAAGTGCCTGGGGTGGGTGGAAGACTCAGGGTGGGGAAAGAGGGCAAAAATTGTAAGAATGAGATTGTCTAAAAATCCACGGAAATAGTTACCCCCTCCAAGGAAACCCCACTTCTATCTCTTTAACACTCTTGATGTGTCCACTGCTCACAAATGCCTGTGTGAGCAGAGTTTTGTGGGGATCAAGGGAAGGCTCAGTTGTACATCTGGGTCAACGTGGTCACATATACAGATGCACGTAACTGAACAATTAGGCTGAGAAGCCCTCAAATCCAAAATAACTATCCCCTAACTCTTAAGAATTCATAGAAATATACAAGGAGGTTCTCAACTGGCCACGAAGTGTGGAATGAAGTTTCCAGCCCATCCTCTCTGGATATTAAGGGGCAAGGAGGCCTCAGCTGACAATGAGGTTCATGTTTTGTCAGGTGTCGAAAGTCTTGTTGAGATGGGAATGAACATTTCCAGGACATACTTTTTCAGAGTGCCAGACAATGAAATCAGGAGTAAAAAGCACTTGTGTTTGTATAGCACCTCCAAGCTGATAGAAGCTTCGGAGCTCTTCAGACTGCCTGGAAATCGGTCGACTCATGTCTGGTTTGGGTGGGCAACGGCAGCCTAGGATCATTTCCTTGTCTTTTCTCCTTTCTAGTATTTCCATTTGTCTTTGGGTTTCATCTCAGGCCACAGAGGAGTCCTTCATGCTTTCTATACAAACAGCTAGCTGAGTGATCATTTCCATCAGGGTTGACGAGTTCGCAGACTTAAAGGTGAATGGTCTGCGAGTCACCCCGGCGAGCCGGAGCCGACAGCCCTCTCAGCATGGGACACACACTCATCTGGTCTGATTCTGCCGGACTGCTGTGTGCAAGAGGAGGAGCGTGATGTGTCCCTGCGGATCAAAAACTGGCGGCGCTCTGTCTCCAGCGCCGTCCTGGGTCTCTCTAGTGCCTGGCCCAGAGCACAGCGCTTCTATTTGGGTTGGCTTCCGCTACCCTGAGAGAGGCATAGGAAATCCATCTCATACCCCGTTATCTGGGACCACTGGGGGATCTGGCACAGGGATTAAGAACAATTACCAGGGAGCCTTGTTCAAGAGGAAATCCAAGCCTGCTTTCAACCCCTACACAGGCAGAGCTCCTTATACGATTACAAAGTGTTTCCACGTACACTCGAAACTCTAACCAACCTCCATTTAATTGGCTTGCCAGGCCCACTGACCCCCTCCATCCCCTCCATAAAGCACCCTGGCCGTGAACCACAGCACACCCAACACTCCCGACTAAAAACTGACTCGGCTAGTACAGGGTCTTTGCAAACTCCATGGCTGAGAGCCATGAGCATGCTATCAAAATGATTTAGTTTGCATGCAGAGTTTAAAAAACAACAAAGGAGTAAAATAGATTTTAAAAAGCCCCATCAAAGTGCATGATACATTGTAAGGGAAAGCTGTGTTTTCTGAAATTTAAGTTTGAGGGGCATGTGTGTGTTTGTATTTGTATGGGGGCTGTGTGCAAGTGTGTGTGCATGTGTGTGTTCGCATGTGTGTCCTGGGCTGCACTGGCAAATGCCTTTCTCACTCTGAATGTACATTCATAGAGTTTGAAAGCTGCTGCTCTAACAAGCACATGAGTATCTGTTCCTATCAGTTGTGTGGGATACTTTCCAAGAGCTGTAGTTATTTCTAGATTTATTTTTAGTGTTGTACTTGATAAATTTATATTAGTACTTATACTAATTTAAATTAATTAATTTAAAGCAGATGAACTATGAATGTAAAGAGGCAGAGAGTGTTTCCATAAAAATAATAAAGCTGAATGATGAGGCTCCTGAGTAGTTCAGTTGGTTAAGCTTCTGACTCCAAGCATCTCAATTCCTACAATTTTACAAGTGCCCTTAAGTTGTAAACTTTCTTTAAAGAAATGGATTTGTTCAAGAGATTCCATTGGCACCTCCATGAGCAAATCTACCAACTACATGTCTCGGCATTGAGGATTCCATGATAAACAGGATTCACTACGAAGATGACCATGAATGGGACCCTCAGTCTGCGTCCATGGAGCTACAATCTAGCAGGGAAGACAGACTTTAGGTAAACAATCACACAAGTACGTAATTACAACTGTGATAGAGCTATGAAGGGCAAGGTCAGGACTAGGGAAGCACGAAGGAAACTAGAGTGTTCAAACTCACTTTCCTGAGACTATCTTTAGTCTCCTTCCTCATCTATAAAATGGAGATGGATGTAATTGTCCTTCTTATTGTCTTTTAAGGGCTTTCATGAGGATCAAATTAGAAACTGAATATGAACGTGCCTGCCCCCTCTGCATCTTCAAACCACCATACAATTTCTCTCCCTCCCATCTCTGACTCACTTTCATGGTGAGTCCCTTACACTTACCGCCTCCTCACCACCTTTTCCTTCTGAGCCTTGTTCCCGCCTGTCCTGTTCTTGCAATCGCTCTCAGGACAGGCTACATGACTTTCTAACAACAAACCTGATGGTGTTTTTGTCAGTCCTCCCTACCCTTCCCTGAGAAGAGCAAGGTTGTAGGAAGGGGAAATCAGAGACTCAAGCGATGCAAAGGGTCAGAAGGGAACTGAAGGCGATGGGATCAAGAGTGTGGGTTCATTCATGACCCCTGTTCCTTTCTCTTTCTCTTCCTTGGAGCCATCATCAGCGGCTCCCCCTGTGCATGATCCCGTGTTCTCCATCCTCAGCCCTGGCCTTTCTTTAGTCCCTAGGACCCATTAGAACCTTGGAGTTACAATATAATGTAGTTTCTGAATAGCCTGGACAACTTTCAATTATTCCCTCTACTAGGTCGTCAAAACTTTGGGACCTACTTAAGACACACCACCCAAGGCCTATGAGGCTCCTTGTCCCATTAAATCCTATCAAGTGCCTGCTTCCAGAAGGTAAAGAGCTTTACTTGGGAATGTATTGGGGGGCGGGGGGAGATGGAACTTGTCTGAATGGAGTAAGTGGCTCAAAACACAGGAGGTATTTTGAGTATTAATGAGCACACAGCTTAGTGGAGAAACTCCCCCCTCTTGGCTTCGTTAGCCAATCTGCCTGTTTTCTCCATTTTTTAGTAAGCAGGAAAAAAACTGGTTTGCAGTGATGATTGTCAAAAGAATCCAATAAGAGAGCAAATTACTTTCTCTTCTTACCCGGCAGAAATGAGAAACACCTTGCCCTTGCCTGGCCTCTAGGGGACCAGTATGTGGTCTATTTCTTTTTCTCGACGGTCATAATAATGGTGTGAGAAGACTGACCATTCTGCTTCCCCTCCCCACTCCTTGGATTGGCCTAAACCATGTAACCAACCAGTTCTTGAATCAAATATTTTAGCATTATGGACATGTTCTGAGCCTCAAAATACGGTCTTTGCAAATCATGTGGACTGAAATTTCTGTATGTAGAGAAACACAGGAAGATTTTCATATCTACTTTCAATGTTTCCACCATAAGCAAACCAGTAAAACTTTGTATATCTTCCTGCAATTACAAAATACCTCTGTCTAGCTACAAAGTGCATTAACATTCCTTTTGACCAATTCAAGATTCCAACTTATTTTCTCAGTCAGCTAGAGAATAACCGAAGGTCTCAGTACTAAGTGTAGGTGTGCTTCTAAATGACATGTGTCTTTCTTTCTTTTCTTTCTTTCTTTCTCTCTCTCTCTCTCTTTCTTTCTTTCTTTCTTTCTTTCTTTCTTTCTTTCTTTCTTTCTTATCTTTTCATACTATGGCGCTGTCCATAATTCCCTTTTTGCAATGGCCACAAGGAAGCTCAAGCTCAAATTTGTAGCCTGATGCCAGTAGCAAAGTATATGACCTACTTCACTAGCATAATGTAAGGTGTACATCTTATACCTAATTTTACCCTTGGTGTTGCATAATTTTCAAATCTCATTTGATTTTGTTTTTACTCTTTATGTAATTCTATAAGCGACCACAAATCAAACTTAAATAAAATCCAGACTCTTTATTATGGCCAATAAAAGGCAACCTCTCCCTCATTTTGCCCCTGATCATCTCTCTAAATACATCTGCCATCACTCGTCTCCCTGTTCACACTTGCCTTCCTGCTGTTCCTTGCACTCACCAAGCACTTTCCTATCTCACCTTCTGTTCCCTCTTCCTGCCATGCTCTCCTTCTCCAAGCTTCACCCTATCTTTTCCCTCTGCCCCAGTGTCACCTCTTCAGAAAGGCTGCTCCTGGTCACCGTGTCTAAAGCAGCATCGTCCTCTATTCCCTTTGCCTCCTACCCTGCTTCACTTATTTTAGAACATTTATCATAACCTAACTTTATGGAACATTTTATACCGGCAGCCTGAGGGAGAGCAGTTATGAACACAGACCTCGAGAACCACATTGGGGTCATATTCCAACTTTGCCACTTCCAGTTGTGTGGCCTTGGTCAAATTATTTCACCTCTCTGTGCTTTAGTTTCTTCATCTATAAATGAAAAACATACAAAATAGTGCAAAGAGCAGCTGCTAGATATTTCATTTGTACATAGACCAATTAAATAATTACTGTTTATCATCTAACCCCCTATTGATCTGTCTTATGCATCACTATGTTCTTAAATAAAGAACAGTGCCTGACATATGGTTCATACTTGATCTGTTGAATAAATTCCCTGTTGGACTGAGGCAAGGGTGTTAAAAATTAAATAAACACATCTTAAACCTGGGGTTAAAGAGAAAGAGCACTGGAGTAAGACCTGAAAGGCCGAGATTTCACTTCTTGCTTTGCCACTTGGAAGCTAGTCGATTTTAAGCAAAGTAGTTAAAATCTGCCAAGTCAACTAAACAAACTGGAATAAGGCAAGTCTGCTCTTCTCCAGAGGTACTGGGAAAGTAAATAAGCCTGCACTTGCTCCATAAGTGAGGGCTATCTAATCTTCTCCAAGGAGAAAGGGAGGCTGGGTTTATTAAGCACTTCTATGTGGTGAGCTTTGAAATAAGTTCTAGGAATATAAAGACAAAAAACTTTAAAAAATTATTTTTTTAACATCTATTTATTTTAGAGAAAGAGAGAACATGAGCAGGGGAGGGACAAAGAGAGAGAGGGAGACAGAGAATCCAAGCAGGCTCTGTGTTGTCAGCACAAAGCCCGATGTGGAGTTCGAACCTACAAGCCGTTGGGATCATGACCTGAGCTGAAGTCGGACGCTCAACTGACTGGGCCACCCAGGAACTCCAGAGACAAGACTTTTTAATTTATTTCTTATTTTTAATTTATTTTGGTCAGCTCTAAGGGAACTGACAGAATCACAGGGAAAAAAGAAAAGTAAATAATTACAATAGTGATGAATGCCCTGGTTGGGGTAAGTTTTAGAAGCACAGAAGAGATGCACCTATAGGTGTGAACTTCACAGTCAAACTTGGAGGGTCAAGTGGAATTGTCTGGGTGAGGAGGGTGGCCAAAGGATCTTGTGTTGACCCTCATATTCACTAGAGAAATGGTTGCCCACAGTATACCATGTGAGGGGCTGCCTTTGGGTACCTCCTCTCCCCCGAAGATAAGAAGCATTCCCATAATATCTATTACTGTGGCAGAATCCTGGGAACTTGCTCCTAGAGGCTTTTCATCACTGCACCCTGAGGATTCTTACTGCCTATAATCCTCCTCCCTTCTTATCTCCCCCAGATAAAGGAAGAATATAACTGAACATACCCCCACTGGGTTTGTCACATAGCTGGCTAATGTGTTGGGTCAGTCACACATTCTTTCAGTCTAATCTACTATCGAGTACTGAGACAATCAATTTCTTAGGTAATAAAATTAATCTCTTAGCAACCAGATGAGTCTGCATTATCTATAACACAACTGTGCCAAGGCATTTCAAAAAATCTACAAAGCGATGATGAAGTATCTACTCATTATAGGTTAATAAACTGATAGTATAAGACATTTATTCATTTTCATATGAATGTAGTAGCTACCCGTTATCATGATTTATTCCCCAAATTTAGTCTTGTGTGCTTAAATTGAGAAGTTACAACATAAAAGGTTTATCTTTATAGCTGTCACTGGTGTCATATTTATATACATGCTACATTCACCAACACTTTAACAACTGAGTAGCAATATAAATTGAATAACTTTAAAGACTATATATGTTTCCCTCTGGTACAAGTGTACATTCATTTATATTACAAAATCATTTCTTTAAAGGATTGGCTGTAGCAGAATGGAAATCCAATGGGTTCAACCATTGCTCCCTTTTTTTTCTACTCAAAGCACACAAAGTATCACTTTAGTTTCCTTTCTTTTTACTGTAAAAATAACATTAAATGGAAAGGAATGGCAGATGAAAGTATATCTATAGTAAGTTGATAGTTTAAGAGTTAACTTTTTACTTATATTTGTCAATTACTTTTCACATTTTAATATCTCTCTACATTTTTTGAAGACTAAGGCCCTAACATCCTATGTAATAATCATTGTTTAGTGAGTACTCCAAAGTCAGATGGACTTAGATTTTAAACAGCTGTGTGTCTTCTGAAAGCCATTGAATCTTCTAAACTTCAGTTTTTTCATCTAGCAAGGGGCATTATATGACATATTATACATTATATACATGTATATTATATAATAAGGGAGATATGCATATAACATGCATATGTTGTAAGGATCCGTGAAATCGTGTATGTAAAGCATTAGCATTTAGAGTACCAGCCAAATAGTAAGTACTTAGTAAGTACTAGTCTGTATTATAATAGTTACTATTATATAAAAAGTTGGGCAAAAAGTTCCAAATCAAGCTTTTCACATTTTCCTTATAAGTTCTTTTTAAAAATAGAAACTTTGAGTAAATTCAGCAGTTAGTTTTATTCTATTTCTAACCTTCAGATCAACTAAAAGAGAGTTGGAGTCCTTAGAAGCTGCTTCTGTGTAATTTCAGTCTATGTGAAGGTGTAAATGTTAACATTAAAGATGGGAGGTCTGTATGGGCATTTCTGGTCACTATTTTTACAGAAAATTTAGGTTTCTTGTCGAAGATCACAGAATGAGAGGCAGAGAAGAGACTAGAATGGAGGTCCTTTCACTCCTGACTTAAATTCTTTCATTATCAATTTTCAAATGGCTTTGAATTAAACTCTGTTAATATGAAGCTCATTTAATATGAACACAGGGTCCTAAAAATAGGATCTATTATTAAGATCCTAATAATAGGATTTGGGTTCATATATAGAGAAAACTCTCTGGAAGTTGTACATGTAGTCCTGCTACATTATATATGTTAATATACGTTATATAGCATTGACACCTAACAGCTGAATTGCTATAGTGTACAACATTTTATATCCTTTTTGAATTCCCTGTAAAAACTGAATATTTTATTTTTTGATAAAGTTTTAAACCCCTCCTATTCTTGCCTCCTGCCAAAAAAAGGGGAAAAAATAGAGACAAAACAGATGGATATGTTTTGATTCATTCAAGGAATTCAGATAAAAGTAGTTGTTAATTCCTAATAAATCAAGAATTCTTTTTATTTTCAAATAATTTTTAACCCCTCCGGTTGACACTGCATTTCCTTTGCAATGTTGTTTATTGCCATCCATGTAGCTAGGCTACTTTGGAGAACAGAATGGAAAACTATGTGAAAGATGCTTAGAATACCAAGTGACACGTGACCAGTTCTTACAGAGTGGGGGCTGTGTTCGCGGTATGTTAGTGGCTCTCAGCATTCTGTCCCCTTTGTTCCTTGTGGCTGATATAAGCCTGGAGAGTGTACTTGAAGATGTTATTTGCATTAGAGTTCCTTTTCTATCTCATAGAATAATGAGAGCTTCTTAGAGAAGGCTGAGAAAGAAGAAAGGATTCTGAGGAAGAAGCGTCTCCTGATTCCCAAGAGGACCTCCTCTCTATTCGCAGAATGAAAACTGGACCCATTACATACAGCCACGAGTCTCAAGCAGCACACAGCGCTGGTAGAGCTTCAGAGAGACTTGGGCCAGTCATGTCACCTTCCTTGTCTTTTAGTTTTTGCATCTACAGGATGAAACCAATGCTATCTGCTCTACCTTTCAGGACTGAAATGTGATCTTATATGCAACGTATCTGCTGCACAGAAGAAATCTATTATTATCACCAGTGGTGGTGTCATAATAATAAGTCACAGATTAAAAACCAGTATGTAAGGTAACGTTGCCAGAACAGCAGAAGAAATGCGGTTCATGGAGGCCATCGAAGGTAAAAAGTAGTATGTGCTCAAAATACGGAGAAGAGGCGGGAGGGTTTGGAGGCTAGATTGCTGGTGGCACCATCTTCATCAGTCCAAAGTCATTGTCGGGCAAACACTGGAGAGTTCTTGATGAGAGAAGCCACGCACTATGTCTACAAGAGTAGACTGTAATGGGAGAGCACGCCACATATTCTTGCAACAAAAACGGACACCTGCCTCATCATGTCTCCCTTTGCATCTGTTCCATGATATGGCTAAGGAGTGATTAAGGCCCAGCGTCTGCCTATGACTTGAGGCCTTCAGGGTCTCCATTTTAACGTGCATAATCTCAAGTGTAACCCCAGGGGGAACATCTTAAAAGGCAGGTTTCCCTCTCTAAGAACATTTGGAGTCCAAATAAACAACTGTGAATCAGAGAAAAACATTGGGCAAATCCAAAGTAAAGGAAGAGAGACTTTTTGGGGCACCTGGGTGGCTCAGTTGGTTGAGCATCTGACTTTGGCTCAGGTCATGATCTCACAGTTCATGGGTTTGAGCCCCGCGTCAGGCTCTGTGCTGACAGCTCAGAGCCAGGAGTCTGTTTTGGATTCTGTGTCTCTCTCTCTCTGCCCCTCCCCCACTCATGCTGTGTTTCTCTCTGTCTCAATAATAATAAGCATTAAAAAATTTTTTTAAAAACAAAAAGGAAGAGAGACTTTTTCTAAATAGTCTAGATAGAAGTAAACATTATATTTTTAAAGAAGATTTATTAGGCTTCTCTCCTCATAATACCTCTGCTACAAGCAAAGACTTCACATCAACAAATCTTTATACACAGGAAGAGGAACTGAAGTCAGGTTTACGTTTCTAGCCTGAAAGCAAAAACTCTTAAAAGGCACACACACGTTTATTCAGCATTTGAATAAATCATACTCGTGATGTGCTGCATCATGCAGCCAGCACACTCCTCTTTCCTGGATCTCAAATCTACCAGGACTGCTTCACAGGTAGTTACATCAGCAAGATAGGAGACACGAGAGGAAAAGGAGATGGAGAGGTATGCCCTGTCTGTCACAGACCAGGAAACTTGAGCTAGGTGGAATTAGGATATTTGCAGAGAGACACGGTATTTTCTTATATACCCGCTGTTATTGAGCCAGACCTGCATGTAGCTGAACGTTTTAAATGTGAGCTCACATCCATATCTCTCAGCACATCCTGCACCAGTTTGGCACAAGATGAACCTAAAGCCCAACAGTAAATGAATGCATTAGAACTTGGGTGGTGAGTGGCAGGGTCCCTCCGAGCTTCCCAAGCAGCTTTTCAAAGATCTGTAATTTGGCAAAGCTAAAACCTCTTACTTTCACTGAAGATGTTTCTTCCTTCATTTTTTAAAAATGTTTTATTTATTTCTGAAAGCAAGAAACAGCATGAGCAGGGGAGGGGCAGAGAGAGACAGGGAGACACAGAATCTGAAGCAGGCTCCAGGCTCTGAGCCATCAGCACAGAGCCTGACACAGGGCTCGAACCCACAAACTGTCAGATCATGACCTGAGCTGAAGTCGGACACTTAACTGACTGAGCCACCCAGGCGCTCTCTTCCTTCATTTTTAAAACTTGCGGTAAACTGTTACATAACACAAAATGTACCATGTTAGCCATTTTTAAAGGTACAGCTCAGTGGCATCAAGCACATTCACGCTGTTGCGCAGCCATGTCCACCATCTGTCTCTTGAAATTTTTATCATCCCAGACTGGAACTCTGTACCTGTTAAATAATAACTCCCTATCTCCCATCATTCTAAAGTCCATTCATATTGTAGGGGCACCTGGGTGGCTCAGGAGGTGAGGCATCCAACTCCTGGTTTTGGCTCAGGTCATGATCGCATGGTTCATGAACTTGATCCCACCTCAGGGTCTGGACTAGCAGTGCAGAACCTGCTTGGGATTCTTTCTCTCCCCCTCTCTCAGCCCTGCCTCCACTGGCCCTGTCTCGGTCTCTCTCAAAACAAATAAATAAACATAAAAACAATCCATTCATATTGTAAGTGATGTTTTTTGTTATTTTTTTTGTAAATTACACTTAATGTAAGATATCATTTTGATTCCCAATTGCTCCCTTATATTATTGTCAAAAAAACCCACATATTTTGATGCCCTTATGTGCTGCTGCATGAGATGCTGAAGAAGGGCTCTGGAATTTTTATTTTTCATTACAAAACTGAGTCTTTACCAGATACATTAAAACACACAAAACTAGAGTGGGTGTCAGTGCTTGAATCCTGCTTTCTGTCACTCCTAAGTGGTTTCTCAAAGGGACAGAGTGTAGCCAATTGTGATTAGTGCCTATGTCAGTAGACATCATGTCATAGACGTTCCTGCCCAGCAGTGGGGCGTGGATCTCAGAGGCCTGGGCTAGAAAAGATGCCAAAAATACCTAGCGCCACTCCTGCTCTTAGACTTATTTTCCCACCCTCTATTTCTCCCAGCTCCAACGTTCCAGACACCCCTACTCTCCTTAAGATCCATTCTCTCACAACCCATCCCTCACCAGAATATTTTCCACTATAACTGGGTTATATCCATACAGTCCAGTGTTCAAAATGACTGCCTTCTACATTCTCACCGTGCACTGAATTAGCCCTGCTTTGGTTCCCTTAAAAAGCTTTAAAAATATTATAACAGATTAAATGTACAATTTGAATCAGTATAACTTTAGGAACTGTCTCTTGGTCAAAATGACATTTTCCATTTTAGTGGACAGTGAGTTAATCATGTGAAACAAGTGAAGACTTGTTCCCTCATTAATACTTACAATCATTTATTAGATGCCATCTATTGGGAGCCAATAGGAATGACGTACCATCGTAGGGTTCAGAGGATGTGACCTTTGAACTGATCCTTGAACAAGGAAGAGAGAGTTGCTTGAGAGACAAGGGAGGGAAGGTGTTCCATGCAGAAGAGCAGCCTGCTTACAGGCACGGAGTCTTCCTGGTGGTCACAGGGGGGTGGAGGAGGGGAAGAATTAGGAGCAACTGAACCTGCTAGTTTGAAAGACTAGGTAGATAGTGACTATGTTTATTGTTACCTTACTGCAAATCACATCTTCAGGGTTTTTTTTTAATTTAATATTTTTTTAATGTTTATTCATTTTTGAGAGACAGAGAGAGACAGAGCACGAGTCAGGGAGGAGCAGAGAGAGAGAGGGAGACACAGAATCAGAAGCAGGCTCCAGGCTCTGAGCCGTCAGCACAGAGCCCGATGTGGGGCTCGAACTCACTGACCGCAAGATCGTGACCTGTGCTGAAGTCGGACACTCAACTGACTGAGCCACCCAGGTGTCCCCATCTTCAATTTTAATAGTGGTTTAAAATGAGCTTTCATACAGACATAGCTTCTGTCATTTTCAATAAACCTCAGTGAAATATTGTCTTGAGTCCAAGTTACAGAGATATATGACTGTAGCAACTGATATCTTCACTTTGTAGAACCACTGACTTATGACTTTTACACCAACTTTTTATTTTGAAAAACTTCAAAGCTATAGAACTTTTGAAAGAATAGGACAATGAACAACCGTATACCCTTTGTTTAGCTTCAACTACTTTGTTTAGATTCATCAACATTTTGCCACATTCTTTTTTTTCTCTGTCTCTGTCATTACTGAGCCATTTGAAAGTGAGTTGCACTTACTAAGATACTTCAACCCTAAATGCATCTTTTTAGAGCAAGGACTTTTCCCTACATAACCACAGAATCATTACTGTTAGATTTTGTTTTTGTTTCTCATGATTATATT
Source organism: Crocuta crocuta (assembly GCF_008692635.1). Lineage (NCBI taxonomy): Eukaryota > Metazoa > Chordata > Mammalia > Carnivora > Hyaenidae > Crocuta > Crocuta crocuta. The sequence continues at coordinate 10,492,255 of NW_027532002.1, forward strand.
CAAGTTAACCATTTTTGGTAAGAATACTAAAAAAGTAATGTTATATACCTCCCCACCATATCAGGAGGCATAATGACCATTCTGCTTGTTATCAATGATGCTAATTTGGACCACTTGGTTAGTTGATATCCTTCTGTTCTCTCCATTGTAATTCATAAGTAATCAGTATGACAATGATTTGAGACCACACAACATATTATCCAGTGGGTTAAGCATCTGTTGATGACCCTTGCTTATCAATAATTATATTGGTAGGCTTTAGTTTTAAGTTAATTATAGCTCCTCCATTCCAGAATTTAAGGTCAGATATAATTTTTTGCTGTTGTTGTTTGTTGTCTAAAAATTTGAGACCAAAGAAGATCATCCAATTCTATAAAAATATTTCTCATGAAACAGAGCACATGTTAGGAAAATGGCCAAAAAAACATTGTACAGCTATATTTTATAAATCAACATGTATTTTTTTAAAAAGCATAACTCTTACACAAGATTTAATATTGTTCATGATGTTCGCCTTTTGTAGTTTGTGGAAAAAACACTGTAATATGTCATTTAACATCATAAAGGAATCTCATATCTGTCCACTGATAACTCATTGGCAATACACCACAGCTGTTAAGAGGCATCTCAGGAAAGACAAAAAAAACAAAACAAAAAAAAAAAACAAACCCTCACAAGCCAACCATCTGACTTTAATTAGGAAAGAGAATAGTCCCCAAATATACAAGGATGAGGTCTTTTGCAGGTCAAAGTATTATAGTGGAACTTGAAAAGAGGTAATATAATGGCCCTATATGTGAAGGTTAGCTCATGATTTACATGATTCATAATATGGAGACACAGTCCCCACCCTTTCCCGAAAACAAGTCAACCTTTGCTATAGCTACAGTAAACACCCATGTAGGCCCAAAAATCCATGCTTTCTAATTACTAAGGTCTATCAGATATCAGGGCAGAGACAACATTAACCTAAATGAGGAAGGCTGGGTAGAATAGGTTCTGGGGGCGAAGGAGATCAGGATTTCAGTTTGGGGCAGGATACATTTGAGATATCCATTAGACACCCAAGTGGAGATACAGAGTTGACAGGTATATAAGTTAATGCTTGATGGAATGGTCAAGGCTGGAGGCGTACATTTGAGAATCATTTGAGGATAGATGTTACTTAAGACCTTGGAACTGGAAGAGAATAAGCAAGGGGTGAGTATAGAGAGACGAGAAGAGATTAAGTGATCCATGGACCAAGCCAGGGATATTTCAATTCTATGAGGTGAAGAGGCAAAAGAAGAACGAGGAGACTGATATGGAACCACCAATAGGATTGAAGGAAAGTGAAGTATGGAGTATCTTAGAGAACAAGGAAAGAAATCACTTCCATGAAAAGGGAGCAATAAACTGTAATAAATATTACTGATAGTCAAGTTCAGTGGGGACCAAGATTTGGATTTAGCAACTTGGAGGTCATTGCTGATACTGACAGGCACAGGTCTGGTGGGATGGCAGAGTTCAAATCCCAATGAATAGGTTTAAGTGAGAAGAGGAGAGGAAAAGGAAGCACTGGGATTGGATGTTTTTCAAGGAGTTTTGCTGTAAGGTGTGTGTTAGTGGGAGGTAGGGGAGCAGCAAAGCAAAGCACTACTAAAAAGGGGTAGTGCTTAAGGGGAAAAATGCAAGATAATTTTGTTTGTGTGTTGTTTTTAAGATGAGAGAGATAACAGAATGGTTGTGTGCTGGCAGAATTATGGGAGGGGGGAAGCTGTTGATACAGGAGAAAGCAGTGAGAATTGCTGAAGCAAAGCCTTTGAGTTAGAAATGGAGGAGAGGGGCAGCAGTGTATACAGTCCAGACCCTTGTAGGTAGGAAGATGTTGTGGGAGTTTGTGGAACTTATTTTCTAAATGTTTCCATTTTGTGCTCCAGTGAAGTGGAAAGCAAGGTCATCAGCTAAGAGTGAAGAGAGAGGAAAAGGTGTTAGAGATTTGAGGGGTTATGAGTTTGTGAAGTGGTTATCTATGAGGGAAGGAAATGTCAATCAATTTCCTAAATTAGAAATAGTACAAACAATAGTCTCTAGTCATAATGCAATAAAATTGGAATTTAGCAATAAAAACAAGAAGTTCCTACTCCCTGGATATTAATAAGTCTTTCTTAAGTAATTTGGGTGAAGGTAAAAAAACAAACTAAAACTATTAAATATTCTGAAAATAAAGAGAATGAAAAGACTAGACTATCTGCAAAGTCTGCCATAATGATCAATGATGATTGATCAATGATCAATAATTATTTATTTCAAAAAATGGAAGGAGGGTTCAATTTTTGGGTATCTGTAGACATATTCACCATATTAATCAATTCCAGGAGGAAAGCATATAATCAATCCCATAGATGTTGAAAAAAGATCTGATTTTATAAATTAAACATCCATTCAAATTTCATTCTTAATAAATTCAATAAAAGCATTTCAATTATGCTACTGTTATGTAAGATTATTCTGGGGATGCTAGCCTATGCAATTACGTGAGAGAAAAGAATTGGAGTTATAAAAAGAAAGTAAAATCATCATTATAATTACTATTATAAGATTACACATCTGGAAAAATTAAATGTATCTATTGAAAACCCATTGCAAACAATAAACCAAACCACTATAATGGCTAGGTACAGAGTTAACATAGAGAAATTTAAAAAACAAAACTTTTTAAAAACAAGTAACAGGCAGATAGGGGATGTAATGAAAGATTTCATGTATAGTAGTAACTAGTGTAAGATATTTAAAAACAGACTTTAAAAACACTTATGAAGATAACTTTAAAATGTTCCTGAGTGGGACAAAAGATTTCAATAAATGGAAAGGTAACAAGAGTCTCAATATCATTAATATATTATTAATTTTAAGTTGGTTCATAAATTAATAGATTACAATAAAATATTAATAATAGTTTTTGACAAGACAAGCTGATTCCAAAGTTTATGATATAATATCTAGAAGAACTATGAAAAAGTTTCTGAGAAAAAAATAGTAACATAGTAGAGCCATACTATCAGACGTTAGCAGATATTATACAGCTACAAAAACTAGATAGATAATAATAGACTAGATTGTAGTGTTGACATACAAATTGAAAATAATGTAAAAATTAGAAAGCCTAACATAGTCTAAAATACATGTAGAAATTAAGAATATATACGTATAGGATACATAGACACCAATAGGAATTCATGATATGATTAAAGTGGCATTTGAAATCACCGAGTCACAGACAGATTATATAATAAATAATGTTTGAATAACTGGGTATTATTATATAAAAAAAATTAAGGTCAATCCATTTCTCACACCAGAATAAATTCCAAATGACAATGAGAGAGTTAAATGTCAAAAGAGATGAACACAGGAAAATCCTAAACATTTGCTTACATATACACTACAAAAAAACTTTGAAAAGATAAAAAAAACCTTAAGAAACTGATGGCATTCAATTATACAATCCAGTGTTATCAACTATAGTCAAGATGTTTTACTTCTGATCCTCAGAACTTATTCATCTTATAGCTGAAAGACTGTACCCTTTTACCAATCTCTCCCTATTTCCCCAAGCCCCTTGCCCCTTGCAACCACTTTTCTACTCTGCTTCTATGACTTTGACTTTTTATTAGATTCCAGATACAAGTGATAACCATGTACTATTTGTCTTTGTCTGGCTTACTTCACTTAGCATTATACCCTCAAAGTCTAACCATGTTGCCACAAATGGCAGGATTTCCTTTTTTCTTGTGACTAAATAATATTTATTATGTATATGTACCAAGTTCTCTGAATCCATTCATCCACTGAGAAACACAGGTTGCTTCCATATCTTGGATATTGTGACGAATGCTGCAAAGTACAGGGGAATGCAGGTATCTCTTCAATATCCTGTTTTTATTTCCTTTGTATATATACCTAGAAATGGGATTATTGGATCAAATGGTAGTTCTATTTTTAATTTTTTGAGGTACCTTCATATTGTTTTCCATAGTGGCTACTCCAGTTTACATTCCCACCCACAGCGTACAGGGTTTCCATTTCTCCACATCCATCCCAACATGGTTCTCTCTTGTCTCTTTGATAATAGCCATTCAAACAGGTGTGAAGTGACCCCTCATTGTAGTTTTGATTTGCATTTCACTGTTTAGTGACATTGAGCACCTTTTAATGTACCTGTGGTCATTTGTATGTCTTCTTTGGAAAAATGTTTTTTCTGTTCCTCTACTCCTCCTTTTTTGTTTTAGAGACAGAATGTGAGGGACACTGGTGGAGGGAGAGAGAGAGAGAGAGGGAGAGAAAGAGAGAGAGAGAAAGAGAGAGAGACAGAGAGAGAGACAGAGAGAGAATCTTAAGCAGCCTCCATGCTCAGCATGGAGTCTGATGTGGGGCTCGATTCCATGACCCTGGGATCACTACCTGAGCTGAAATTAAGAGTCAGATGCTCATATGACTGAGCCACCCAGGTGCCCCTGTTTTTGTTTTTGTTTTAGTTTAGGGAAGAGTTTCATAAAGAGACCTTATTCCCTTAGTCACTTTATTTTTTTTAACTTTTTATTTTTTTATTAATTTTTAATTCCAGTGTAATTAACACATGGCGTTATATTAGTGTTAAGTATACAATATAGTGATTCAAAAATTCTATACATTACTCAGTGTTCATTGCCCCAAGTGTACTCTTTTTTTTGTTTGTTTGTAAAACTTTTATTTCGATATATACACAGGTATGTGCATTAGGTGACAGTGTAAAATGTATTTTTTTAAAAAATTTGATTCAAGTTAGTTAATATAGTGTAGTATTAGTTTTAGAATTTAGTGATTCATCACTTAGATATAACACCCAGTGCTCATCCCAACAAGTGCATTCTTTAATGCCCATTACCCACTTGACTCATCCCGCATCCACCTCCCCTCCAGTTTGTTCTCTATATTTAAGAGTCTTTTATGGTTTGCCTCCCTCTCTTTTTTTTTTAAATCTTATTTTTCCTTCCCTTCCCTTATGTTCATCTGTTTTGTTTCTTAAATTCTACCGATTAATGAAATCATATGATGTCTGTCTTTCTCTGACTGATTTATTTCACTCAGCATAATACACTCTACTTCCATCTACATTATTGCAAATGGTAAGATTTCATTCTTTTAGATTGCTGAATAATATTCCATTGTATACATATACCACATCTTTATTCATCAGTCAATGGACATTTGGACTCTTTCATGATTTAGCTATTGTTGACAATGCTGCTATAAACATTGGTTTGCATGTTCCCCTCTCAAGTCAGCATTTTTGGATCTTTTGGATAAACACTTAGCATTGCAATTGCTGGATCATAGGGTAGTTCTATATTTAGTTTTTTGAGGAACATCCATACTGTTCTTCGGAGTGGCTACACCAGTTTGCATTCCCACCAATGATGCAAAAGTGTTTCCCTTTCTCTGCATCCTCACCAACATCTGTTGTTTCCTGAGTTGTTAATGTTAGCCATTCTGACAGGTATGAGGTGGTATCCCACCATGGTTTTGATTTGTATTTCCCTGATGATGAGTGATGTTGAGCATCTTTTCATGTATCTGTTAGCCATCTGGATGTCTTCTTTGGAAAAGTATCTATTCATGTCCTCTGCCCATTTATTCACTGGGTTATTTGGTTCTGGGGTGTTGAGTTTGATAAATTCTCTATAGATTTTGGATATTAACCCTTTATCCAATATGTCATTTGCAAATATCTTCTCTCATTCCATCAGTTGCCTTTTAGTTTTGTTGATTGTTTCCTCTATTGTGCAGAAGCCTTTTATCTTGATTTAGTCCCAGTAGTTCATTTTCCTTTTGTTTCCTTTGGCTCTGGAGACAGGTCTAGTAAGAAGTTGAGGTCAAAGAGGTTGCTGCCTGTGTTCTCCTCTAAGATTTTGATGGTTTACTGTCTTACATTTAGGTCTTTAATCTATTTTGAATTTATTTTTGTGTATGGTTTAAGAAATTGGTCCAGTTTCATTCTTATGCATGTCACTGTCCAGTTTTCTCAACACCATTTGCTGAAGAGACTATCTTTCTTCCATTGGATATTCTTTCCTCTTTGTTGAAGATTAATTGGCCATACATTTGTGGGTCCAGTTCTGGGTTCTCTAATCTGTTACATTGATCTGTGTGTTTGCTTTTGTGGCCCTAAGTGGACTCTTGACCCCCTTCAACTATTTTACCCATCCCCCTATCCACCTCCATTCTGGCAACCTCCAGTTTGTTCTCTATATTTAACAGTCTGGTTTTTTTTTTCCTCTCTTTTCTTTGTTTATTTGATTTCTCAAATTCCACAAATAAGTGAAATCATATGGTATTTGTCTTTCTCTGACTGATGTATTTCACTTAGCATTATATCTTCTAGATCCATCCATGTTGTTGCAAATGGCAAGATCTCATTCTTGTTTATGGCTGAGTAATGTGTGTGTGTGTGTGTGTGTGTGTGTGTGTGTGTACCTCATATCTTTTTTATCTACTCATCTATGAATGGACACTTTAGTTGTTTCCATAGCTTGGCTATTGTAAATAATGTTGCAATAAACATAGGGGATCCATATATTATTTTCAATTTCCTTGGCTAAATACCTATTAGTGGAATTACTGGACCATATGATATTTCTATTTTTTTANTAAGCCACCCAGGCGCCCCATGATATTTCTACTTTTAAAGTTTAGAGGAAACTCCATACTGTTTGCATCAGTTTGCATTTCCACCATCACTGGTTATTTCCTGTCTTTTCGATTCTAACCATTCTGACAGGTGCAAGGTAATATCTCGTTGTCATTTTGATTTGCATTTCCCTGATAGTGAGTGATGTCGAGCATTTTTTCATGTGTCTGCTGGCCATCTGCATGTCTTCTTTGGAAAACTGTCTATTCGTGTCCTCTGTTCATTTTTAATCAGATTATTTGGGTTTTCTTGGTGTTCAGTTATAGGAGTTTTTATATATTACAGACATTATCTTCTTATTGGAGATAACATTTCTTCTTCCCAGATATCTTCTCCCATCTCATAGGCTGCCTTTTCATTTTGCTGGTGGTTTCCTTTGCTCACAGGTCCCATTCTGGACAGAGAACATACCTGTGGCATATCTGTTCTTTTTCTAATTTTGTTTTTGCGTTCATTTTCTCTTGTCTCCTCTATGGTCTAAAGCTCTCCCTCCCCCATGAGACTCAGATTTAGCACTTAATACACATCAGGCTCTGTCTCAGAGTCTTCGTGGATGGTCGAGAGGCACTGAGGAATGCCTTCAGGGATGGTTGTGAGTGACGAGGAGTACAGGCCCTGGGTCGTCAGGAGCTGGGTCTTGTACTGACTTCACTCACCTTGCTCTCCGACGTCTCACCTGCAAGCTGGGGACAGGCATAAAGGACAGGAAAACAAACTGTCATGTGAATGGTAGTTCTTGTTCTTTGATGTGAATCAAAAAGTATTGTTTTCCACTCCATTTTTCTTTACCTTTTAGTTTGTTTCTCTAACCTTACTCCCTTTTTACCTTTCCATCTAACTTTCTCATTTCCACTCAGACCTTCCCCTTCTCTTAGAGCTGGGGATGGCAGCTTGCCACTCTTCAGTCTGTGGACAATATGGTCCCAAGAGGCTATCCCCTGCTGATCTGGCCACCTCTCCTGAAGCAGCCTTGGTTTTGGTCTTGAGCCTTTTAATGGGAAAAGGGGTTTTTGTGCAAGTCATTTCTGGCTGCCTGGTTTGAGTGCAGGCAGGAAATGGAGGCCTGCCGTGCACTGAAGGAAAAAGATCCATATGTGGCCACCAAGCCACATACATCATCTCAAAATTTAAGAACTGAGGCCCAAACATGCTCTGAATCAGTGATGCCTCTCAGTCTGGCCAGATTTTTTAAAGTCTTTAAGTTTCACCCTTAATAGAAATAACTTCACAGCCATGTGACCCACAAGAATAATTTCCAGTCTTTGGAAAATTATTCTCTACTATTTGATAGCTGGGGTGGTGAAAGTGATATTATACCTACCCACTAATTCTAATACTCAGAGTATAGGAGAGTAATTTATTTTATATTTATGCTTTCTTTTATGAGTCTGATTGAAATAAAATGCTGGCTGGAGGTACATTAGAGTTCTCCGAACAGAGTCTCAGCAGAATTGGGGGGAATATAAGCTGGTTGTTCTGAGCAGAGACTCAAAGTATAACCGTTCCGTTTGCTCTTCCAGAGCTACTTTTTTTTGTGGTTTGTTTTTGGTTCTTTTCCAATTTGCATGTTTACCAAAATCCCAAGGAAAGAAAAAAAACCATTAAGATTTTTTCTATAATCCATTTAAGTCAAAAATGGAGAAGAGAGAGAAAAATTTGTTGCTTTCAAACACCATTAGTTTGCTAATGATAGCTTTCATCCTATGACAGTTCTCAGACTGATAAGATGCTCTAAACATCCACCACGAAGGAAGAGGGCCATTTATAGGCCCCCGCTCTGTCTCTGCAGCTTGCACATGTTTTCAAACATAATTTCATGCCTGCTTTCTGACAGCTCATTAAACAAAGGCCTCTTGGTGCCTATATTGCCCGTCTCCCCGCTGAGAGTGTAACATATTTACGGCCTTTGCAGATTGCTGGCTGCTGGCGCCTTCTCTTCCCCGTGGCCTGCCTGCCAACTGCTTATCAGTCTCCCCCAAAGGTGACATCCTCCTCGTTTGTTTAGGTAGCGATGGTCCCGTGTTTGACCCTCGGAGGCCAGCAGCAGCGTGATTAGGAGCGGTTCCTGCACCAGCTAGATAAAGGCAATCATGCTGGCGGAGACAGTGAGGGGCTGCTCAGGGGAGCCTCGCCAGGCTGAGTGCTCCCATTCAGGAACACGCTGGCAGTTCGTTAGTTCGACAGCTGGCAATGTGCAGACCTTGTGGGATTTCTGCCTCGGAGAAAGCAAACAAGGGTTCGGGAGTGTTGAGGAGCTATCTGGGGTTGTGTACAAGGGTGATCAGAGGCGGTTGCTCCTAATTACCTGCCTCTCGGCTGCCCTTAAACCATCATTACACATCCAAGCCCATAAAAGCCCCTATGAATGCAGCACCTTATACTTAATTTTTATCCTTTTCTCCGGCTTTTGCCAAAAGCATTTTGCTGGGGTGCTGGGAGGACAGATGAAGACATCTTGGATGCGATGAGAGGCTGCCGGCTACATCCATCTGCCATTTCAGGATCTGACAAAACTGCTAACAGGTTTCTGCCACTGCTGTGTCCTGAGGGGCGGTGATGCATCATTTCCAATGAATAGGGACTGGAGAGAGGGAGGGGAAGAGGCAAAGGAGGGAAGTGGGGAAGGGGACAGAGAGCAAGACTTCTTTCTTCCCAGCCAGGTGCCCGTGAATTCACCTCTTAGCTGTTGCAGGTTAATGGCCAGGTGCCAGCGGCAGGGATTCGTCAAAGCCTCAGATGACCCTGGCCCTAGAAGTGCTGTGTTCTGCTTCTGGGATCTGACTGGTGGGAAAGTCAGAGCAAGGTTTTGGTGTGACCGCGTACGCTTTTGAGGCAGATGACAACAATGGCCACCACTTTTCCAGCACCTGCTGTGAATGAGGCAGTGTGTTAAGCGTTTTCTTACAGGATGTCATCTCATGCCAGGCAACACCATTCAGGTAGGTTAGACCCATTGTGCCAATGATAAAATGGAGAACTTGGGGAGACTGGAAGGCTCCACCAACCCCCCAGCTAGTCAGCAATGGAAGCCAGGTCTGTTGGTTCTGGAGTCCCCACTTAACCCCCAGTTGCTGCTGATCCATGACTGCACTGGCACACCACTTGAGAATGAACTGTTGCTAAGTCTGTTTCCCCTGTGGAAGTTCTCAAACCCCAGGTGTATGCCCATCGGCCAGAGAGGTGGTGAATCATGGACACTCCAGCATTCTGCATGAGGGGCTCCCAGGCAAGGGATGGGCGATATTCTGGTTTTCATTTTTCAGAAGCACCGCAGCTGGTTCCATACAAGGTGTCTTCAGGATACACTTCGAGAAACCATTTCCTGATGTAGGAGCTCCCTGGGGAGAGAGCAGTCTCATTTATCCATTCCTTTATACCCCAAAGAGTTATCCTAGCACATAGTAGGTGCTCAATAAATGCTGTAAAGTCAGCAGAATGGTGCTGCTTGATTTTACTCCTCTGTATCTTGTTTTAAATTGTATTTAAAACTTCTATATAGTTTAATCCTCTTGGGAGGAAGCAGGGAATACATCTAAAAGTAAAATTTATGTTTCCAACATGCCCTTAGCACTGATGAGGTGATATCTTTCATAGTCATTCATACCTCCTCCTGATATGCAGGCAGTTGACCTCAAGCCTTACTGTTTTACTGAATATTTACAGTAGAATTATTATTGCTTAGAAAGCATCCCTGTGTGTGGCAAAAAACAGACACATAGGCCAATGGAATAGAATGGAGAACTCAGAACTGGACCCACAAATGTATAGCCAACTAATCTTTGACAAAGCCGGAAAGAGTATCCAATAGAAAAAAGACAGCCTCTTTAACAGATGGTGCTGGGAGAACTGGACAGCAACATGCAGAAGAATGAAACTAGATCATTTTCTCATACCATACACAAAAATAAACAAAATGGATAAAGGACCTGAATGTGAGATAGGAAACCAACAAAACCCTAGAGGAGAAAGCAAGAAACAACCTCCTTGACCTCCACTGCAGCAATTTCTTACTTGACACATCCCCAAAGGCAAGGGAATCAACAAAAATTGGTCCTAAGAACTATTGGGACCTCATCAAGATAAAAAGCTTCTGCACAGCAAAGGAAACAATCAATAAAACTGATAAGCAACTGATGGAATGGGAAAAGATAGTTGCAAATGACATATCAGATAAAGGGCTACTATCCAAAATCTATAAGGAACTCACCAAACTCCACACCCCAAAAAACAAATAATCCAGTGAAGAAATGGGCAGAAGACATGAACAGACACTTCTCCAAAGAGGACATCCAGATGGCCAACAGACACATGAAACGATGTTCAGCATCCCTCCTCATCAGGGAAATACAAATCAAAACCACACTGAGATACCACCTCACGCCAGTCAGAGTGGCTAAAATGAGCAAATCAGAGAACTCTAGATGCTGGCGAGGATGTGGAGAAACGGGCCCCCTCCTACACTGTTGGTGGGAATGTAAACTGGTGCAGCCCCTCTGGAAAACAGTGTGGAGGTTCCTCAGGAAACTAACAATAGAACTCCCCTATGGCCCAGCAATAGCACTGCTAGGAATTTACCCAAGGGATACAGAAATGCTGATGCATAGGAGCACATGTACCCCAATGTTCATAGCAGCACTCTCAACAATATCCAAAACATGGAAAGAGCCTAAGTGTCCATCAATTGACAAATGGGTCAAGAAGATGTGGTTTATTTATACAATGGAACATTACATGGCAATGAGAAAGAATGAAATCTGGCCATGTGTAGCAACATGGATGGAACTTGAGGGTGTTATGCTGAGCGGAATAAGTCAGGCAGAGGACAAATACCATATGTATGCATATATAGGTGGATCAGGAGGAACTTAACAGAGGACCATGGGGGAGGAGAAGGAGAAAAAATAGTTGGGGAGAGGAAGGGAGGCAAACCATGAGAGACTCTTGAATGCTGAGAACAAACTGAGGGCTGATGAGGGTGGGAGAGAGGGGTAGGGGGTGATGGGCATGGAGGAGGGCACTTGTTGGGATGAGCACTGGGTGTTATATGGAAACCAACTTGACAATAAACTATTTAAGGGGGAAAAAATTTCCCTGGGCGCCTGGGTGGCTCTGTCAGTTAAGTGGCCAGCTCTTGATTTTGGCTAAGGTCATGAACTCACGGTTCATGGGATCAACTCATGTTAGGCTCTGTGCCGACAGCAGGAAGCCTGCTTGGGATTCTCTCTCTCCTTCTCTCTCTGCCCCTCCCCCACTTGTTCTCTCTCTCTCTCTCTCTCTCTCTCTCTCTCTCTCTCTGTCTCTCTCTCAAAATAAATAAATAAACTAAAAAAATCCCACCATAATGAAACTAGATTATTGCCAGTAGAAGAAGAATTCTTGGTTTGCTTCCTAGCAACAGAAAACAGAACAACATTTGCTATGACTTGAAACCCACCATTTTCAGTGGTTACCATTCTCTGATGTTTATAACTGAGCTGAGGATGTCATGAAGGGTCTTATGTTTTTTTCACCACTCTGCAAGTTCACAAAGGACTTTGTCACCTGTCATTTCCTCTTGGATTCAATAATCATTGAGTCAATACCCACCCCCCCATGCACCAGACACTGTGCACAGTGATTTATTGAACATTAATTATGAAAGCTGAACCTGAGTCCCAGCAGCCTCAGAAGGTGAGCTGGGTGTGTTCTAATACCTCTTTCACCAGGGAGGACACTGAAGAGCAAAGACGTACTTTGGGGTAAGTGACATGCTGAGGGGCTTGCAAGGCCTTGCGGGCAAGGCCACGAGCGCTCCAGTATAAGCTCTACAGCCAGAAACTCAGTGTCTTTGAACCGCACCACCTACTGGTGCTTCTTAGGGTCAGATCTGTTCTTGAGCAAGATGTAATAAAGGTTATGCTGGATCTTTTGATATCTTTTCAAATTTTGTGTTACAGAACCATTTTTCACTCACTTGCCCAGGGCCACCTTATGCACCATCCAACCGCTACAGGTGATATCTCAGGACTCCAGCCTCATCCCTTCTCCTCTCTCACCCCCTCTCTACCTCCCAGTCAAACCTAGAGAACTGGTTTTTCATTTGCTCAGAAAACAAATGAGTTAGTCTGTGATAATGCATGCTGAGGACTCCTAGGCAGGATTCTTGCTCTCTCAAAACAAGGACATTTATGAATGTTGTGGCTTTCACCACTGAGGAATAATTCCTCAGTGGTGAAATAATTAGATAATGTAGGAGGTCAATGGGGAGAAAAATGAAATGGAAAAAATACCACAGGTATGCACTGGGAGAAAAACATAGGAAAGCATCATTTCACTTGCGAGAAATACTTTGTTAGTGGATGTCCAATGTTATAACTCCTGGAAGGTCATTTGGCCAGAGTTAACACACATCTTTAAAATTCATAACCTTTGACTTAGTGAATCCAGTTCTGAGACTGCATCCTAAGGTATAAGTCTAAATACAGAAAGAGCTTTGCACATGAAGAAATTCACCATAGTTACCTATGATACAGAAAAATGCAAAAAGGATAGTGATTATATAAATTATGATACAATGGAATACAGTGATTACAACTGTCTGCAAAATATTCTGAAAGAAAATGAAAAATTTTCTATGTGATAAGATAAAATGAAGAGAGTAGACTATGATGATCTTCTCCAAAATATTAGGAAGATAATTATATGAAGTAATTATGTATAGAAATTGCTACTATAGGTAATGTTTTTCTTCTTCCTATATATTTTTTTATTTTCCAATTTTTCTTAAATAAATATGTCAGTGTTCCAAAGGAAAAAAAAATAAACTTATTTGGAAATATTATTTTGCTCAATACTGGTTTTTACTTAATTCAGGTAATATAAAAGTGTCTATATCCAAGAGTGATTTAAGAAATAAAACATACGCTGTAACTGTGCAGAAAAGAGTTAGTACAGCAAGTATCACTGTAATCCTTGTGATAGGCCTGCTTAAAAGGTTGGCCCTTGGATGGTGTCTGGGAACTTAGCTTTCAGAAAGGTCCTTGTGTAGCTGGGCTGCTATAATAAAAGGCCAGGGACTGGGTGAACTGTAAACAAACATTTACTTCTCACAGTTCTGGAATCTGGAAGTCCAAGATCATGGAAGCTGTGGACTGGGTGTCTGGTGAGAAACTGATTCTTACATGGCCCTCTTTTCACTGTACTTCACATGGCCAAAGGGGCAAGGAATCTCTTGGGTCACTTTCATAAGGACACTAATTCCATTCATGAGGGTTCCACCTTCATGATCTAAGCACCTCCCAAAGTACTTTCCTCCAAATACCATCCCATTGGACATTAGATTTCAATATGTAAATTTGGGAGGGATATATTCAAGTCCATAGCATTCCCCACCACCGTTAAATAAGAGTGGCTCACTATGCTTAACTATTTGGATGAACCATACGGTTTATGTTAAACACCTGCTTTTCCTCTGGGAGGGTAGAATTTGGGTATGGACCAGACAGAGGCTAGTGAGCAAGCCCCAGTAAAAACTCTGAGTATTGAAATGCCAACAAGCTTCCCAGATTGATGGCATTTTACATTTGTTGTCATAACCCATTGCTGGGGAAATTAAATGCATCCTGTGTGACTCCTCTGGAAGAGGGCCTTAGAAGCTTATGCCAGATTTCTCTGGATTTTGCCCCTGTGCCTTTTCCCTTCGTTGACTGTGTTTGATTTCTTTTAACTGCAATAAATCATATCTGTGAGTATGACTACATGCTGAGTTCTGCGAATCCTCTGAGTGAATCATGGACCCTGGGGGGTGGCCTTGGGACTTCTCAACATAACCATTGCTATTATGTAGCTCTAAAAAGTTCACTTTCTTCCCATTTTAGTCCTTAATAATTTAGCTGTATATAAACCATAGAATGGTGCTTTTCCAAAATATACTGAACCCACAAAATTTTAGTGCCAGGAAAGAAAACCATGTCATACTTTTGCTTTACAGATGAGAAAGCAAAGCTAAGAGCAAGGGCAGTGCCACATCCAAATCAGCATCAAAACCAAAGACTCCTGACTCTGAAGTTCTTCTACAACACTCCACCCTCTTTCCCAGATTATTGTTTTCCTATGAACGGGAGACCACGAGACACATGGGGAAAAGATACACAAATGCAAAATATAATGTAGAGTCGGTAAAGAATGATATTGGAGATATTGGATATAAATCAGCTAGTGATGGTAAAATGGGATTCCCTTCATTATTTGTAAGTGGTGAATAAATGGCCAGTGATCGAAAAGAAAGCACACACAGTATGGTCGCAAGCTATAGATTCAGGTACTTGAAGTAAGGAAATACTTAAAAGATGTGAACCCTACAATGAAAGAGAGAGAATATCAAGCAGGCTTGGTATAGTCAGTGCACAGCCTGATGTGGGGCTTGAACTCACAAACCTCAAGGTCATGACCTGAGCTGACATTGGATGCTCAACCAACTGAGCCACCCAGGTGTCCCAAAATACTCAGGTATTTTGAATAAATTTTTTAAATGATGCAAGAGGTATCTATCCTTGCTCAGGGTTAAATTTTACTATAATTATTTGATGGGAAAGGTTTATTGTCCTGGGCCAGGTTTCCTGGAGACCCCTTCAGACTCTGAGGCAGAGATGCAGGAAATTCACTGGGGAGTGAACTTGAGAAGAACATATATATAAGGTAGCAGGATGGAGCAGAGAAAGAGGTTGAATGGAAAGCAGCTGCAACAGAAAGCCTCAGCTGACCCCACTGGGATCTCTGGAGCCGAGATGGTCCTGCAGAGCTGCCACAAATCCAAGGCGAAGGGCGAGGTCTTTGTATCCCCGCATCAATCAGTCTTTAGACTCTGGCTAGCTTTGGGAAGAGGGAAACACAGCTTCCTCTGGCAGAGGGCAATTCCCAGAAACAGTCACAGCTGTGAGCCTTTAACAGCCAGCCCTTCTGGCAGCTGAGACAATGAGTATCTCAGTCCAGAATGAGATCTGAGCAGGTACACTGCATTCGTATTCTGTTATATCTTTATAATACGTGCGCACATTCCAAAGAGGAAATCACTGGACATCCCTTTATTCAATATTGCACTGGTTCTTCACTCTCAGTCCTCAGGGTTAAATGTGCAAGAAATATCATATTATCTATGATGTTACCTAATTTCAATTCCCAGCCTCCATCCTGCCAGGATATATTGGAAATGTAGCATGAGTTATTCTAGGGGTTTTCTTTTCAAGTCATAGCTATTTCTAGGTTCTGTTGTCATAAGTAGGATCAAGGCTTGGACCAAGGAGGAAAATGGGAGATGGTTATTTAAAACAAGGCCATTGGGTTGCCCCAGAAAAGACCATGGGCTCCTTTCACTTGGTGCCTTCAAAGCCATGCTTGTGAGACACCAAACCTATAAGCCATTTCTTCCAGAGACTTGCTCCCTCCCCTAAACACTGCCAGAAAGAAGAGCCCTCTTCCTCACTGCCCCAGACCCAATGACATCTTTCCTTTCTGTGGCCCTAGGGAATATCTTTCTGACTTAGGAGAAGCCTGAATCTACCGTCTATATTTACAGGGCATTTCAATGTTTCCTGTAAAACTCAATTCCCTTGACTCTTCCACAAACACCAAAATCTTTTCTAGAAGCAGGGAGGGCTTAATTTTCAAACCCTCTTCGAAGAAAACGTTCACAGTCTACCTTTCTCAGGAATCAAAGAAAGGAAGAAAAGCGAAAACAGTTCAGTTCCCATATTAAAGCAGTCTGAGGATTAATTTTTTGCCAAATCACTTAGAGAGCTCTCATATGCTGCATATTCTGGCTACAAGAAAAAAGTAATGTAGTTTTCAATAGTCATGACCAATTGGGTTTTATATACAAGACAATTTCAAGAACGGTTGTCCAATATGACTCTCAAGTTGAAAGGTTACCTCTTTGAGGCTGAGCTTGAATATAAACACATTGAAACATTTTCTTTTAAATGTATCCAAATTTTAGGCTGGTATTTCTCTCCAACCTAGCCTGTGTATTGTAATGATTTCTGTTAGCAAGCATTTTGAACTTAAAGCCCTAGTTCTGACACACTGGCAAGGTAATCAGCTACAGGCAGTCCCCAATCTTTGAATCTGTTGCTTGCCAAAAGATTGTTTGCACATCTGTTTTTATTAGAATATATGTTTCAAGTGTCACAAAACAATAGCATAAATTGTCGGGGGTGGTGGTGAGGGGAGATTTTGAGTTCTTTATGGCAGGGATAGTTTCTTTCTCCCTGTTCATAGACTCTATTATTTATTGTTTATACTAAAAAACTTGTACATGCTCAATGCAGAAAAACTCAGGAAACAAAAGGAAATAACATTTTAATTGTCTGTAATTTCA
The DNA here is from genome assembly GCF_008692635.1 of Crocuta crocuta. Lineage (NCBI taxonomy): Eukaryota > Metazoa > Chordata > Mammalia > Carnivora > Hyaenidae > Crocuta > Crocuta crocuta. The sequence continues at coordinate 10,509,318 of NW_027532002.1, forward strand.
CCACTGCTAAAATTAGGTATATGGCCTAATATTTTTTTCTATGATTAAGAATATGTATTCTTTTTAAAAAAATAGTTTGAAGTTTAAAATCTGAGTGACAATATTTGTATCAATGGCAAATGGCAGACAGACTCTTTTTAAACAAATTTTTAATGTTTATTTATTTTTAGAGAGAGAGACACACACAGAGACAGAGTGCAAGTGGAGGAGGGGCAGAGAGTGGGAGACACAGGATCTGAAGCAGGCTCCAGGCTCTGAGCTGTCAGCATGGAGCCCAATGCGAGGCTCAAGCTCACGAACTGCAATATCAAGACCTGAGCCAAAGTCAGATAGATGCTCAACTGACCAAGCCACCCAGGCGCCCCTGGCAGACAGCATCTTAACACCGACCTCCACATTGCTTGTGAAGAGATGTTTATTAATCCCAAAGAATCCTCCACTGATCTACTTTCAAGTAATATAATATCACAAACTAGATTCATTCTTTTTAGCCCCTATGTGTCTACAAACTACCTCTTTTATTTGACTAGACTTGAAGTTTCAGCCTTCTTTCTGTCTGTCCCCGCATTCCTGCCTACACCACCCCCACCCCAGTCCCAGGCCAGTCAGGTGCCAGGTCTGCTGGCCTCACTTCCATGCTCCCTCATGCAGCAGCCCTTTCTTTCCATGCTTTCTGTCACTGCCTTAAGGTAGGTGTCATTCAACACCACCAAGATTTGCAGTGTTCTTCTTCCAGGCCTTCTGGGCTCCTTTCTTTGCTACTTCTACCTGCCCTACACACTGACAACAGTGATCTTCCTGAAACACAGCCCAGACCACGTCCCTACTGCCAGCAGAATGAAGTCCAAATGCTCAGGCCCCTGTGTACCTAGCAGCCTCATCTTCTACCACCCTTGACTCCATACACACTGTGCCACAACCAAACAGATCTATTCTCTGCTCCCTCTGCACCCGTAAGCTTTCCTTGGTCCTGGCTTTTGATCTTTTTATGTTGTCAGTCTGAGTACTGTTTCCCTCTCAGCCCCTTCATACGTGTATTTGTACCCAACAAATGCTTATGTAATGCCTGCGATATGCCATGTGTGTGCTGTTCTCATCAGTGTCTCCGTATTAACTCATTTAACCCTCAAACTAACTGTAAGAGGTTATTACTATTATTATCCCCATTTTAAAAATGGAAAAGCTGAATTGTAGAGTAAACCTTTCTGCTGCCTGCGCGAATGCTACCCACATTTTAAGTCTCAGGTTAAATGGCATTATCCACAAAGCATTCCCTAATGTCCTGAAATGGATTAACAAGAATGAGGTCAAAGAAGAGGATACAAAGGAGCAGGAGGAGAAAAAAAAGTTAACGGTGATTATTGCCAAACTTTCTGCCTGGTATTTAAACTGAATAGAATGTCTTAATCCTTCCCACAAAGCTATGAGTCAAGTACTATTATCCTAACTTCTCAGATGAGGAAACTAAGGCTCAGAGAGGTTAAATGTCTTCTCCAAAGTCAAATAGTTAGTTTTGAAGGGGCAGAGCAGAGCAATGTCCCTGCACTGGGAGTTCCTATCACTCCCCACCACATGATGATTTGTGTGTAGTGTACATATCCTATACGTGCTTTGTGCGTGTGTGTATACATAGCTCCCTGTGGTAGATGACATTTTCTCAGTTATTTGCTGCCCTACTGCAAGAGGATCAGACATCCCAGCCTGTGGCCATATGACTGGCAGTGAGGGCTTCTCTGTGGGAGAACACCCACATTTCCCATCAGACTTTGCCACATGACTTGCTTTGGTCAATGAGATGGGAACATAACCTTTCACTGCCATTGCATGCCTCTTCTTTCCCTGTTTTCATTCTCCTTTTCCTTCTGACATGTAAATAATGTCATGCTCTGGAGAGAGGCTGCTCCTTCAGCGTGAGTCCCGGAATGAAGCAAATACACCAGCCAATCTGCAGGTGATGGGAGCATGAATGATAAAACTTCTCTGTAAGCCATTGATCTGGGAACTGTTTGTTACAATAGCATAACACATAGAAAGCTGACTGATAAATTCCTCTCTCACACAATAAGCATTTTGAGGGCAAGATGTTTGATTCATTTTTGTGCTCTCCTTTTCCACTCCCCATCTACCCATCCATATCCCATGAAAATCTTCATCTGGAAGACCCTCCACAAATATTGGTTGAATAAATAAATACAAATGAACGTAATAAATAAATGAGTGAAATAAAACAATACAGGGACAAAAATATAAAACCAAATGCTTCTTTCTCTCCTTTCTTTCCTGCCTTCTTTCCTCCCTCCCATTTTCTTCTCTCTTTTCGCTCTGTTTCTTTCCCAATAAGAGACAACCTGCAACTGTGCCACACTTTGTATTTAACAGGTGGAGCTGGTCTCCAATCTAGGTTGTATATCCAGGCAGAAAGCATTTCAATTTCTACTCTAGATTTACATTACTATCAATGGCTCAGTGAGAAAATATTCTTGCTCAAACAGGGACCATGTGGCCAAACATTTGGTGATAGTACTGGCATTCATAGATTGGTATCCAGAATTTCTGGGAGGCTGTGTCTTCTTTGTCAGAATTTCTAGCTAAATCAGTACTTTCTGAAACTCGGCCATTCAGTTGTTCCATGATTCAGACAAATCTGAGGTGGTTCTCCAGGAGGAGCTATGGAGGTTTAAATCCAATCCCAAAGCCACATAAATGTGTGAGTCACTTCTGAAATTGTGACTTGTTGGACAAAAGCAAATAAACAGCAACAACAAAATGGCTCTCTAGTTATTTGACATTCTTAGCTGAGGGTGTAGGGAAATGAACTCGGGTGTCAGTTGTTAACTGACTTATCCACACATTCACTGGACTGGGCTGATAGATGTGAGGGAGGAAAGATATTCAGAGTTTCTTTTAATTTTCCTTCACTTCCCAGTTCAAAGCACTAGAGGTTGTGTGACCTCAGCAAGAAAAGTAATCTTATGAAGTTGGAGGTAAATAAGTAAATTGTCTCAGAACCCTTCAATTCTTAAAACTCCCATAATCCAAAGCATCAAACAAACAAAGCTTTTCAACAAATTTCTACCACCTTGGTATATGAAGGTTTAAAAACAATTTTTTTTTGCGTGAAACTTTCTTGGCTTCTACTTCTGAAAAATATCCCCCAAATTAGCCACGATGAAGGGCCAAATGGTAGAAGATTAGCAATCTTTATCACATTCTCTATCTTATAGAATTATCCTGGCTTGCAAAGTTCACAGCGGAGATTCTACTAATGAGTGAAGAAGTGAAAGATGAAGACAAACTTATCCTCAGACTTCACTAAGTCTATTGAAACCTGTTTTTCCCCTTTGAACTAGAAAATACCCAATATGTTGCAAGTGAATTTACTTTTTGCCACATTTAGACTAAATTCTCAATGTTTTATAGGTCTTACAAGTAGAGGTAAGATTTCCATAAAATTCTAAGGCACTTGAGTAGCGTTTGACTCACAGATCACAGAATGATGCCTCTATTCATTCAGTAAGTGGTGGCTTCTTCCCTTTGTTCTGAGAAATTTTATAGCAGCTATTTATTGTTGCTATTATTATTATTATTACTATTAGCCACCAAATAGAGAGCCCTTGATCATTAAGTGCCTATATTTTTTAACATTATGGGTTTCTTTTTATTGCTGTCTGTTTAATTTGCTTTTCCCATTTTTCATGGTCCCTCTCTCTATTTAAGCCAAATCAGGTTTGGGTTTAGAGTCAGCAAGTGGTGACATCTTATGTCGCAACCATAGCTGACCCTCTTCACCAACACTCAGCCAGTGTGCCTGGAATGAACCTTATCAAGCACAGTGTTGTTCGTTCCAATGTGTTTGGTAAAAATCTCTATGTGTCTGCTCTGGGAGCTTGTCCTCATGTATTCTGAGCCCAGCCACAGCAAAGCTGACAGAAACCCTCAAAGACCTCTTTCCACTGTCCTTCCACTAAGAAAGGCAAGGGCCCACCAGTTAGGGATGCCTTCATCCTCACTACAGAGACATATGGAGGCAGAGCTACGACAGGCTGGCATCACATCTGTCCACCAAGACTTTGATTATAGAAAGAGGGCTTGGCTCTATCAAGACATTCACTTGGCACTTTTCATCTTCATTCAAATGCCTTTGGGGGCAGGGGAAGAAACACTGAGCCAATCCCGAATAATAAAGTGGTAATAAAAATGAGAATCATTATCATTGGCGTCTCTGGATTTGATTCTCTGCAAAGAGAATGCATAGGAAGTGCCTTTGAGGAAGAGCCAACATTCCAAGCTCTACCTTTGTCCTCCTCCCACCACCCCCCTTGTTGATTCTTTGATGTTCATGGGGAAAATCCTTTATAGGGGCCAGATCCTCTCCCATCGCATTCCCCCAAGCCTTTATAATAAGTGCAAGCCCTTCTTCCATTTGTGTGGTGCTCTGGGCTTACAAACTGCTTCCACATCCTTGGCCCTACCTCTGCAGCGTGCTCGAGAGAAAGACGACTCTGTGTTCTTAGGATGCACATTCAGCCTGAGCCATCTTGCCTAAGGTTAAGCAAGTGCACATTCCTAACAAACTTTGTGTAACTTGGAATTTTCTTAGCAGCCTTTGGGGGCAGTGACATATCTCTCATCCAGGTTTCTCTGACCTGACAGCTTGACTGGCAAATGGTAGGAGCAGGGAGAATCCTAAAGGCTAAAGGAACAAGCCACATGTGCTGGGGGGCAGGGGCGTCTCCACCATGGCTTCTGGGTTTTGCACACCTGTTGGCTCATGTTTCTAACGGCAATTGACATCTGCTGACCTAGAGGCTACCTGAGCCTGGAAAGAGAGGGGGCCAAAGTCTCTCCGTTTCTAGGTATAGTTTCAACATCTGTAACCCATAAGCAACAAGGAGTAGCCAGATCTTGGCCTGACGGTTCTAGCAGTCCCTCCTGCTTCCCTGGGATCTGGTCTCGTGTGCAGTTCTTTCTATACAGTCTTTTTTATGGAAAACTGAATCTCATACATAGAAAAAAAAAGAGTACGAAGTTGTATACTAAGAAAAGAAAGTACACCTCCTTTCCACCCCAAGCTCCCCATGTCTCTTGCCAGAAGATACAACTGTTACTGGCTTCTTATATATCCTTCCCGGGCTATTCTATACATATATAAGAAAGGAAAACAAAACTGTGTGTGTGTGTGTGTGTGTGTATACACAAACATATATATACATAAACTAGAAGTTCCTAACAGAATTAAATAATAAAGCTGTATCAGTATAAAATCAGAAAAGAGACAGTGTGAGATAATTCAGCATCATTCAGAAGCCATCCATGGGCCAAATTCTTCATTAGCTCTAAGACACTCACATATTAAAGCTTTTCAAATTATAAATTCAATATAGGTTATGCACTTTTGTGTGTGTGCTAAGCCTAATAGCCAAAGTGAATAATCTTGCCTTGTCAGTGTAATTCCTTCCTTCCAAGAAAGCTCTTGTATGGAATCAACCAACTTTTAAAACTTTACCTGGGTGGCTGAGTCAGTTGAGTATCTGACTCTTGGTTTCGGCTCAGGTCGTGATCTCATGGCTTCATGGGTTAGAGCCCCGTGTTGGACCCTGTGTTGGCAGAGCCTGCTTGGGATTCTCTCTCTCTCTTCTCTCTCTTTTCCCCTCTCCTACTCACACTGTCTCTGTCTCTCTCAAAATAAATAAATAAACTTAAAAAAAACTTTACAATTTAATCTGAGAACTTAGTGGCTTCTTATAACTTTGTTGTTGAACCTTTGCTTTGAAAATGACTTGGGGGCGCCTGGGTGGCTTAGTCAGTTAAGCATCCGACTTCAGCTTAGATCATGATCTCGCAGTTCACCAATTCAAGCCCTGCATTGGGCTGTGTGCCAACAGCTTAGAGCCTGGACCTTTCTTTAGATTCTGTGTCTCCCTCTGTCTTTCCTCCTCCCCTGCTCATGCTCTGTCTCACTCTCTCTCAAAAATAAATAAAAACACTAAAAAAATTTTTTTAAAGAAAATGACTTTCAGGGCACCTGGGTGGCTTAGTTGGTGAAGCGTCTGACTTCAGCTCAGGCCACCATCTCACGGTTCGTGGGTTTGAGCCCCACGTTGGGCTCTGTGCTGACAACTCAGAGCCTGGAGACTGTCTGGGATTCTGGGTCTCCCTCTCTCTCTGCCCCTCCCCCATTCATGCTCTGTCTCTCTCTGTCTCAAAAATAAACTATAAAAAAAAAAGAAAATGACTCTTTTTTTGTACATTGAGTTGGACTGTATTGAGAAGCCCTCTTTTAGCCTCACATAGGTATTCTAGTTTCCTTTTATTTAGCCAGGTTCTCCAGGAATTCCTAAAGTCATAGGCTTTGTGGGTTGGCTTCCATTCCCTGGAAAACATCCTTAGGCAAGGCAAACACTGCAAAATACTAAGTCCTGACACTAACAGCCAATGTTCACTTAGAATTTCCCTGTGCGAAGCATTACCCAAAAATTTCACATTCATATGTATGTGCTCTCTGACCCCATGAGGTAGTAGTATGCCTAGTAGCCATATTTTACAGATGAAGAAAATAGAGAAGTTAAGTAACTGGCCCAAGATCAAAGTATGGCTCTACTAAGTGGCACACAGAACATGCTTTGGTTCCACAGCCCGTACTCTTGACCCCTTGGATCACTAGAGCATACTAACTTTCAGGTGAATCTTGATTCCCATTCACTGCGTTCACTAACCTCACCAACAATCTCACATAGTATTAACATACACCATTCAGCCTGCAAGAAAAGCTTTCCTTCTCTTCCAGCAAGGCTGGGCTGACCTGGCTCCAGGACTCCAAGTTCTCCAGGCAATCCTCTGACACCTGTTCCTAGACCTTGACAGAGGTCTCTGGATATGAATTTGCACATTTGTCATCTGTGCTGCTTTTATTATTTATTATTATAACTGTTATTTGTATGAGGCAGAAGGACCTTTCACCCTTGTGGACTGACTGGCTGGGATACCAAGCCCATCTTGGTGAACTGGTGCCAACAGAGAGATGTGTCCTGTGATATGAAGGTTAGCCCAGTGTTGGAGTGAGAGGCGAGCTCCACTCCAGACCTCTCTTATTGCTATGGAGGGAACGTGCACTTTGGAAATCAAGATAAGGTACTTCATCCTGGCTTAGGAAGTGACACATACAGAGAGAAAGGGAAATATCTTAATTCTGGAATGTGAACTGAATATGGCCAGTGGATTGTGAACTAATGCTACATCTGTCTCATTAGTATTCCCAGCGTGGGCCATGCTACCAGGCATCCGACACTACCTTCTTACCTAGGGGCTCTTGCTCCTGCACCCCAGAGAATCTTTACCTTTCGAGGAAACATGGCTCGCATGACCTCCAGGCATGTTCCAGAATTGCTGTGGCTGCTGAGGTGTGACATTGAGGATGCCTCTTTCCATAGAACACTGCCATTTCTGAGGACCACTGGGCAATGACTTTCACCTTCTGATCACTCTCGCTGTTTAATATTCACCACGCTGCCCCTGCAATGAAAGTGCAACAGCCACTATGCCTCTCCAAGAACAGGTGAGGCCAGCAAGAACTGCTACATCATACAGCCTTCTAAGGATCACACGTACCCACTGACAAACGAGATCACAAATGGCAGTATGGGTTGAAACTGATTTCTGGGTGGATGACTTTATCAAAACAAGGGCCTCAATCCAATGAAAATCAGGCTTCAGAGATGGCACGTGGCAAAGGAAAGCAGGCAGAGAACCCAAACAAGCCATCTAGTTTTCCTGTTCCCTCCCCATGCACATCACCAACCCTTTCTTTCAGTCTTCCCTTGGTGGCCCAGGAGGGTGAGCATTCCCTTCCGAGCCTGAAACACAGAGGAGTTAGAATCTCTGTGGAAGCGGCGCTGTGAATTTGGCACCACCCCAAACGAGAAGGCCAAGTGCGTCTGACACACAAAGAAAGATCAGGGACAATGATGGGGGCTGCACATGTCTTCTAGCCAGTGGCTTGTTCTCAACCTCAGACTCTGCTCCAAAGCTGCATTTGTTTCCGAGATGTTTCTCAATTTGGTAATCCACCATTCTTTTAGTCTGAGAGATAAGCGTGTGAGTGTAGGTGAAGGTGTAGGTAAAGGTGCAAATGTAGGAAAAAGTGGAGGTGTGAGTGTACCATTTTCTCTTGCTGCCATTACAAGGGACATAAGGTCAGTCAGCTCTGGTCTGTTGAACGGACCATTACATGGAGAGGTGCTCTGTCATGCACAATACCCTCTTTGGAACAAAGAATCTTTGTCATCCTTGGTTATCTTCCTCCTGAAGCCATTTCCTCTTGAATTGTTTCCTCTGGACACTGTTGCAAGTCTAGATCTGAATATTTCTGTTTTCTCTGGTTACAGCTTCCTTCCAGCTCCTTAACTTTTGGGTTGCTAATATTTCCAGGAAAAAAAAAAGCCAGTTGCATTGATGGAATGTAGCATAAATGTAAACAACAATAGCTGGTCAGTGTGTTTTCCTATCTGCCAAGAAACAAAAGTGCCTGTGGTTTTCAGAGATGCTGCATATTAGATGCAAGAAACAAATGTCTGGTCTTTCTCCAAAAGAGGCTGCCTTGAACACACTTGCCCCATCATTAAACCAGAGAGGTCTGCTTTCTTACAGTGAGGGCTTTTTCTCTTTCAATTGCATTTTCTGCCACAGTCATCATCTCTTGTGTATGCACAGGGGTCTTTTGTTAGGAAAAAGGAAAGTGGGTTAATAGAAGGTTCTCAAATTCCTTTCTAATGTGCTTTATGTCCCTATGGGATAACTTTCATGGTTTTTATAATAAAAGTAGCACAGACTTTAGGTTTCCTGGCTCAGATAACTATCTTTTAATCACTTTTGAGTTGAAGTAAAAGGAGCATGACAATGTAAAACTTTGGAACACTTTGATTCCAGAAAGAGAACTTGAAGATAATGCTGCAGATACATGTGTGAATCATCTTGAGAGCATTAGAAGGATCCCTGATTCCTATACTGCTTTCAGGATCCTCTAATCAAAACAGCCCCTACTTATTGCCGTTAATATCCATGTCACTCAGGTACTCTGTGTGCATGCTGCAAGGCAGCTATTCAACTTCAGCTTTTGCCTCCAGAGCTGAACCGTGTCTGTATGAGACATGTTGTCGCTTAGCAGGTTGAAGACAGATTTGAAGTATAAGTGGGCTGGATCCCCACCAAGAAGTAGGCAAGACCCCAAGGTGACAAAATCTTCAAGTCTGTCTGTAGTGTCCCCTTCATCTTTCCCATTTTGGGAAGAAGGGACATGGAGGAATGTGCCCCAGGAGGACTCAAAGGGGATGATCAAAAAAAAGCACACCCGGTCAGATCTGCAGATGTGGTGGATTATGTCCTTTAAGAGAAAGACAAGGAGCTGATTATGGTGGAAGGGTGAGATGTCTGGCTCTCACTTGGTCCTCTGGCTCTGAAGTGAGTGAGAATAACATGCCATAACAACTTTGGATTCATCTTGCTTTGGGATCCAGGATTCCCAATGCACTGGAGGGTGGTGATTGTTTTTCCAGGGCAATTGCTTTGTAGATTCCACTCAGTATTCATCTTATGTTTCAAAATTCAGCTCTTATTAATTGCAGCAGTATCATGAAAAAGATTAGCTATTCCTACCCATTGGCTTTTTTAAGTCAACAATGAAGAAAATGAAGAGAACCCTAGGACATCTAAGAAAAATGTTCCCCAATCTCTGCTTTTAGAGGCAGAGCATGGAGAGTTGGATGTGGCTTCTCTGGAAGCCTTTGGTTGCTGGATCCTTTTAAAGAAATAGCTATTATCCAGCACACGATCGAGAAGCAAAGTGTCAAATTGTCACCGCTCATCTGCTTACCACTCCTGATTTCTTGCTGAACCCCAAAACTACATCCACACAGAAACCTTCTCCCCAGGGGCTTTCTCGACATTGGTGTTGATATTTAGTTCTATATGTTTTTCTCCCACAAGGAAATGATTGGTTTTAGTTTCATCTTTATTGGTTTATTTTCAAATTTCTCCTCAAAGCAGTACTTATTGTATTATGTTGATGAAGCTACCATCTTTCTTTTCCTTTTCTAAGCAATAACCTTGCTCTCTCCCTGAGATAAACCCTTCCATCTTGGACCTGAGAGTTTATCCAGTCTCCTCCATGATGATTTTCTCCTAAGAGCAGTAAGTTTTTCTACATGAATACAATTAGGGCTCCCTGTCACTTTAGAGGCTCAAGCAGTCACCTTTATCAGAAATATTGACTCAATCCTCTCTGAAGATCTCACCTTTTTGAAACACGAGCTATAACTGGCATTGATTTCTAAAACATTCCCATGGACTCATGAGCTGGACCTAGACATCGATTTCAGAAGATGGAGCTACGTTTTCTCAGTAACAGGGTTTTGCTTTCTTCTTGTGATGTAATGTGGCCCTCATATTCCTAATGCAAACTTATGAACTTTGCACTGCTGAACTGATGCTAAAAAACAAAATAATTTTCACATCCAAGGCTGTGTATGTGTGATTTTGACAGCCTTGTGCAGAATATTGCAAGCAACTATTTTTCTTCATATCAGCCACTGGAATAAAGTTATGTGTGAGCGATGTTGCTATTATATAGAGCCACTGATGGCCAAGCCAAATGCTGTGTGATTTCTCTTCTGGAAATTGTTTGCTCTCTCTGCCTCATAGGCGTCCAAGCACTAAAAAAAATCATTTTGACCTCAGCCTCAGGCTTCCCTGTCACCAGTTCCATGTTCCAAGACTTCCAAGGGAAATCAAACCATCCCAAACACGGGCCACATCTATTTTGAATCACCAGGCATTTACATGATCCAGGTATTTATCTGACTCTTTATTTTCCTCCTCTTAATTAAAACTCTTGGAAAGTAATTTATTGGCATTTTAAATGTACTGCCCTGTTTGCCCAAAGATGCAATTTATAAAATTACTATCTACCAGCAGTCACCACAGCAATAACCAGGTGGCTCTCGGGAATGCTTGTTTATTTTAAGTGAGACGGCTTGACCTTTTTTATTTTTAACTTCACAAGGGGAAATTTAGCATTTGTACTTTTTGTTTGGGGCTCTAATCACTGGAACAAACTTGAGAAAAGAAAACAGAGCCCACAGGAATGAGAAATAATTTACAATTAAACCCTTGAAGATGAAAGGGAGAGAGCAAGGAGGGAATTAATGACTTAACAAGAGTTCAGCCTGACCTGCTCCCCAGTTTCGCTGACTTCCTGACAAAACGGAATGTCACTTTAACCCACTGCACGGTGCCCTAGAACTGGCACCTGGCCTTAATCTGGCCACTAGTATGGATCTTAACATTTTCTTTTTGTATCTCAGAGAAGTAGATGAAGAGAAGTTCTGGAAATCCAAACTTATTTTTCCTGCCTGGCTTTTTTAAAACTTGCTCCCTGCATCCTATTTGCATGTAATGATTAAAAAAAGTTTTTTTAATATTTATTTTTGAGATAGAGGGGGGAGAGGGGCAGAGCATGAGTGGGAGAGGGGCAGAGAGAGAGGGAGACACAGAATCCAAAGCAGGCTCCAGGCTCTGAGCTGTCAGCACAGAGCCCAACGTGGGGCTTGAACTTACAGACCATGAGATCATGACTGGAGCCAAAGTCGGATGCTTAGCCGACTAAGCCACCCAGGCGCCCCTAAAAAAATTTTTTTAACCAAATCCTTTTAGATGAAATTCAAAGACATTTCCTAACATTTTTCTTCATTGATTTGCACATTCATTTATTTCATTTATTCTTTCCATGGGCCATTAATCAGCTCCAAACTAGACACTATGCTAGGGGTTTGCGAAAATGGAGGCACAGCAAAGTGAATTAGCAACATTCTTGCCTTCTAAGACATTAGAATTTAGAAGAGGAAATGGTATTGTTCACAATAACCATAAATGAAATGTAAAGTATGTTGGGTTTGGTGAAAGTTTATGAACAAAATTCCATGGAAATTCTGAGAAGCTAAAAATCCACCCTTAGTAAGAAGCTTAAAAAAGACTTTAAGAGGACTTAACCTTGGAATTTGCTTGGCAGGAGGAAATCATTTCCAAGAAGCAGAGGGTGAGCTAATGGAAAGTAGTGAGTAGGAAAGTAGGAAGAAGAGGGCACCGTAGTCAAGGGGAAGGGAGCTTCCAGTTTCACATAAAGCTTCAGAGGGTTGGAGAAGCAGGCTGAGGGATGGTCATGCAATGAATGCCACTCTGAGGTGTCTGAAGTGGGGACCTCATAATGGAGAATCTCTCTTATCAATGCCTTATGAATTCCATTGAGAATCACAGACTTCTACAATTGAAGGGGATGTTGGGAATCTAGGCATGTCCACACACTTTACAGATAAGGAACCTGAGGTCCAGACAGGTTAAGTCAACCTATCCAGGATCAGATAGCCACTTACAAGCAGAGCCTGGACCAGAACTCTTTGGAGTCAGCTTTTTTTGTATTGTTTGGAAGCCACAGAACTCAGTAAGAAGGAGGTGATACTCTGGGAAGGCAATAGTAGAAGACAAATAAAACCACACAGCGTGTTTACTGCAGATTTGGGCTTGTTTTCTCAGGAGAGTAGAACTACCAGCTGGACAGGCACTGGTAGGAAGGAATTAGAGTTAAGGGTGGGCCCAAGGGGCTCCAGACTAGAAGAGAGGACTCAGTACAAGGAACCTAACCACCTTACCCTAAAGTGGTCAGTCACCCTACACATAGAGCTCCTGGCAGTCTTCCTTTTGACTTATTCTTAATTAAGAATGCACAACCAAAAAACACAAGCTTTTGAGGAAAGCCCATAATACATCAAAGAATATATAAGATAAACCAAGAGGAAAACAGTATTCCAGAGGATTTAGAGAAAAGAGACACCACTACTTCTTAGGCCTAGAAGATGTGAGCAGATGCTTAACTTCCAGTAACTTATCACGGCAGTCACCAGAGCATAGGAACACACATTCAAATGTAGTATCTATTTTGGCAGAGTGGATAGAATTTTGTTATGGAAAGAGTAGGTGGTGAAGGAAAAGAAATTCCAGTTAAATTGGATCTAAACTTCAAGGTTTGATTGGGACCCTGTCTTCAAAATAAAACGAAATATTGTGAAATGTAAGTTTATTGTATTTACCAAATTTTATCTTACAATTGTAACTACTAGTTTTGAGAACAGATGAAGAATTAGTCAACTGTAACCTTTTTTTTTCTGAGAAAGAGAGAGAAGTACACTTTTTCCATATGGCTCCTTGAGTTACATTCTACTTTCCCAGTGTGATCATTAACAGGTCATTTCTGCAGAAACATTTAGGGCTGTCTGTTCTTTCAAAGGTCTCTCTTAATCCTTGGATATCAAACGATTCTCTATTGGAACTACTATCCCGTTCTCTTCTACCATCGTTAACTTAAAAGAAATACTTTACAGACTGTTTTTTGTCAAAAGCCTCCCAAAGGTGCAGTTTTGTGTCACCACTTTGTAAAATCCTGTATCTTTGCTTGAGTTAGAGTTTTGTTGCATTGCAGTTGCATCTCTTGGACTTTGATTATTCAGGGGGCAAAGTGATGTCACTTAGTGAGTTTATTTCAAGTGCACAGGTTCCTTCTCCCCATCCTTATCCTTTTGGATTTTGGAACAGCATAGGCCAGTTTATGCTCTGAAACTAAAATGCTAGTTGAAAGTCTAATCATGCTCAACAAAAAATACATATACACGGGTTAAAACTTTTACGTCTTTCATGTGATTAAATTTGGGAGGAAATGTGTTGCCACTACCACGTTACCAATTATGGAATCATGACTCCAGTGACTTCTGAAGTCGCACTAGTAATGTTAATTATAAAATCTATAATGTAATGCTGTAATTTATATGGTGACTCCTTTGGTAAGGACCATAATCAGCCCACCTGTAGGATGTAGGTCCATTGATTGCTTAGAAGTGGCTGGTTGGGTTCATGGGTCCACAAATTATACCTCCTTTGCTGCTATAATAAATTCAGAACTATGAATTCTGTAGAGGGTATGATTTTAAGTTAATGACTACAGAGGGATGTGGTTGGATACCAGTGATGGTGGAAGATTCTCTGTCCAACTGTGATGGTTAATGTCATGTATCAAGTTGATGGCCACAAGATGCCCTTATATTTGGTCAAACATTATTCTGGGTGTGTTTGTGAGGGTCTTTCTGGATGAGATTTGAATTGGTAGCCTGGGGAGAACAAATTGCCCTCCCTAATGTGGGTGGGCTTCATTCCATCAGTAGAAGGCCCGAATAGAACAAGATTGAGTAAGAGGGAACTCCTCCTGCCTGGCTGCCTACAGCTGGGACATCATTTTTTCACCCCTGTCCTCAGACTCAAACTAAAACATCAGTTCTTTCGGGGTCTCAAACCTACCAGCCTTCAGATGGCAACTTATATCATTAGCTCTTCTGGTTCCTAGGCCTTCAAACCCAGACTGGAACTGCGCTAGCAGCTTGCCAGCCTACTAACTGAATTTCCTGGGACTTGTCATCCTCAATATATACATAAGGGAGTGGCACCTGTATCAGACATTCCTGGTTCAAATCTTATCTCTGCCACATACTAGCCATGACACATTTAACTTCCATGTGCCTCAGTTTCCTCACCTGTAAATGGAGAAAATAATAAAACTCACCCCATAGGGTTTTTCTAAGGATTTAATAAATGAAAACATTTGAAAGAGTACATGGCATATAGCAACTGTTCAATAAATGTCACCTTTGACCTCTGGGATACACATAGATGATGAATCTTGTATTTATGATTTTGGATTTGATATGACTCATGTAGTCTTCATATCTTGTCCCTGCCCTTTTTGACCTTTCCCTTTTTTCATCTCTTAATTACCCTGAATCACGATCATTCTTATAAATATTTATATCTCTGGGCTAACATTGTCATCCTGACCAACCGAATCCATTCTGCACTCAGAATCTCAGGAAATATTAGAACTAGAAAGTAAAGAGCATCTATTGCAAACAAATTTACATTGCTTCTCTTCTATGAAGATAATGAAAAGTTATACATGCTCTTGGCAGCAAAATTTGGAAAGGAGAGAAAAGATAATCTCTCTTGAGTTTGCCTGGTAGTAAGTCGCTTCATTCTTTGCACTCCCATAGACATTTTTTATACCTCTCTTTTATAACATTTGATGGTGTATGTTTTTCACCCATCTTCCCCAAGACAAGGAGAAGACCCTCCTTCCATGCATCAGTGGATGGCCTGTCCACCACTCCACTCATAAATGGATGTTTGACTAAGTTACTAATTATATGAAGGGTTGAGTGGGTAAGTGGAAGAAGGGAGGTTGAAAGGAAGGCCTAAGACAAATAAGTTTTTTCCCCACAGTCTTATCCTCTGGGTACCAGATCACCTATGACTGGAATGAAAGCTCTACTTCCAAGAGGCTGTATTATATATATATACATATTTTTATGACTAACATTGAAAATTAAGCACTTGATAATGACCCATTTCATTTTTTATGAATGTGTAAATTAGGACAATAAAATCTGAAATTAAATTTACAGACCAGCTTCAACTCTGCCATCTCCAGTTTTCCTTGCCATGTCCTTTCCAGGACACTCAGCTCAGAATTTTAGTTCAGTATATTTTAAAATTTCCTGGGTTATCTTTTTCCCTGAATTAACCTTTTTACTAAATCCAATTGTTCCTTTTAGACATGACTGAGTGATCTCAGGTTAGATGTAGTAAGTAAAAGAGTAGATTCACAAAGGTGTGCACTGAGGAGCCTCAGGTAGTAGAACTTACAATACTCCCTATCTGTGGCTTTCTTAGGAATTTAATCATCAATAGCTCAAACATAATAAAGTACATTAAAAAGCAATATGAATCCTGGACCCAGTGAAGTTTCTACACCCATTAGTAATTTGTAGAAAATACAGAGGACAGAGAAACGTGGGGGTGCACAGGCAGCAAAATCACAAGTGCTGGAAATTCTATAAGGCAAAGACTAGGTTCCTTCAAAAAATAAAGAGAGAGAGTGTGAGGTGTGGGGATATAACGGTAATCTATTAATAAGAGGCACATTAAGTCAACCCAAGGTGTGGGCCTTGTTTGGATCTTGATTCAGACAAAATAATGGTTAAAATAAAGTGACATTTGTGAGATAAATGAATAATGTATATTAACAAATTATTATCAATTTTTCAAAGGTGAGATAATGATATTATGGTTGTATATTTTTTAAAGTATTCTTATCTTTTACAGGTATACACTAAAGTATTTCTGAGTAAAATATTCCGATTTTTCAGATTCAAAATAATCTTCCAGAAGGGAGTTTTACCTCTAGTCAAGATGGAGTAACAGGGGCCAGATTTATTCCTTTCCTGAAACCCCCTCTCCTCCAAAATAGACAAAATACATGAAATAATGGTTTTTTTTAAAAAATGTTTTTATTTATTTCTAGAAGAGAGAGAGACAGCGTGAGCAGGGGAGGGTCAGAGAGAGAGGGAGACACAGACTCTGAAATAGGCTCCAGGCTCTGAGCTGGCTGTCAGCACAGAGCCCGACGCGGGGCTCGAACCCACGAACCGCGAGATCATGACCTAAGCGAAAGTCGGACGCTCAACCGACTAAGCCACCCAGGCGCCTCGAAATAATGGTTTTTAAGGTGGTGGACAAAGGCCAGTCTTCCCTGAGAGAATGTGGAAAATAGGTGAGTCCTATCATTGCAATGGCTCCCTGAATTGAAAAAGCCTCTAGATGATGACACAGGAAAGATGTAACCTCCCCAAAATCCAAAGAACTCCCTGAGCTGAAGAGATAGAGCAGAGACTCCAAGGCTGGAATTCTTGGTAGGACAGAATACTGGAAATGAGAGAGCTGCACGGACAAAAATCTCAGAGCTATGTGGAGAGACATCTGAGCATTCAACAGAGAATAGGTCAGGGCATGCATGTGAAGAAAGTAGCTGCGGCCAGAGAAAGAACTTTCCAAAAGGGTCAGAGGGAATGGTGCCCAGGTCTCACACAAGGCTGGGAATAGTGCCTGCCCTCACCAACTAGCCAAAAAAACCTGTAAGTCCAGGGGCATGCGATTGAGCATTCCGGAGGATCTGGCCTCAGCAATGGGGGATAATTAGACCTAGGCTGAGCATTGCTCTGGATTTACTCAATAAATCATAAAAGCAAGATCCAAAAGGATCAAGTTGTTTCCAAGTCACTTAATTGCATCCCCAGAACTGTTCAAGAACTTGTGAGAATACAAAAATGTCCTCTGTCCAACAAGGTAACATTTATAATGTCTGGCATCCAATAAGAAAGTACCCTGTATGCAAAAGGAAAAACTCTATCCATAATGAAGAGGATAATCAATCAATGGAAACTGACAGAGAACTAGCAAAGAGTTTAGAAATAACAGATAAGGACATTAAAAGTTATAATAACTGCATTTCAGATGTTCCAATGCAGTGCCTAAAGGGCTATACTAATATCAGGAAAAAAAATAGAGTATAAGACAAAAATTGCTGGAAACAAAGAGGGACGTTCTAATGGTAAAAGGGTCAAGTCATCCAGAATATGAAACAATTTATACATATATTCACCTAATACCAAAGCCTGAAAATATGAGAAGCAAACACTGGCAGAATTGATGGTAGAAATACACATTTCAGTAATAATAGTAGGAGATGTCAATACCCCACTCTCAATGGATAAAACAACTAGACAAAATCGGCAAGTAAATAAAAGGTTAGAACAACACTAGCTACCAACATGACCCAACATATTATATAGAACATCCACCCAACAGCAGGAAAATATGCATTCATTTTAAATGCACATGGAACATTTACCAAGATAGTCCATAATGTGAGCCATAAAACAGATTTTAATAAATTTTAAATATTTCTAGTTATATGAAATTTTTTTTCTCTGATCACAGTAAAATTACATTAAAAATTGTAACAGAAAGCTATCAGGGACATCCTCAAATATTTGCAGATCAAATAACACACTTCTAAGTAACCCATGAGTCATAAAATAAATCAAAACAGAATTTACAAAGTTTTTTCAACTGAATGAAAATAAAAGTACAACATATCAGAATTTGTGGGAAGCAGCTGAAGCAGCGCTTAGAGAAAAATGTAACAGTACTTGCCTAAGTAGCGAAGATGAGAAGTCTCCTATTACCTTAGTTTCTACTTTAAGAAACTAAAAAAGGAAGAGCAAATTAAATCAAAGTAATCAGAACAAAGGAAATAATTAAGGTCAAAGTGGAAATCAATTAAGAATAATAAAGAAAATCAATGAAAAAAACACTGGTTCTTTGAGAAGATCAATAAAGCTGTTAAAATTCTAGCTAGACTGATAAATTACCAATATCAGGAATGAGAAAGGTGACAATATTACAGGCTCTACAGATATTAAAATGAATACAGGGAATATAATTAATACCAACAAACATATAAACTTGACAACTTACCTAAAATGGACAAATTCTTTGAGAGACACAAAAGATCAAGGCTCACTCAAGGAAAAAAAAATAGGCAAATTGAATGAGTCCTATCTACTAAAGAAATTAAGTTTGTAGTTAAAATTGTTTTCACAAAGAGAACTCCAGCCCCAGAAGATGTCATTGGCGAATTCCACAAAACTTTTAAGGGAGAAATAATACCAATTCTATGCAAACTCCTCCAATAAATTCAAGATAACAGAATATTTCTTTTTTTTAATGTTTTATTTATTTCTGAGTGAGAGAGAGAGTGCAAGCAGGGGAGGGTCAGAGAGAGAAGGAGACACAGAATCTGTAACAGGCTCCAGGCTCTGAGCTAGCTGTCAGCACAGAGCCGGACGCGGGGCTCAAACCCATGAACTCTGAGATCATGACCTGAGCCGAAGTTGGACACTTAACCAACTGAGCCAACCAGACGCCCCGATGATGGAATATTTCTCAACTTACTCCATGGTTTCAGCATTACACTAATACCAAAATAAGGCAATGATATTATATGAAGAAAAGGTCCACAGAAAACAAAGGTCCTTACAAAGTTATTGTGAGATCCTATAAGACAATCCATCCTCAAATTCTCTCTACTCTATCTTCTAATTATCATGTAAGTCTCTTCTTCCCAATTTTATGAACTTTCAGGCCCCAACCTGTTTTGGATGACTACCCAAACCTTTTACCTTTAATCTCTCAAATCTCCATACTATAAATGGATGGATTTCCTGAAATTGTAAATCTTGACCTCAGTTGCCCTCCTTTCCCCAGGTTAGAGCCTTAACTCATTGACAAGTTTTGTAACTCTTCATGATCTGATCTGTTGGTCCCTAGGTTCATTTCTTGCCTCTCCCCTTCTTCATGCTTCTCTCCATGACCCAGCCATTCTGACCTGCTTTATTTTCCCCAAAACAAAAGTCATGTGCTTGCTCTTGCCTCTGGTCTCTGATACCTACTGATGCCCTGCTAATGCTCCCTGCTGATGTGGCTACCACTGCCACAGCATTTATTATAATCACAACTGTCTATTTATTTTCTCACCAGGTCCTCACCTCTTTAAGGGCAAGGATCAGGCATTGCTTACTATAGTCCTCCCCACACCCAGACGACTCGGTGAAATAGAAAGGATGCTCAACAAATATTTGTCAGGTTAATAATAAGTTCCCTTTATTAAATGCTTACAATGTTCCAAGCACTGTGCTAGTGACTTTGTGGACATTATCTTTTTGTTGTTGTTGTTTTTTAGTACATCCATCCAAGAAGTACCTTCTAATATCCATTTTACAGAAGAGGAAACTGAGGTATAGAAAATCATATGATTTATCTGACATCACAACAGATAGAGTGTACAGCCAGAATTCAGGCTCAAGTCAATGAGTTTCTAGAATCTATGCTACTAACCACAATAATTTACACATTAATGAATGAATGAATGAATTCAACATCTACTTACTAAGCACCACCATATGTCAAGGTCTGCTGTCAGTGCTTATATTGTAGTAAAGAAAATAGAACAAAATTCAAGCCTTTCAAGGAGCTTACATTCTAGAGAAGACAGTAAACAAAATACATAAATAATCTGATGTATTATAGAAGGAACAAAGACAAGAAAGAAACTGAGAGTGACCAATTTGAAATAGAGCGGTTTTAGGATAGGCATCACTGCAAAAATGACCCAAAGGTGAATATGAATGAAGGCTTTTCTAACAGTTCATAATGGTTCCCAAGTAAAGATTTTCAGATAAATAATAGTGTTTTTAGTGTATACATGTTCCACATATAGACCATATTTATACAAATAATAATTCGTCATATATTTTTATTTGTTAATTTTGGCAACCCTGCACTCATGGCAAAGCTCATCTCTAGGTCAGACTTGGAGGAACTGGTTTTCATTACTAATTATGGATATACAGGATCTGTTTTTCTGAAAATTCTGAAATGTGAGATTGTAGGGCATTGGTGTATTAGCATGCGGCTTTAGCAGAGTTCTCCTTGGCAGCTCCACATAGATGTCTCCCAGAAGCAAGAAATATCATTTTGTAGATCTTGACAGATGGGTCTTGCACATGAGGGAGGGCATTTAGGACAATTCATAACAACTGGCATATCAACAGACTCTCAAAGAGAGCTATTAAAAATAAGATTGTGTTAGCACTGATTTATGCTGAACAAAATAAGCAAAACAAGAAACCCATTAGAAGGAAGATCTAAGACATTTAACATTTGAGGGCTTTGAAAGGCAGGAGAAGGGTGCATAATTAGTTCTTATTTTGCTGGGTTGTAAAATTCCACTTTTCAAGGAGGAGCTAATAATATAATGGAAAATGTTATCTATGGTTGGGCAGAGTCTGACATGGGTACGACTGAGTTTCCTCTTATGTGCTGTAAGCTGTACAACCATGGGGCAAGCTCTAAACTGAGAACACTTAGAACAAGTGCAGCCCCTAATAATAAGTCCTTCAAATTGCCTTTCCTCAACTCCAGTCTCCATAGGCTCTTACCTGGCATGTCCTTCATGTGACAAGCTTAAATTCATTTCCTCAGCAAGTATTCCTGCACCTCTAGGATTCCATTAAATCTCCATATTATCTGTCCCTTCTCATAACACTTACCACACTGATAATTAGTTGTACAGTCCATCTTCCCCACTAGCCTGGGGCCATGCATTCACTGTATCCATTACTATCTCTGCAATACCCAGCATGGTTTGGGTCAATAAATGGTGTTCAGTAAATATGAATTGACTT
This sequence comes from Crocuta crocuta, assembly GCF_008692635.1. NCBI lineage: Eukaryota > Metazoa > Chordata > Mammalia > Carnivora > Hyaenidae > Crocuta > Crocuta crocuta. The sequence continues at coordinate 10,530,551 of NW_027532002.1, forward strand.
GATTAAAAGCTCTGAAGGGGTTGGCAGCCTCACCAAGCTGAGCTTATTATAGAATCTGATCTAACTTTGAATGAAATTAGACTCCGCAGAGTTCAGAAGAAAGGTAAGTTGCAATTCTTTAAGTAAGAAGTTTGTATAGCATTGCTTTTCTAAGTGAAAAATTATATAAACACTATTCATTTAAAAAAAAGGTGAAACCTCAGGACTCACCAGTTTATCTTCTAAGATGAGAGGAATAAAGGGAGCTAATGTATGGATGGTGTTCTAGACTCTTCTTTCATAGATCGTAAGCTAAGTACATATGATAGGGTAATAAGGAAATTATGATCAACAGATATACCAGCTGATCGCACTTTCATAAGCATCCAGTTGTTTGGGTAACATACTCACCTGATGATAGGATTTGATAACTTCTCACATCACTTCCATTTCTAGTGTTCTATGTCTCCATAAAGGTAATCCAGACTAAAGAGGTACTATGTCCACAGGAATAATAATATACTCAAAGCTAGCCTAGGGTTTCTCAATCTTAGCACTATTAATATTTGTGCAGGATAGTTTTTTGTTTTGTTTTGTGTTTATTTTAGAGAGAGTATTGCCCTATGCATTGTAGGATGTTTAGTAGCATACCTGAACTCTAGCCATCAGATGCCAGCAGCACCACCTCCCCAAGGTATAACAACTTAAAATGTCTTTAAATATTGCCAAATGCCTCTAGGAGTAACACCAACCTCAGCTGAGAACCACTGAGCTGATCTTTACTGTGTGCTTAATACATCCCACCCCTCTACTAAGTGCTTGTAAGAGATAGCTTCTCATTTAATCCTTTGAAAAATTACTGTGAGACAGGAATAATTAGTATATCCATTCTACAGATGGGAAAAAGTCTGATGACTGCTCAGGCTTGTCATCCCTTATCTGTACTTCAAATGATTGTGGGGAGAAAGGGGCAAATTGGGATTTGGTGGGGAAGAGCAAAGTAGATGCTGAACATTCACTCATGTGAAGGCTTTCTAACTGCTTTCCAGCAAAGGCCAGCTTGGGACAGCTAGGAATTCCTTATAGGACTTCATTAAGGAGGTAACCCTAGGGTAATCAGAGCTAGTCTGTCTTCATTTTCTGTCTGTGAGCTTGCCAGCTGTCAGCAGGCTACGTGCTTAAGTAAACAAGAAAGATATGAACAGGAAGATGAAAGCCAAAATTAAATGATTGTTGTTATTATTTGTTCTCTAACATTTAGAAATAGTGAACCCATACAAGGTTAGTCTATTGCCCATGTGTCAGATTTCAACCTGGGGTGCCAGACTTAAAATCTGATGCCAAATGTCTGATCCCAAAGATCCCTGGCCCGGCCTAGCCCTCCACGTCTGGAAGAGCTAGAAGAAGAACTCAGGGCAAGGCAAGACTGAAGGCTCTGTGTGTGGTAAAGTTGCTTTACGAGCCATCCCCATCCTGTCTCAGCAAGAGGAAAGCAATCCCACTGACATCAGAGGTGGCTCCTGACATTCCCTGTGAGGCCAGAGAGGAGGGACAAGCCTCCTCCAGGCTGGGCTGATGGAAAATACCTCCACTACCAGGACAGTTAGTTTCTCAGCCAGATGGTTAATAAAAAGCCCTCCCTGTGGGATGTGGCCCTGGCTAGAGAAGCTTCTCCAGAGGAAAACAGAAGAGGTTTCCTACAGCATACTCACAGGCCAGCTCTTAACTTCCCTACCCAAAACCAGGGTTCCACATCTGTGGGATCTACGGGGTCTATAGCTCAAGAGAAATGCTCACATATATACCATGAGGCACATATAAGAATATCTATAGCAACACTTCTAACAGCAGCGGTACTTGGATGCAAGCCCAAAAGTCCATCACTGGGAGAGAGGATGGCCAGCCTATGGGATATTCACACAAGGGAACACGATACAGTATTCAGAACGAAAGAAGCAGCCTTTCACTTCTGAGTAAAGTGGAATACAGGAACCAGGTTAACCTCCTGCCTAAAACAAACACCCCCACATATACATGCGCGCGTGCACACACACACACACATGCACACACACATACCAGTAGTAACAACAACAAAGCAGACAAAATATGTAAAACCAATAGTTTTCAAGACCCTGGAAGTCAGGCAATGAAGGACAATGATATCCAAGAGACAAAAAACAAATGTGATAAGCCCTACAATTACCTGCAGTTACTGACCTCAGAGGATTTTCAGGCCGAGCAAGGGAAGGCATAATTGGGTCAGGCCAAGTTGGCTCTCTGATTTTTGTCTGTAAAAATATAAGTTGTGCCCTGTGGAGATGCAGAATGATATTGCCTGTAAACACTGGCCAGTGAGGCATCTATATGTAAATTCATTTATAAGGAGAAGTATAAAATACTTAGAATTAAAATAAATGAAGTCACTATATATTAATATTTGTAGGAATCAGGTAAAGTGATACTTAAAGGGGAAGTTATAAATCTGAATACATTTGTCATAAACCAAAAGGAAATGAAAATAAACTAGCTAATTGTTCAATTAAAGAAAGCTGGAGACCAAGCCACTGAATAAGCAGAATGGGAAGTAAAGATAATGGTAGAATCAATGAAATTAGCTGACTGAAAAAACTTAAATGATTAAAAATAAATGCTGAGTCTTTGAACACACCAATGTGTTTACCAAAACTTACAGTAAAACTGGGGCGCCTGGGTGGCTCGGTCGGTTAAGTGTCCGACTTTGGTTCAGGTCATGATCTCACAGTCTGTGGGTTCGAGCCCCTCATCGGGTTCTGTGCTGACAGCTAGCTCGGAGCCTGGAGCCTGCTTCGGATTCTGTCTCCCTCTCTCTCTGCCCCTCCCCTGCTCATGCTTTGTCTCTCTCTGTCTCTCAACAATAAACGTTAAAAAAAAAATTAAAAAAAAACTTACAGTAAAACTGATGATGAGAAAAGGGAAAAGCCCAAATGACAAAATATGGAGTGAAAATTAGACAACCTCAAGTAAAGCAGAGATTTTTAAAAATCTTATAAGCATATTATTATAAACAACTATACAATAAATTTTACAACCCTGATGCAAATGTAAATTTTCAAGAAAAACAAAATGCTAACATTGACCCTAAAGAAACAGAAAAGTTGAACAAACTGATACCATTCACAAAGACTGAAATAGTAATGATCTCCCTACCCCTTACAACCCTTCCCAAAGCATTTTTTATTGAAGAGGCTTCTCAAATTTTCAAGGAACAGAAAAGGCAAAGACATTCTAGAAGAAAAAAATGTATCCAATGAATTTTTTCAAGGTTAGAACAATCCTGATACCAAAATAGGTATGAACGCATGGAGGAGGGCACTTGTTGGGATGAGCCCTGGGTGTTTTATGACAACCAACTTGACAATAAACTATTTAAGAAAAAAAATAAGTATGAACAACACAAGAAAAGGTGGAAAAGGGTTTCTTAAATAAGTAAATTTAATAATCAAAAAACTAAAATAATATTCCCAATATTAATATAGCTAGTAATTGATATTTTGATAACTTAAAAATCAAGATTTCTGCTTTAAGGAGAGCATCATAGATAAAATTAACAAACTGAAGACATTAACAATATGTAAAACTCACAAATGATTAAAATCTACAGCCAATAAAGAACTCTTTAAAATCAACAAAAACACAGGGTTATCTAGTTACCATGGCTGCAAAACAAATTACCTCCAAATTTATTGGCTTCAAATAATGCATTTGTTTTGTTCAGGGATTTGCAGCTTGGGCAGGGCTGACTGGGGACAGCTTACCTCTGGTACACTCACTTTTAGCTACAGCATTTTGAAGGCTGGGTACAGGAACCATGTAAGGAGGGTAATCCATAGCTCCATAGGCCAACTCCCCACTTTTTTCCCCCCATCTCACAAACTAAGAATGGCTTAAATATTTACTATTTGGCTCTTCAAGAAAATGTTTGCTGACCCTTATCCTAAAGGCTCCCTCAATCACATGTGTCACAATAAATGATGGCAACCAGCTGAATTCTTAGCTGGAGATGTAGGCAAAAACATCTAACTCTATTTTGTCATGTGGTCTGGCATCCTCACAATACGGTGGGTTTCAAGGGCAAGAAGAGGAAAAAGAGAATGAGAAAAAAAGACAGGAGAGAGAGAAACAGAGAGAAGCTTTATTGTTTCTTATGACCTAACCTCAAAAGTAATGCAGTAACCTTTTACTACATTCTATTAATTGAGGTAGCTACAAAGTCCTACCTGTATTCAAGGAAGGGGAATAAGACTCTTCATCTCTGGAAATGAACATGGAATGGAAAATATCACTATGGCCATTTTTGGAAAATACAGTCTGCTATAAAAGAAAATCTAAAAGAAAGCTGCAAACAATGTAAGTAGGCATAACAGGTAAGCCTAGAAGACAAGTAAGCATATAAGGAAATACTCAATAAACAGATAAAATCATATTAGAATAATGAGGTCTCATTAATATCTACTAGATTGGGAAAATAAAAAATAATATTGGATAATATGAAGCACCATCAGAGTTGGGGAAGAAACAGTAAACTTCATGCTCCTATAGTAAATTGCACATTTTACTAGAAAGCAGTCTGAAATAATTTAAAGTGTGTATATATGTATAATCCAGCATCTCCACCCTCAGTATATATATAAATATATTTATTTATATTTATATTTATATATATTTATAATTATATTTATATATTNCATTGTTTATACTGGAAAAAAAAAGGAATATGGAAACAGCTAAATTCCTATCAATAGAGGAATGAATAAACAAAATGAAATATATACAAATCATAAAATTCCATGCAGCACCTTGATATAAATAGCTCTCAAAAATACAGTGAGTGAGGAAAGTAAGAAAGTACGCTGAGGTACAACACAGGGAAGGGGACCCACACAGGGGATGGGCAAGAATGTAGGAATCAGGGAGAAAAGTGTCAAAAATTAAATTTATTTTTCTACGAAAAAAAGATCACTTGAGAAGCTTAGTAAAAAATAGTTTTCTTGTGCTTCATTCCTGGAAATGCTGATTTGATGCACCTAAGGTAGAACCCAAGAATCTATATATATTTTTTATAACTGTATCTAGATGAATCCCAAGAGCAGGTGAGTTTTGAAAACATACTACTCTAACATATTTGGAGTTTCAGCTAAGTTTCAGTTTATATTCCTGGTTTGCAAGCAATAGAAACTGACTCAGACTGACAAAAGCAAAGGTGGTATTTACTGGAAGGATATCAGGGAATTCAAGAATTGTCAGGAAGGATGTAGAGCCTCGCTGGGAAAGTATAAGAACCCAACTCCAGAAGGTCTGGATGGCAACAGCTGGAATGAATGGGGACGAGTTGTGTCCTATTCTTTTTAATGGTTTACTTACAAAGTAATTTGAATTTTGGGAAGGAAGTAACTAATTGGCCTAGAAAAGGCAAATCATCTTAATCAATAGTCCCATCAACATGTGTTTAGTAAGAAAAGGTAATTCCCAAACATAACCCAGGGTGTTGTTACAAAGAGAAGATCAAATGTGTAGTGGGCAGTTACAAAGCGTTACTTTCCCACTATGTCTTGACAGAGAGGAAAGAATCAGAAGAAGGAAATGGAAAAATGAGAGATCTTGGCGTTAGATAAGATCTGGGTTCAAGTTCTGGTTATGCCTCATCTGTCTTACCCTGGCCAGGTTCTTGACCATTCTAATATATAACCACCTCTCAGGGATATGCTGTCACATGCAAAATGCCTGGGACTGCTGACTCTGTCTTTGCCACCTCTGGCATCAGGACAAATGGCCCAATATGCTCGCACAAATGGGCTGGAGACGGTGGAGTCGTGTAGGAAAGGCTCACACACATGAGCTTTCATCATTAGGAAAGCAGAGGTGTTTGAAACTGAGTGTCACTTATAGGGCTAATATTCTAAGATTATCTGAGCCTCTTCTTGAGGTAGTTGGAACCTTGCATATGAACTGGCTAAATATCTCAAACCTTTGGAACTTCCTATCATCATCATCATCATCATCATAATCATCATCATCATCATCATTGCAGAACTTATGGGTATTCTCCAGTCTTTTCTTTGGCTAGCATATTTATGTTTGATGAATAATTTGTACACATTAAAAGAAGATAAACAGTTTTCCCTCCTTAAATTCATTTGTTTAAAACTGGAGAGCTTCAAACAGAGATTAAACCTAGCAATGTGATCATCTGTAAACAGTGCTCCCAGATACCTGCTGTCCCCATTAGCCTTGCCAGCTGGTATTGCTCCTCCTCAATCCTATGGTGTCTGTCTCCACGAGGCTTGTGATAACAGACAGATGTAAACAATGAACTCCACTCGGGGCAGAGGTTAAGCCAGTCAGTTAAGTCCCCTCAGAAGGCAATGTTCTCAAGAGTTCTGTTGCTCAGGACTTTAATATGGGTGGCCTCCAAAGTTAGCAAAAGGTCAGCTGCTTAACCCACCATGAAAACCAGATTCCTGATCCTTCTGGTGTTATCTCATCCTCCCTTATCCCAAACAGGCAGTAGCTAAAGCACCCATTTACCATGTTGTCAGGTTTTTTAATATCCCTTGAAAAGTTATAGATGGCATCCACCCACAGAGATACTCAGATAGGGTAGAGAGGAATTGTGGGGAGTTTATGAGACAGTGAGATGTCAAGAATAAGGAAGTTCTGGGAAGGTATTAGGAATGGCATATACATAAGGAGAAATACAAAGGGGAATTACAGTTAAAGGTACAAAGACTCAGTCATAAATGAGAAACTAGGGTACAGAAAAGAGGTCAGAAGGGCTTAGAACAATGCTATTTTCTTGAGATTTCTGGTATAAATATATTTGGGTTACACTTGGATTTTATAACAAGTTTTAATTTCTGTAAAAGTTTCCAAAAGTAATTTTCTCCAATTGAATTCACCCAAAAAAATTACTTCTGAGAGAACCTACTCACTCTGGGATTTATCCAGGGGGGTAGTTTGAATAAAATGACACAATGAGTATGTTAAACCAACATATATAATAAGTGTCAGTTTTTGTGGCACCTGTGGGGCTCAGTTGGATGAGCGTCTGATTCTTGATTTTGGCTCAGGTCACAATCTCATGGTTCGTGGGTTTGAGCCCCGTATTGGGCTTCTCTCTCTCTCACTCTGTGTGTGTGTCCCTCTCTCCCTCCCTCCCTCTTTCAAAATAAATAAACTTAAAAAAATCAGTGTCCGATTTTTGGGACCTCAGAGCCTCCTTTCCCTTACATCACTCTACTTCATTCTACTTGACTGTGCAACACGTAAAATGAGAATTTTTTTCATGTTTATTTATTTTTGAGAGAGAGAGAGAGAACATGAGTGGAGGAGGGGCAAAGAGCAAGGGAGACATGGAATCTGAAGCAGGCTCCAAGCTCTGAGCTGTCAGCACAGAGCCCGATGTGGGGCTCGAACTCACAAACCATGAGATCATGACCTGAGCCCAAGTCAGATGGTCAACTGACTGAACCACCCAGGCACTCTGAGAATTTTTAATATAACAGAAATTAGGGCCTATGTATACATCTACACAATGGAATACCATGTAGCCATGAAAATTACATGGTAGAGCCATATTTTTTAAAGTATGGTTTGAGAAAGAACACTATCAAAATCAGCTACATAATCATAAATCAGTATTAAAATCATAGATTCCTGGATACAATTCCAGAACTATTTGTTCAGGGTCTCTGCAGGAGAACTGAGAACAGGCAATTGAGCATCCTCTCCAGGTGATTCTTCCGCATAGTAAAGGTTTAGAGTCTTTGTGGTCAAAAACTGTGTCAGGTTTTAAGAAAATCTTTTTATATAATATGTGTAGTATAACTCCAATTTTGTAAAACATGAAAATACATTAAAATGCTCAGAATATAGATTGGAAAGCAGAATGATACACACCAAATATGAGCAGCTGTTATCTCTGGGGTATAAGATAAATGATTTTTATTTTCTTTCTATTTTTGGCTTTGGAATTCTTATCATGAAAATATATACTAATGTAATATTAGGGAAATCTCAATTTTCCTTAAAATCTTGGTATTTGAATGGATTCTGAGAAAGGCCTTACTGATAGTGGCTCATTGTAAAACAAGAATAAATAACGAGTCTGGAAGATGGTAACCTGATGAGGGTGGAACATAGAAAAGAAAAAGCAGGGGCGCCTGGGTGGCTCAGTTGGTTAAGCATCTGACTTCGGCTCAGGTCATAATCTCACGGTTTGTGGGTTCAAGCCCCATGTCATGCTCTGTGCTGGTGGCTAGCTCAGAGCCTGGAGCCTGCTTTGGATTCTGTGTTTCCCCCTCTCTCTGACCCTTCCCTACTCACGCTGCCTCTCTCTCTCTCAGAAATAAATAAAACATTTAAAAAAATGTTTTAAAAAGAAAAGAAAAAACAACTTCTTGAAGCAAGAGCCAGGGCAGGGGAAGGAAAGGGGTGGGAGGTGGGGTGGGCAGGAAAGATAGATTTTGACCCCATGAAATACTCGTTGGATAAGTACTTGAGACTGTATTTTTTTTTAAGCCTTTAACGTTTGGGGGGGAAATGTTTAAACATCTCACAGGAAAAAGATTGAACCACAAACTACGGACCCCATTTTCTGTTGTTGTTTAATTTCCACTTAGAGCTGCTCACTAAATGTGAACATGAGAAAATACTTTGTAGTGATGCGGAAATTGGCGTGTGAGCAGCATGGGAGACAGGGAGGCCCCGGGCGCATGGCAGAGCTCTCTAAGGAGCAGCTTGGAGACTGGTCTGAAGGAGTGTGTTCGAGATGAGGGGTGAAAGTTTATGTTTTCTGACAACTTCTTGGCAAGCTGCTGTTTCGATGAGGAGAGTATTGCCAGTGAATACAACTCAGAGAAAGGACAACTTCTCTGACTCTTATTTCTAGAATATAAAATGTAAACGTACTACAGTGAAGAAATCAATGGCAGTGTTCAGTACCTCATACCATTTTGCAAATGGTGCCTTATTATATATGGATGGCTGGTATCATATATCAAAGATTCCTTTGCAGGGCGTTTATAATTAATAAGGACATATTTTCCTATTCACTGTGCTAAGCTTTGGGAGATGTTTGTTCTATCAGGGTTTATGTAGAAATGAAATGCCTTATAGGTCTCCTGTTCAGAAAACCAAAAGGATTTAAACACTCATATCTCATCAGTATCACCTTTTAGATCTTTTCCAATCCCAAGATTAAATAGCTCTATCTAGGATTCTCTCTTCAACGGCCCACAAAAATAAGCTGCAAGTGTAGGTAACGCTTTGTACTTCATTGCATCTGTGGCAGCCGAAAATCAATAGAACAGATAAGCATTGGGTGCCACTGTTAAATCGTTACACAAATATCTATTTGAAGTTAATATTGGAAACATATTTAAGGAAGTGAATGTATTTAATTTGCCTTACATATCTCATTAATTTCCCAACACTATCTTGAAATAGAAAGTCAAGAAAGGAATTCAATTTTCCTATTTTGCTAGAACACCTGAGATGTCGAAATGCTGGTTATCTGTGGCTACGGAGGATGTGGAGGGGAAAGGATTGTATTCACTGCTGATTTAGTAGGTCTAGTGAAAGAAATGGTCACCGCAATGCGGGGCTGAGGGATGGGAGGTGAGGGAGGGCAGATCTAATTCAGTGAATAAGTCCAATCTAAGCGACCGTTTCTTAATTGGACTTGTGTCATGACAGTCAATACAAAGGATATGTGGAGATTCGACCATTGGCTTGTTATTCAAGATGTTGAAACAATTGGTTGATTCAGTTATATAAGAAAATAAAAGGTCAATTCGATAAGAAAATTATGAAAATCATTCACCTTGTTTGAATACAGAAAGTAACCAGATGACTGAAGTTCAAACAGGGATGAGGCATGATCTATTACCGGATGCATCTGATGTCTGTCTAAATCATTTATTCTCCAGGATAAATATTTCTTACTGAATAAATAAGCCAACATATAAAAGAGGCTCTAATGAGCTCTGCTATTTTTTTAAAAAAATTTTTAATGTTTATTTTTGAGAGAGAGACACACACACAGAGTGTGAGCAGGGAAGGGGCAGAGAGAGAGAGGGAGACACAGAATCTGAAGTAGGCTCCAGGCTCCGAGCTGGCATCACAGAGCCCAATGTGGAGCTCGAACCCATGGACCAGACCATGAGAATCATGACCTGAGCTGAAGTCGGACACTTAACTGACTGAACCACTGAGGTGCCCCTGAGCTCCGTTATTCTTGAGTATCAGGCCTGTGTCTTGAAATTCCCCATATTCTCTTCTCTTTCCTGTGTCCCATCCTGTGAGCAAGGAGGCCTGGACTCAGTTTCCACAATGGTTCCTTGTGGAAAAGCAAAAAAGGAGGGGACCCTGAGGATCATTTCCTGCTGTTTGTAGGTGTTTGCATCAGTGTCAGAGAAGAGTTACGATGTTGCCCTCAGTGTTTCCATTCCAACACACTTAATTTTGAAGGCCAGGCATTATATTCATAAGGGGATAATAACATTTAATGTGGTAGCCCCTTTGGCAAAATTGTCTGTCTCCTCAGAGCTTCAATTTCCTTCTTCATAAAATGAGGGTAATAAGAATATTCACCCTACAGGGTCCCAGGCCAAGCACTGTACCAAGGGCTTTACATATATTATCTGACAACAATCTCCTGACACATGTGTAATTATATTCCCATTTTGTAGATGAGGAGTCTGAGACACAGAGACATTTAGTAATCTGCCCAAAATCATACCCTGAGTGAGTGGTCGAGGCATGGACTGAACCAAATACTGAAGTCTATGCTTTTTAAAATTATGAACTCTGGGGTCAGTCTGAGGCCCATCAGTAGATACCAGTTCATTTTTTTTTTAATGTTTATTTATTTTTGAGAGGGAGAGAGAGAGAGACAGAGAGAGAGACAGAGACAGAGCACAGGTAGGTAGGGGAGGGGCAGAGAGCGAGGAGACACAGACTCCAAAGCAGGCTCCAGGCTCTGAGCTGTCAGCACAGATCCCAACACAGGGCTTGAACCCACGAACCATGAGATCATGACCTGATCTCACTTAAGCAACTGAGCCGATCAGGTGCTCCTCAAGTCTATGCTTTTAACCCACACACTGTACTTTCTCTTCTTTATGCACATGCCAAATGGCAATCCAGCTTTTATATGATACGTAACTGGCCTAAAGCAAGGGCCCAATAAGTATTAAGGCTTCCAAGCACACATTCAGTGGTGAATGGCCCAATCAAACCATTTCCCACATTGGATGCTATCACTCATGTGGCACAGGTTGTCAGGAAGGTGAAACCTTAGGTCCTTTAGCCATGGCCTACTGTTGGAGACTATGAAACAAGCCAGAGGCAGCCACACATGGCCTGGGCATGTTCTCTCTCAGTAGAAGCCTCTGTTCCAATTGGCTGGTCCCGAACCAACATAATGAAACATTATGTTTCATGTAGGAAACAGGCTCTCTCATCACTACTTGTGAACACCTTGGAGCTGGAGAAACTGGGTTACCAGGCCTCAGAGTGACAGCCTCCCCAGCATTCCCAGCTTTGCCTCTAATTAATCACCTTCCTGTATGGAAGTTCTCCGGGCATATCCATTTCACGTGGCCTTATGGAATTAGTCCTGCTGGATCAGTCCAATTATCATCTTCGAGAGAATTGCCAAAGCCACACAGCCCTAGGGTTGGAGGAGAGGGGGAGGGCATAGCTTCTCTTTGAGACCCCACAACATCCCATCATCCTTTTTACCTCCCCGTCTCCACTTCTAGCAATGCCTTCTACTGCAGACCCCCAAAGACTCTGCCCTCCCTGGCGACATTCCTGTGACCTGAGTGACTCCTTCCTTAGAGCAAAACATATCAATCTATCGTCCCATTCCCAGTCAATCTAATAAAGAAATTTATTCTGCTGTGACGATGATTTAATATGTGACATCAAACAACCTACCGAAGTCTTTCATTTTTATGATGTATTTTTTCCTTTAATGGCCCCTGAGTGCTTAGTAATATCCATATGTAAAAAGAAATCATCTCTTCAGCTGTTCTCATGTCCTAAAAGAAATCTCCCTAGAACCCTAACAGAAGGTTCTCTGTACTGCACATGGGAACAGAAACTGATGTCCTGTCTTTCATTGGCATGCATCTGGGAACCCATGCCCTCTGACTCCATAAAAGTCCCCCTGAAGAGCCTCTACAAATGGTTTGCTGGATGATTAAGTGGGACTGATAGACTAATTGTTCTTAGGGTTGGTTTGTTTTCTTTTTTCTTTGCAGGAAATCCATGTCCCCATGTGCTTATTCCTCCTCCTTGTGTAAACTCTGCACACTTGTTAAAATTTTAAAATATATATATTATAAGCAAGACTTTCCAGAATGACATCTCTGGGACCAGAGGCATAATTCAACTTTAGGTTGTATCCACACAGGGACAGGAAAATGGCGAGTTGAAATACTTGTTGAGATAATTCAGGTAAAATGGCCCTTTTTTCTGCCACTAAGAGAACAGCGTTTTTCTTAGCAACAGACTTTTCTGGATTGGCTGTTAATCTTGATTTTGTTCTTCTCATGGAGGTGGGGGCATTGGGCAGGAAGGGGGAAAACCATTGCATCTCATTCCCAGAACTGGGACCAAATCCAGTTCAAGGCCCATGAAGGCTTCATTTGTGGGTTTTAAACCATTCCAAATCTTCACCTTGGTCTGGTAATTAGATAAACCAAGACAAATGAACCAATTGGCCCCACAGTACTTGAGTCACAATGATTCTGGAATGAATGCTCCCTCTCTCAATAATAACCAAGTGCCAGATCTGAGAGACATCCATTTCTATGTGCTGGCTTTCCTGGGCCCAGGTGATTGAATTCCTCCCCCATTTGCAGCATAAATGTGCTATCGCTGGCCATTTCAAAGCAGAAATGTTGCCTTACATTTGGCACAGCCTGGGTGAGAGCCTGCCTCATTCGGGGATGATAGCTCCTTTTACAAGCTTTATTATTGGCATAATCATTCTTTCAAATGGATCCCCCGAGGTTTCTACCTTCCCCAGCTGCTGTGTGTTTTCTCTGATGAGTTTTTAAAATAAACAACAGAAAGTTCCCGAAGTCAAGGAATACTTAAGGGTTGGCATCACTGTCAAGATGAGTCAAGTATCCTAGGAACAGAAAGTGGAAGTGTGATTGCCTGGGCTGGGGACACTGAGGAGTTACAGTTTAATGGGTATGAGGTTTCACTTGGGGAAGATGACAAAAATGTTTTGGAGATGGATGGCAGTGGTGCTTCTACAACAGTGTGAATATACTTAATGCCACCAAACTCTACACTTAAAAATGGTTAAAATGGTAACTGTTATGTCATGAATATTTCATTACAATTTTAAAAAAAAACACTAAAAAAAGGGTGAAGACCACATCCAGCATTGGTCAACACTTCATGAGACAGTTTCTATCAAGGAAATGTTTCTTGAGACTCCCCTCCCTCTGCTCTTTTTTTTTTAGGGGGGGATACTGTCCCATTCAAGGTCTGTTGTCGCTGCCTTTGCATTCCAGCGTTCAAAGATCAGGTCACAGAGACAGAGGCAGGATATAGGCTACATGGACTCAAAATGAAAACAAGAATGGCTTTCCCCATTGATATCTACTTAAGCAGGACAAGGATTATGCCTGTGGAGTTAGTCGTCACTCAGGGCACTAGAAATTTAGAGCTTCTAGCTGTTTTGAAATGTGCATGAAGAATTGGGAATTCCTCCTGGGCCTGAGACCTGCAAATATTCTTCCCATGACCCCTATGGGTATGCCTTGCTGTGTGCTTCCTCAGAGCATAAAATTATTGGCCTGGTGTCTAACACAATGTGACTTGGTTGAGACACTGTTCTACCTTTAACTAAAGCCAAAAAAGGCTCACCAAAGAAATGTATTTCTTCCTAGATAATTTACAAGATTTCGTTTCTTTTGTGGGGGTGTGGTTGTTCTGTTGGTTTGCTGCCTTTTAGTAGAGTTATTTGCATATCAAACCATGCATCAGGATATTTTAACAAAGAGATGAAACTAAGAGTAAAATAAGGATCTCTAAAAAGATCTTCATAAATACCTTAGAATGTCCTTTAAAGCAAATTCCTCCCTTAAAAAATGCAATTACATTTCTTGCAACCCCTGAGGAATTTTGCTTAAGTGCAGTACGTTGCTCCAAATGGAAAAGAAAGGGAAAATCGAGTGGAGATGCTAAACCCCCAGCAGAATACCGATCAGTGTTAATGCGTTCTCACACCTTCTGCTCTGCCATTATTTCCACAGTTAAGTAGTTACCCAACAGCAGCACTGACACCAGTACCTGTGCTCTTGCATCAAAATCTCACTTAATGAGACCAACTTGTGTGCGGCAACTGCTGTTTTGAATCATTTCTGCAGACAAGATAAAGTCATTCGGTATAGTCATTGCATCTTTTTCAAATTATTAATTTGAAAACCTAAAAATGGTCCCCAGCTGATTGGAAACACAAGCATTCAGAAAGATGCAATGGCTGTTGGAAGTTTTTGCCAAACCTTCTGAAAATAACACTCACATCTGGCTCTGAAAGATTCAGGATCTGCAGGGGAAATACAACTTTACATAACCGACTGTGCTCGTGCAAAAAGACACTTTGACTGTGAGCACTAATGGTAAGTATGTTAGTATTTCAAACTTAACTTTTAAAGGATCCCCTCGATCACTGAGCCATATTTGCAAGGTTGTTCCACTATGGTTTTACTCTTATCTTATTAACTTTTAAGATATTACCTCTATTTTATTAATCTGCCTGGGGATATTTCCAACATATTTATATCTCCTCCTGTGTATCAGTAGTATACAACAACTTACAGCTGAACTGTAAATTACAGGCTGGGCATCAGACTCTTGATTTCAGCTCAGGTCATGATCTCACATTGATGGGTTGGAGCCCCACGTCGGGTTCTATGCTGACAGCAGGGAGCCTGCTTGGGATACTCTCTCTCCCCCTCTCTCTGCCCCTCTTCCACTCGTGCTCACGCATGTGCACTTTCTCTGTCTCTCAAAAAATAAACTTCAAAAAAATTTACAGCTTTCCCAGACTTGAGCCTCAGAATTCTGACTTTAAGTCTCCTTTTTCCATACCTGACTCCCCACCATCCTTCCTCCTCCATTTGTATCCTCCACTCCCAAAACAAAAGTAACTAAGAGATATGAAGAAGACTCACAATGAAGTCGAGATGAGTTGAGTTTATAGCATATTAACTGGAACTTTAAATGAAAGAGACACCTTTAATAACTAAGTCCATCTTCCCATAAAAGCAAAGTCTGACAGTGTTGATGAGAAAAAATGTCATCTTGTTCATGAGTGGTTTAGTATCTTACCTGTGTCTGAAACCTCTATGTGCTCAAGAAATAGATGGATTCTCTTTAAGGAAAGAAATGAGATGACAATTTAGATGGTGTCATTGACTGACCTCCAGGAGAGATCAAGAATTGATTACCAAACATCACTGGATAGGTACATAATGCATTGCCTGGAAAGAAAGAAAATCGAATAAAATATCCTAATAATGTCCTGGACTGGCCAAGAATGGAGAGGGGAAGGAAGCAGAGAGAGATACAGCTGACCTCATGTAAGAGTCTGTGTAGTCTTTTCAATTTTCATTAAACTGTTCAGAAGATAAGGACTATCAAGAGCTCTTTAAAAAATATTTTATTTCACACCTAATAAGAGCAGCTGCAGTTATAAGGAGACTAATTCAATACAATAAGACTGGTACTTCCTTTAAAAATCATTTTTGTCTAATTCCCATATGTTGCATTATTATCTTTAGTCTCATTAACAGCTTTGATTGCTTTGATTCTGGACTATTTTAATATCAGATTCTCAACTCTGTCATCAGGCTTCTAACATCCACTCAGGCCTTTTGTGACTTTCTTTGTAGTAAGATCTTGTTTTAAGTCTGGAATTTCATAAAAGCGCTCCAAGGGTCCATCGGGTATAGTAGGTAACTTGCTGAGCTATTCCAAATGGAAAATAGATCCCAAAGCACCAACATTTTTTTTCAGCTTTTAAATGTTTTTTTTTCCTAGAAAAAAGGAAAGAAAAGGGAGAAGTAAAGGAATGTGTGTGTGTGTGTGTGTGTGTGTGCGTGTGTGTGTACCTGCATGTGTGAATATTGAGGAAAAAAATGTAGACACGGGAAATCATTTTTCCATGTTTAGAATATGTGTTCATTACATATTGATTATTAACTCTACTGCTCCAAATTTCTAGAAAATATATAATAGCAAGTCTGCATAAAACTTTCCATAAATCATTATTACATCTGAGTCAGACTTGACTTTGGTCATCCAAAGATTTACAAGATGAACTGGGAAAGGTTACTGTTTCTAAGGATAAGAATATTAAAGGAGGCTCTCCACGTTCCTGTGTCCACCGATTTATGATTTTCTGCCGTTTCTTGGCAAAAATGGCAACTAATGGTGCTGTTCTGAAGAGACTGGAACAAAAGGGCACAGAAGCAGATCAAATTATTGAATATTTAAAACAGCAAGTTGCTCTTCTTAAGGAGAAAGCAATTTTGCAGGCAACTTTGAGAGAAGAGAAGAAACTTCGAGTTGAAAATGCTAAATTAAAGAAAGAAATTGAAGAATTGAAACAAGAGCTAATTCAGGCAGAAATTCAAAATGGAGTGAAACAGATACCGTTCCCATCTGGTACTCTACTGCAAGCTAATCCCACGGCTTCTGAAAAAGCAATACAGTCTATACCAATAACAACTGTATCTTCTGATGCCAAAGAACAGATAACAGGAGGAAAAGCAGGAGAAAAGATGAAAGAGAAAATTGAAATTAAAGAGAAAAAGGAGAAAAAACAGCAATCAGCCAGAAGTGCTGACTCTAAGCCAATAGATGTTTCTCGTCTGGATCTTCGAGTTGGTTGTATCNACTTAAGTTAGAAGTTACTAACTAGCATGAAGCATGTCATTAGCCATCAGAAGCTGAGTAGTTGTCACTCTTCGCCTGGTTGAGCCAGCCTATAACTCAGCCAGCCCTTTTAGGCTTCAGCCGCAGATTCCTGATCTATGAACTGGTGTTTTCAAACTGCTAGCTTGAATTTTTGACTTCCTCATATCCTCTCTGTCCTGAATAGTAGTAATTATGGTTTGACACCCTCCTCCCCACTCTCTTTGTTCTTGAAGTCCACAGGATGGTTTAGACCTTTAAAATCCAAATCAAATCAGTGATTTGTGCTGATGTTTGGGAATAAAAAACACTTAGATTCAGTGATTCTTCCAGTTCTATTAGAATGTGACAATTAAGAAACCAAAAGAACACATCAAGGTATTTTCACACAGAGCACAACATAAAACATCCAAAGTCCAGAAGCACCCAGAATGCTCTAGTGCCTATACCTCCTACACTGTATCAGTAAAAATTCTTCTTATTCACAGCCTCTACTAACTTTGTTTCTAACCATTTTCAATTTTTGCTTCGTTGTCCCTGAAGGAGGGTATGAATTTGGAAACACCAGAAATCAAGAAATAAAGTAAGGTGGAATTAGAGATGATTTTTATTTTATTTTTTTTAATGTTTTATTTATTTCTAGGAGAGAGAGAGACAGCATGAGCAGGGGAGGGTCAAAGAGAGAGGGAGTGACAGACTCTGAAACAGGCTCCAGGCTCCGAGCTGGCAGTCAGCACAGAGCCCGACGCGGGGCTCGAACCCACGAACCGCGAGATCATGACCTAAGCGAAAGTCGGACGCTTAACCGACTAAGCCACCCAGGCGCCCCGAGATGATTTTATTTCCTCTATTTTACTTTTCTGTTTCTTCAGATTCTCTCCAACCTACATCTATTACTTTTAAAACCAGAATAAGAATGAGAAACCAGAGAAAGAACATGATATTAACCAATATTCAAAAGTCAGGCTTCATCTTCATCTGGGCATATGGTTTGCATTTCAGAAATCCAAGAAGATGTTAAAAATCAAGCATTTCTTTCTAAAAACGGTGCTCAGAAAATAAGAACATCTAATTCTATGTGGGAAATATTGTACTTGGTAAGTTTGGTGTTTTTTATTTTTTTGTCTTTGAGTATTTTCAACTTCACATACAGCATTTTAATCTGCTTCACTTGATAAAGGACATTGACTCCAAAATCCTAATTCTTTTGTTTTAATATATTGCTCCTATATTATTGCCTGATATGTTCTCTGTCTGGCTATCTTTATTTGTCAGTTTTCTCCCTTCACTAGAATATTCCATCCATGAGGGCAGGGCAATGTCTGTTCCGCTCTCCACCATATTTCAGAAGCTTGAAATGGGACATAGCACAAAGCAGATGTTCAATGCATGCTGGAGGAAATGATCAAAGGAATGAATATATACCTACTTAGTGCTGGGACTTGAAGAGGCAAACTGCCAGACAGAAGGGCAAAATCTATTGACAGGTCCCCTACATATGGATCCTGATACATTAGATGAGTCACTGTTTATCGACTCTTCCTTAGTTGTGCAGACCAAAAACAAACCAAACAAAATAAAAAGATTTTTTGCCAATGTGTCAAAGTTAATGCAGCACAGATGAACATTGATCAAGTTCATGGGAGGCTGAAATATAGGCCAGAATGTAAAGTTATTCACTTACATGAGAACCACATGGAACTATTATGCTAAGCAACCATGGCTCGTGGGTTGTAAGCATCAACTACCTCTATTTTTGTCTTTCTCTCTTACTTTAGGTGTGAATTTCATGAGTCTGTTTGGTTATTCCCTTGTCCCTGGATGAAGACTCAAAAAGGCCAAACAACTTCCCTGGAAATGCCTACATAATAAATTAAAGTCCCACAGTCAGTTCAAGTGGAAAATCACAGTCTCAGTTCAGTAATGAAGATGTCCAATGCCGTATACTAACCAATACTCTAAGCCTTCCCACCCTCAGCCTCCACTCAACTACAGGCTTTTAAGCCTGAAGCCATAGGCATATTGGGTCAATTTTTCTCCTGTTCCTCTCCTTGAGTTGCTCTCCTTCTAGTAGCAGGTTTGACCCTTCAGTGTTGGAGGAGGAAGAGGGAGGAATATTCTTCCTGGAATGGCAGTGCAGCATTGTTTGGTGCCTGCTTGTTGCTTTTATTGATGGGGTAACAGAGTCCCACTTCACGGAAAGTGGAGTTAGGGAGAGAAGAAGTAGTTCTTCTGCACTCAGTTCCTTTAACAAAAGATATATACACAAGTGCCTCTCTTCTGCCTGTTCCTTAAGAATCCTTCCTCAGCACCTAGGTATCTGTGGGTTCAATTGTGTTTCTCCCCCAAAATGGTAAACGGAATCCCTAACCTCACGATGTCACCCTATCTGGAAACAGAGTTGTGCAGGTGTAATTACGTGAGTTAACATGAGGTCATATTGGAGTTTGGTGGACTCTTAATCCAACAATAATGGCATCCTTATAAGAAGAGAGAACTTTGGACACAGAGACACACAAGGAAAATGACTGCATGACAATGGAGGCAGAGAGTAGATTTATAGAAGAGGCAAAGAAGGATCTTTCCATACAGGCTTCAGAGGAAGCATGATCCTGCTGACACCTTGATTTCAGACTTCTGGCTTCCATAACTGTGAGAGAATAACTTTCTGTTGTTTTAAGCCATCCAGTTTGTAATATTTTCTTATGGCAAGCCCTAGGAAACTGATACAGCTTCCAGTGATCTATTTTCACTTTCTATTCATACCTCAAGGCAGCCCTTTTGGACTGAATATAAGACAAGCCCATACTGGCTCTCACTTGTCCACAGTCCATTGTCGCCTGGGTAACACGTGTGCAACCTTTTCCACCAAGAATTCTAGGAGGGTTGTTACTTCCCAAGCCACATCTCTTAATTCTGCTACCATTTGCCTCTTCAGCTAAGCTAATGTGCTTTATATTTCTCAGATGTGACTCAGAGACTAGTGTCTGAGGCCCCCAAACTGCAGAGGATGCATCTCATGTTCTCCAGGCTTTCTCTTTAAGGTACCTCTTCCTCCACTTGGGCTTGAAACTCCTGAGTTTACATATGAAGTAACTAGAAGAGACTAATGAGAGCTTTGAAACTCAATTACAAGTTTCTGTGATGGAGAATCTGATTGCCCCAGTTCTATGCCAAGTGCCCACTCCTCCAATCAACTTTGGTCTGGGGAACAAGGTATTTTCCACAAATATGGCTTTCAGAACCAACCATTGTTGGAGGGATCAGAGTATGAGGCTGTAGACTGGGCAGACATACCAGGAGGGGTCCACAGCACAACTTTAAATGGAGAGAGTCAGCGTTTTCTGTTAACCACACAGTTCTGGATAGTTCTACCTTTTCTATATCTCCAATTCTCTATATATTTCTATATCTCCAATTTTTTATATCCCATGCAGACTCCATTCTTCTGCTGATATTCTTTAGTATATGGGCTAATGCCAGTGATTTGGCTATGATCTATCTCTCTCTAGATCCCTAGGTAGCCAGTTCTTCTCTTTACAGTAATATTTGATTTCATGCATTAGAGTTCATGTAATTAATCAAACTAAGCTTGAGGGGAGAGTAAGTGCTGGAACTTACATTCATTAAGTTGCAAAACCTCAGTAATATTTAGTAAAATTCAGTAATTTTACTAATTCTTAGCCCCATTTATAAGAAAATTTTAACTCACTCAAGAAATTGTATCACTGAGTTTGCAATTTTTATGAGAATAAATTAATCTTTGAATTTCATAATAAAATATGTCATCTTATGAACAAACCAAAGTACACTTAGTTCACATTGACCTTAAAGTCTTGATTTTTCTAGCATCTCAGTAAATCTGAGCAGGTCAGTTCACTCTCCTGAATCTGCATCCTTCAATTGAAAGATGAGCATTAATCACCTGGGCATGTCTGTTAAAACTCAGATCCCTGAGCCTGACATCAGATTTCTTGGCTGAGAATTCCTGGGTTGGAGCCTGACAACTTGCGTTATTATAAATTCCCCCAGGGACTTCTTCTTCACGGTCAATATAAGAATACCTAGGGGACAGTTTGGTCCCCTGTAGCTCAAACATTCAAAGTCTATGTTCCTAAATTAACAGTGTTTCTAATTTAAAAGAACTACATATGTCTCCATTGGCCCTCCACATTTTCTGCCCAATTTTTTTCCCAGAGGGAAATACAGTGTTATTTTTTTTCCCCTCAGTGTTCTACAGTTCTAGAAATAGTATATAACACTTTGAGTAAAAGAAATTTGCTTCAAAAGGCACATCAAGATGTGTACTGATTTGGGCAGTAGAGGCAAGAGTTTGGATTCCAGCCCTCACATTTACTATCTCTGGATTTGTGGCAAATAACTTCATTTCCATTTCAGGGAATGTTTTATCCTCAGGAAAATGGGACCAAACCTTCCCCCTCTGCAGGGTGGTTTAAACAGAGAGGTAGGTAGAATAGTGTCATGGTGAAGAGCAGGGATTCGGAAAGCACTCTGGATCCAAATCCACATTCTACCACTTCATATCTGGGGGGCTGCGAGTGAGCCCTCCATTCTCTCTAAACTTCATTTTAGAAGTTTGTATGAGAGCAACCAGAATCATGGAGCAGAATCGGTGTGGGAGATCATGTAAATTAATGTGTGTGAAGTGCTCAGAACGGGTCCTGGCACATAGCAAGCTCTATCTAAGTGTTGGTTAAATTAGAAACAAGATTCTGTACATGACAGTGTTTTGTAATCGACTGACCAAATGTAAAGAATTAAGAAAAAAACATGTTATTAATAATCCTGTTCAAAGCGTTCAGAAAGTCATGTAGCTCTTGAAATATCTCTGAAGTCACAATAGAAAAGAGCTTTAGAATCCATTTTCCAAATCATCAGTTATCCCTTCTGCTGTCATAATTAATTCCTATTGTTATACTTAATAATGGCCAACATCATCATCTTGCGGTTATTGTTTTATTCTATTAAGCTATTTCATTACACTCAGATGGGCTGAGGGAATGTATGTAATTGACTTGTGAAAATTATTCAATTTGCAAAAGAAATTCATCCAACATGTAAGAGAATTGGGTCAAAGAAAAGCCACACTAACTGAATTATGAGGCCTTTCTATTTGCTTTTCCACTCTCCTAAGGAACACTTTTTATATATATCAACTGAATAGACAAGAAGAATGTAATTGAATTTTATTTGGTATTTTGAGGATGCCTCATTATTGAAGAAGCCTTCACCTTTTCCTAGAACAGAGTTATTGATATCCGGACCCTAGTGTCATGTGTAGACTGTGAGAAGCTGTAAGAGAGAGAGCACTTGAGAGGGGAAAACAGCCCCAGTGAGCAGTTGGAACTCATATTTGCTGAATATGGCCTTAGACCAAAAGGTACTGAATAACCTTTCACTGGTGTGGTATGTCTTCCTCATCCCTATCTCCTCCCTTATCAGCAGCAGGAATGGGGATTCAGGATAAAGTTAGGGGTTTTTTAGTAATGGAAAAAACAGGAACTACATTTTTGGCACATAAATGTAACAGAGTCAAATTTTATCACTTTGGTAACACTACCCATTATAGTTGTCCTGACAAAACTGTTGAGCAAACAGTATTATTCCCTGCTCTATACATATTATTAAAAATTCCGTATATATCCAAAAAAAAAAAAAGAAGGAAGTTAAGAAAAACACTATAAAACTGTTGCTTGATCTGAGGACTGGTATGTATTGATATAGTTGAATGTCAGTATATATTGCTTGAATATTATTGCTCACCTTAATAAATAAATATTCAAATAGATAACAAATATATTGAAGCATTCTTAAATATTTTTCATCTTAAATACAGCTCATCTCTACAATTTTAATCTTTAAATAGTTACTTGAAAGTGAAATGAATCCATGGCAACAAGATGACTAACACAGTTTTCAACATATCATAAATGCTCAGCCTTAGGTTCTCTTCATCTTATTCTTTCTCTTCATCTCTTCTTCCCGTAGCGGAAGACTGTCTTTTATGTCATGTTTTGACAAGAAACCAAAGCTACCTTGCATATAATGCCATTCAGGGGAAAGAGATTTGAGCAGATTCTTCCATTTAACCAGTAGTTCCAAAATAATTGCCTTCTTTGCACAGGCCCTGAGTCCCAAGTTGCTGTTGTCCAGAATTTCAGTCAAAAGCAGGGACACTGTGATTAATGCCAAAAGGAATCACAGAGCAGGGGGGAGCCAGGGGAGCATTCCACAGTAGATCTTCTGTTTTTATCCAGATGTCAAGATTCTATGAGACACTAAGGTGTTTTCTCAGTGAGACAAGGTTCTAAGATATTTCTCCATTGGTGGTGTTTATAGTTTTTCTTTGTTTTTAGTGTCTTGACTGTGACTTAGATGCCATCACAGAACAAACAAAACTATGAACTATGTTCTGTTGTGAATGAAGCTGATGTCTCATTTTGCGTTGTTATGGGCAGTTATAATTATTTTCTTCTTTAGGGCCTTGAAATAACAGCCATGTTTCAAAAATGCTCTTGGTGCCCTGCCCAGATCCCTTTCCTGCTGCACCCATCCCCCAGCTGCTGTACAAATTGGTTGCTAACAGCTCACAGCTGCATCCTTCCCTGCTTCAGAGATTTGCCAGTGGCCAGGTGGACAGCATAGTTCAGAGATGCCTACGAAGCTCTGCACCGCCCCTTCCTGGGAGGACCCACAACCCAAAACTGACTGATAAATTCATATGAAAGCCCAGCCTGTTTCCCTCAAGATGGAACAAGCTGTTCATCATACTCTGAGGCCTCCCGTGGGATCAGGCTGAGGCAAGACAACTGAATCCTCTTTACAATCTTTGCCTTGCTTGCCTCCCTCATGATCTTACAGGTTTCATCTGTGAGCAAGTCCCTCAGTAAATCTGTTGCTCAATCACCATCTTAGGTTTGACTTCTAGAGAACGTGACTTAAAACACCTTGGCATGAGATCTTTTGAGGAAGCCATGCTGTAAAACAAGAGTTAAGAACTCATTGTCATCAGTGAGAGGTGGTTAGTACCAGTCAGAAGTTGAGACAATTTGTAGTTTTTTAAAAACTTTTTTTAAAAAACTTTAAAAATTTTTTTTAGATGATAAATCAAACACATTTTGATCTTAGCTCAGGTGAGATCCAGACCACCAATGGACTGATGGTTGGAGAATGGACATAAGGGAGTTACCACCAGTCTGCAGACAATGAACTTCCCCCAATTCTCTCCTCCTACTGTATGGGCAGCTCCAATGCAAAATGCACAACAGGCGATAGTGACAAAGTGGGTGGTAAGCAATGGAGGCATCCCCATTTCTTTTGAAAAAAAAGGAAAATGAGGCATCATATCACTTTTCATACAGAATCCTACCATCCAAATAAACATGGATTTGTGGACTTGTGGAACCAGGCTTTGGCTCTTACTGTGCTACATGCCAGCTATGTGACCTTGGACAAAGTCACTGAACGACTGGCAGTCTCAGTTTCCTCCTCTGTAAAATGGATGAAGTAGAGGAAATGGTCTTAGGGAATATAAACAGCATTGGGGATCGTGGGTGGGCAAAGTCCATCCCACCTCATAAATCTCAGAGTAGGAGAAAAACCTTTTAACTGTCATAAATGTGAACCAACTGTGAAAATTACGTGAAATCAGCTACATAAGTTGTATAACATCAGTCATGGATCCATTTGTTCTGTGACAGTGTAAAAATTGCAGATTTCCCAATTTAGAGGGAAAAAAAAACCCTACTACTACACATATGAGTAACCTAAGCCCCTCCAGCCCATATTAAATTTCATCACACTACTTCTATGACTAAAAGTAGCAGAATGGCGGGACCAGAGGGGTCTTAGGATCTCCCCTGGAATCCTTGGCAAGTTATTGCTGTCTTTTCACTATAACAGCATAGATTCTTCAGGAAACATAATCCAATGTGTCTCCCCTTGGCTGAGCCACTTCTTTTGCTAGGCAAAACAATTTTCATTCTGGGTGAGAAAGAGGTGTGAAGACAGATTAATGGTTCCTGTGTCTTACTGCATGTGCATGTGGTCAAGTGGAAGTTTCAAGCACTATGTTCTCACTGAAGTCATGCCATAAATCATCTCTTCTGTTACCTCCAAATATCTGATTCCTCCATGTAGGCGGGTCAACAATCCATGTTTTAAAACCTTTCCCAGGATCATCTGCTTTTCAGTGCTAGAAGCTGGCTTAAAAGTTTATTTTTCTTACTTAGTGTGAGCCCTGCAGAATGATGTGCATGACTTGGTAAGAACCACTGGGGTTTTAGGAAAGATTTTAGCATCTGTGTAATACTAACGAGACATGTCAGCATAAACAAAAACAAGACATAGGGCCAATGAAGCCCTCAGATCTGAATTCAAATAAAAATTTGCTACTAACCAAATTTACTGGACCACATTTTTGTCAGGGCAACTGTAACATGGGCATAAGTAAAAATCCATTCAACCAGTCCTCTTGGAATTAATTCCATAGATTCTGCAAGCAGCGAATTATTCATTTATCTATCCATTTAATTGGTAAGCACTTATTGATGACTCCTACATAGCACTGTACTAGGAACAGGGGACACAGAGGTGAATAAGGCATGCTTTCTTTTCTCTGGGAACTCAAAATCTCATGGAAGAAATATATAAAGAAAAAAATAAGTAGAACACAATGTTATAAGGCCATAATCAGGGTATCCACAAACGCCTAGAAGGAAAGTCATTCTGCTTGGAGAAGTGACTTTCAAAGAGAATCATTAAAGGATGTATAAGCATTTTCCAGATAGAGAAAGAGGAGACTGTCTTCCTGGTAAAAAGAAACAATAAGAATCAAGGTAAATGACCTGGAAGTGAATGCATATTGATTGCTGAGAGGAAGTAGAGTAGTATGACTGTTTATTGTGGGGAAAGGTATAAAGAAGGACCTTGTATGTCAAGACAAAGACTTCAGACTTGATTCTACAAGCCGTCTACAGCCATGAAAGTGCAAGGAGTGACCTTTTTTTAAAGTTTGAGAGAGACATAATCAAATCTGAGTTTTAGCAAAAGAGCCCCGGCAGCCACATGGAGGTAAATTGTATGAGGCAAAATCTAAAAACAAGAATGAGGTAGAAGGTAATTTCAGTAATGGGAGGGAGAACTAACAAAAATGGGTATTAAGACAATGGCCATGGAGATAGCCACTTGCATGACCCTGAAGGTGGGTGTCTTCTTAATTTTGTTCCCTAGGCTCCTCACCTACCTCACCCTATTCCATGCTCTGTTGAGAAACCTTGATCTAAGCCAAAAGGGAACCTAAGTGAGAGAGCTGCAATAAGAAAGAAGGGTTAGATGTGGGCCATCAGCTTATCAATGGAAGTTAAAAGTCTGAAAGTAGATGAGACCATCCAGGGAAAGATAATTTAAAAAGAAGGTAAGTTAAGAGCCCTGGAGAACCCAGTAACTTAAAGATGAGCAAAGAAAGTTCTGGCAAAAGTCTTGTGTGTTCCTCTGGAAAGCTAAGAACAACATCTCTCTGATTCTGGGAAGAGAAGAGGGCTCTCTAAACTAATGGGGAATTCTGGGCTTGATCTGGAAGTTCAAGACAAGGGTTCTGTGGCCAAGGTGGTCACAGAGCTAGTTAGCTTTCAATATCCATTCTCCTTTTCGACAGTAAATCAATTTTATCCTAAGTGCCTGATCTCCAAGAATAAAAGATACATTTCCCAGACCCCCGTACAGTTAGTATGGTCATATGACTAAGTTCTGTTCAATGGGATGTGAGTGGAGGTTGTGTGGACAACTTCCACACTGCTCTCTCCAAGGGAAGGGCAAACTCACCCTTTCCCTTCCTTCTTCATGCATGCTAGAACAGCAAACCTGGTGGCAAGCCATTCTGGACCATGTACATAAGGGTAATCTGCTGAGGATGACAGAGTAAAAAGATGGGGGAGCCAGAGCCCCTACAGACATTATTGAGTATTGCTACAACACCTGCTCAGACTTTAATCTTGTTAAGCCGCTAACATGGAGCTGAAACTGTATCCTAACCAGTACAATGCCAGGTCTATGTAGAATTCTTTAGCATTAACCACCCTAAAGCTTTTGTAATGCAGAGTGTTTATGGGTGGTATCTCTGAAGAATCAAATTTTATATCTGGTGTTGGGGTTTGAAGATTCCTCTTCACCCAAATTCTAAGCCACGTGAAAAATAAGACAAAAGAATAAAAGACAAAGGCACCCAAATATCACTGTAACTACAGATAATGTAAAAGTGGGGGCATATGTAGCCCATGCCTGTGGCAACTGGGCTTCCTAACACTGAACTATGCACAATTACCCAGAATTAAATATTATCCAGCATTCATGGAGATAACTGGTCCACTATAGACCTCCCCTGCAGAGCTGGCCTGAAGTGTTACACTAGCAAAATTTCCTCCTCATGGAAAAATGGTAGGACTAGGGAAGTATTAGTGCCTAACATCAAGGTCCCACTGGGATAGCCAAAGATGCAGTGTGAGGTCCATTTAGCTTGGAAATAAAACCTAAAATAAGATGAACAATGGATCTCCAGCATTAGGAAAATCTGAGCTTAAAATTCACCAGTAATGCTGCATCCTCCGAGGTTTTTATAACTCAGATTGTTCAGGTTTCAAAGTAGATCTCAAATGGATATTCATGGCAATTCTACATCAACACCCCTGTAGCTTCTGCATGAGCTCGCCACTTTGAATTTGATCATTACCTCTCTGGGAGATGGGAAAGTGAGGGCAAACCAGGTTCTCTGTAATGCTTTCATCTTCACATTAAAGAAAGGACAGATCATTCCATGAAACCACAAATTTCACATGGCTGGTCATTCCAACAAGGAAGGATCAGAGTTAATACTAAGGCTAATTCATGGGTAAAGTATAAATTCCTGTAGTACAGATGAGAGGACATNATATCTGTGTTTGGGGAGTATTTTTGGTTAACACAAATGACTTGGGTTTGTACTGACATATACCAGGCAGTAAATATCTTACATCATATGGGACACTTGCACACAGTAAAAAAATTGTCGCATCGAAAATATTAGTTGCACTGGTTTATAAGACCTTAACCTAGAAGATGTCCCTTGTTGCAGCTCACACCACAATGCAGAAGATTAGGCAGAGCCTCGGTCTTATTATCTATATCTGCCTTTTCTGTGCATCTTACCTTAGTGTGAGTCTCTCAGGAACAGCGAATTTGGGAAGGCCAGGTCTGTAACTATTCCTGAGCACTATATCACAACATTACTAAACTGTGTTTATTTTTTTAATGTTTGTTTACTTTTGAAAAGGATGAGTGGGAAGGGGCAGAGAGAGAGAGGGAATCACAGAATTGTAAGCAGGCTCTAGGCTTTGAGCTGTCAGCACAGAGCCCGACATGGGGCTCAAAATCACAATTGGTGAGATAATGACCTGAGCTAAAGTTGGAGGCCCAAACGACTGAACCACCCAGGTGCCCCTAAACTGTGTTTAAATGTATTTACTTGTTCATTCATTAATTAAATAAGTATTTGTTGAACAGCTACTATATGCCAGATACTATTCAGGGCCCTAGGGATATAGGAGTAATAAAAAACCAAACCAAACCAAACCAAACCAAACCAAACAAAAAACCCCTCTGATCTGTTCAATATTGTTTTGTGGGAGAGGGAATGTAAAGAAAAGTGGTAAAATTCCTTGTTTTGTTTAAATAAAGAAGCCAAGAATTATATAAATTTATAAGTAAAAGGGGGAAGTTCACCTTCGTTTTATAAATGGAGAATCTGAGGCCCAGAAAGGCTCAGAGCTTGTTCAAGACCACATGGTAGCACAGTCAAAAGAGTGGGGTCCAGGGGCGCCTGGGTGGCTTAGTCAGTTAAGCGTCCCACTTTCGCTTAGGTCATGATCTCGCGGTTCGCGGGTTTGAGCCCCGCGTTGGGCTCTGTGCTGACTGCCAGCTCAGAGCCTGGAGCCTATTTCGGAGTCTGTATCTCCCTCTCTCTCTGACCCTCCCCTGCTCACACTGTCTCTCTCTCTCTCTCTCTCTCTCCTAGAAATAAATAAAAATATTAAAAAAAAAAAAAGAGTGGGGTCCAGAAATGCCAGTTAACTGCAGTTTCTCCAGAATTTTATTGCTCTGCATTTTATCTCCATCTCTATGTGACATGGTGTCAAAGACTCAAGAATAATTATTGCCTGACCTGTGGTTCTTGAAGCTTAAGTTCCCTTCATGATAATCCCCCCATCCTAGTTATCCTTCCTAGTTGGAAAGATCAATGGACAAATAGGAAGGTGAATGATTTTAAAATGGGCTGCCTAAAAATGTTTCATCATTTCCATTCAGGAAATATTTATTGAGCATCTATTATGTGCCAGGTACTCTACAATGTGCTGTGGGGGATTCTGAGATGAATGGACTCTTCTTTTTCCCCTCAGGAAAGTTACTGTGTGGTGAAAGAGACAAATAGTATACACCTACAGTTCTAGACAAGAATCTGATAGATATCATAATACAATTATAAAGACCTGTGGGAGTTGAGAGGAAGAGGTGAATACCAGCTCCCCCAAGTGGCATTTAAAATGGAACCTGAGCGATGGATGGAATGTTTAATAAAGGGGGAAAGACCTGCTTCAAATTCTCACCCAAGGTGACAAATCTCAGAGGTCAAAGAAAAAATCAGAGACCCGAAGATGACAAAAAACAAAGTGAGGTAAGTTTCTTGGCCACAGTTAGTCAGTTCTGGTTCTGAAAAATCACTGGAGACATCTTCACATCAGGCCGAATCCCAGGGTCTTAGTAACAATAATAAAAACAACCACGGGGCACCTGAGTGGCTCAGGCAGTTGAGCGCTGACTCTTGATTTCAGTTCAGGTCATGATCTCACGAGCTGGAGCCCTGCATCATACATGGGGCTCTGCGCTGACAGTGTGACGCCTGCTTGGGATTCTCTTTTCCCCCTCTTTCTGCCCCTCCCCTGCTCACATGTGTGCGTGCATGTGCTAGCTTGCTCTCTCTCAAAATAAACAAACATTTAAAAAAAAAGTTTGTCTTTCTCCCTCCGTGTCCCTCTCCCTCGCTCCCGTGCTCTCTCTCAAAACAAAAACAAAAACAAAAACAATCATTAACATGACAGCATTTACTAAGCATGCACTCTACATCAGGAGCCAGACTCTTAATATGCATGTATTATCTCACTTAAACCTCGAAGCAACATTTTGAATAGATGATAGTGTCATCCACATGTTCCTGGGGAAAATTGTGCCATACAGAGAAGATGTGCCATGTCTGAGGTCACAGACATAATAGGGTCAAGGCTGAGCTTGAAGCCCAGGGTTTGCTGTCTCAAGCTGACGTTGTCCCTCCATGGTTATTTGATGACTGCTTTCCCTCAGAGTTTCAGAATTCACTCTCACCAGCATTTCAGAAGCAAATAAAGAGTAGCATATCTCAAAAGGGATGGGTTAGCCAGCCTGCACCTGTCATACCTCCTTGAGGTCCTGGGCTATCATCACTGCCCCCAAAGAGGTGTTTTCAGCTGGGCCTGACTAGTCAGTAATCTCTTAGACATATGAGGTTTATTCAAACCCATCCCTAGGATTCTGAAATCACTACATACACCCTGGATCAGGGAACCAGAAGATATTCTGCAAAAGACTTCATCTGTTTGGCTCCTGCTTCTTCTCCAGATCCAGGCCAGCTCTGAAGCATGCATGCAGCCTCGCTCTAGAGGCAACACCCACTCTTCACAGAGTCGCCCTCACAACATCTACCTCCAAGAGCATTTATATGGCACTTATTGGATTGTGCCTGCTGTAGGAAGGACCCGATCTCCCATCGTAAGACTTAGTTGCTTCCATTTCATTCCACAAGGAAGCAAATAATATGAGAACTAATGCTTCTAGTCCCTCCCTCAGTTCCCACAGTTTCCCTTCCACAATGGGGGAGAAGAATAACAATAAAAGCAGGGAAGGGGAGAGGCTTAAGTGTTAACCACCCTGAGTGGATCTGGGCAGAATGCAGAGACATTGTTCTTTAGACCTACCTAACCCCAGCACTCAGTCATAGTGGACTCAACTTGTATTTCCACTCATGTGCAGCAAATGGATGGAGCAGGGTCAGGCCTGGGGGGCCTGGTCTGTTCACTAATCCTCTCAGCTTCTCCTGTTATGCCTGTGTGTCTGGTCCATGCGCTATGCCTGGGAATGAGAAGGAGACTCTGCCACCAACTCCGTCTAGCTGCAACATAAAGCTATCACCAGGTATGGGTCCTCATTTGGGTTTAGGTGTATGATCTCACCTGATTAGTAATTTGGATTGTTTTACTTGCTGCATTTCATGCTTGGATGTGTCTGCCTCAACTGGTGGAAGCCCTTGAGCACAGAGGCAGTGATGCATGGTGGGAAGAACACTGGACCAGGAGTCAGAAGACCCAGTTCTAGGCCAAGCTCTACTTGAGAAGGTCCCTTTCCATTTCCACCTTTCCATCTTTGTTTCCTTATCTTTAAGATGGAAAAGATAGTACTGATGTTCATCCCAGAGAGAATGGTGAGTTAGAACAATGTATAGAAGAGTAAACTGTAAAGTGTCTTACATGTGTGCAGGCTTATCATCATCATCATCATCATTATCATCATCATCAAATTTTCTTATTAGTAGAAAAGGGAGCTCTCTTTTATTAAACACGTACCGGGTAGGGGCACCTAGACGGCTTGGTCAGTTAAGCATCTGACTTGGGCTCAGGTCATGGTCTCGCAGTTTGTGAATTTGAGCCCCGAGCTGGGCTCCGTGCTGACACAACAGAGCCTAGAGCCTGCTTTGGATTCTGTGTCTCCCTCTCTCTCTCCCCCTCACCTGCTCATTTGCTCATTCTCTCTCTCTCAAAAATAAATAAACATTAAGAAAAAAATTAAACACCTGTTGGGTGTCGGGCTTGAAATATATGCATGAGTTTCTTGAGGTAATGTCCAGTTTGTAAAGCCCATTGTAATGATTCCAAAACTTTCCTGCACATTGGAAGCACCCAGGGGTTTTTAAAAAACACTGATGCCTGGCCCACACCCCCAGATGTCTGACTTAATTGGTAGGTGGTGTGACCTGGCATTGGGACTTTTCAAAGATCCCCAGATGACAAACATGTGCATTCTAGACACCATTGGCACACTCTTTTGACAGCTGAAAAAGGACACAGGAAGATTTTGGATGAAATCAGGTTGGAGGATTTATTCTTTACCTCCTCGGCCAACCATTCTAGACCACCATAGCCGAGGGAGAATATGGCACCCCAGTTGGGCTGCCAGGTATCTAGGTGGTGGGCATCGGCCTGTGGCAGTGGGCAGGGTAAACATCTGTGGGATCCAACATTTGGGAGATCACTTAGCCCAAGAAATAAACAGGGGCTGGGGGGAAGTGGATGTCCTTTTAATAGGCTCTGTAGCCCTCCTGCTGACCTCAGGGCCACTATTTACTTCCCCTTGTGGTGCAGCAAATGCAAATATAAGATAGATAAATATCTGGGGCACCTTGGTGGCTCAGTCATTTGAGCGTCCGACTCTTAGTTTCGGCTCAGGTCATGATCTCACAATTTTGTGTGTTCGAGCCCACATTGGGCTCTGTGCTGACAGTGTAGAGTCTACTTGGGAGTCTCTCTCCCACTCTCTCTCTACCCCTCCTCTGCTCACACTCTCTTGCAAAATAAATAAACTTAAAAAAAAAGAATCGACGAATATATAATTTCACTCATATCTGGAATTTAAGAAACACAACAGATGAACATAGGGGAAGGGAAGGAAAAATAAGATAAAAACAGAGAGAAAGGCAAACTATAAGAGATTCTTAAATACAGAGAACAAACTGAGGGTTGCTGGAGGGAAGTGGGTGGGGGGATAGGCTAGGTGGGTGATGGGCATGAAGGAGGGCACTTGTTGGGATGAGCACTGGGTGTCATATGTAAGTGATGAATCACTGGGTTCTGTTCCTGAAACCAATACTACACTGTATGTTAACTGATTTGGATTTAAATAAAATTTAAAAGTATATATGAACCTAAGTCAAAAGAATGTCTTCGTAATAGCTGGATTAAATTAGCACTTTAATTGATAAGACTTATAAATCTATTGAATAAATAGGTTGGTTGAAAAAAAAAAAAAAGAAAAGAAAAGGGAACTCCAGAAATCAGGTGAATAGTACCAAACCCTGGTCTTCCTAATGAGGAGAACCAGAGCATACCCTGTGGCTGACCCCACATTTCTCTCACTTCCCAGCTCATTTTCTCCAGTTCAACTTCATTCTTTAAAAGGCCGCTAGTAAAAGCACTTTAGGGAATTTTTCCACTTAAGAATAAAACAAATACAGATCCCTTCTGTCGGTTTCTTAAGCAAACTACATGTTTCCAAATAATAGCAGCTCCTTGTAAAATCTTACAACCTGTTAGTTCTGCAGTTTAAGTCCACTTCTTTTAAACATAGTTTTCTAAAGAATTTTGTAAAAGCAGATCTATAAATATGACAGGTTCTCTTTCAGACTCTGCAAAATGGCATCTACTGTTTTAATACGGTCTTATCAGGTTCCCACATTTTATTGGTCATCCTAAGGGGAAATGGATGACTATTACAAAATAGTAGTGCATACAGCCCAGCTTCCTGATGGAGATAGCCTGGGTCCTGGTCGATAAGCAGGTATTATTTTATTACACAGAGACTGAAGCTCAGTAATGACTTGTCCTTATGGTAGTGCTGAGGTTCAACTTTTGGTCTGACACCAAAGTTTATACGTATGTATACTTTATTCCAGTGCACCATGTTACCACTTTCCACATAACTTTAACCCCCAAACATGTTTTCCTCATTAAATTAGAGAGCATGTTGGAACATTGGAACCCAACTTTCTTTCCCTATGCCAGCTCTCCTTTATGTGATTGACTTAGTGCTCGATAATATGATATTCACCAGTTGTTTGGTGAGGATGGTGTGAGTGAAAAAAAGTTGGCAACTTTAGTTCATTTCTTAATCTGAAAGATTTCACCTCACAGAAAATTCTTAAGCTTTTCCTCAGTGACTCCATTGACATGCATACAGGTTAATTTGTAAGAATTCATGCTGGTAAGAATTCTACTCGGTGAGGGGATGAATTGCACAGACTATCACTTGACAATATTCCTTCAGGTCCTAGAAGAGAACTGTTGTCTGCATGTCCACTGTACTTCTCTATCACACGAAGATCTGAACATGCTATTTTGTCCTAGAAGCTCTGGGTACCAGAGCCCAGACATACAAAAGGACAACACAGAAGATGCCTCCAATTATGTTAGACTGATATACTATTTTTGATAATCCAGAAGAAAATAAGATTTAGGGCATTTTTCCTGTGTGAAGACAAGAACCCAAAGAAGAAATCAAGGGTCAAAAGGAAAACTGGACTGTCCCTTGGCATCCATTCTGCCTTGGTCAACAGTCTTTATTTCCAATCTCTCTTTACCTTGTAAGTGTGGACATGTTCCTCTGAAGAATAGAGTAGTCAGCTCTGCACAGTAGGATGGAAATCTTTGGCCCCAAAGCCCTTCTCCGGGTGCAGAAATCCAAAGCAAGGCCACCTTGATGCTGTCTTCCCTAGTAGGAAGCAAAGGAAGTGAGAACACAGTGAGTGGATAAGAGGAAAAGCTGCCAAGTGATGGCTTTAAATAAATGGGACAGAACTTTCACACAGAAAAAGGAAAATCATTCAGAGTCATTTGTACAAACTATAGGGCCCTTCCCTTTGATATAATCAGGATAGAAACATCTTCCATTCTGCCTCTAGGTCACTGTCAAGCTGACATGGTGACTATTTATGGTGTTATCCTTGTCTCTGGACATCAGCTCTCATCTCCAAATATGAAAGCAACAAATTAGGGAAGTAACATGAACAGAATGCCTGCTAGATGTCAACATCATTCTGGGTGTTATATGTGCATTATTTCATCTAATTGAACCTGGCACTCCACCACAGCCCATTTTACAAAGAAGTGAGCCACAGAGAGCTTGTGTAACTGACCCAAGATCACACAGCCTATAAATGGCTGATCTGAGACTCACATGTGCTTGCTACCGAGCCTCTGTGTGGTTCCATTCTATCAATATCAATAAGGGTTTTGTTTTGTTTGAACAAATTTACCAGAATTTACCCAATAAAATGAGGGCTGCCTTTCCATGGATGAAGATATCTGCTTCCAAAGATGTTGTCAAGTTCAAATAAAATGACAGAAACTTGAAAGTACTCAAGATACCAGAGCAAGGCATTCACAAGCATGGGTCCACTCCTCTAGAAGGACAGTCTCCTGCTGTACAGTGCTTCCCTGTCCAATCATAGTTCAAGCTACACTTTCAGAATCATCATCTGAAATAGGTGTAAGTCCCAGGAGCGTCATCACTGTACACACACACCCTGCTATTGACTCAACCATGCTAACCTACTTCTGGTTACCAGCCTGATTCCCTGGCTTGTTCTGAATGATTTATAAATGTAAAAATGAAATTCAATCACCCTTAAAAACAAGAACATATCACGACTGAAGATATTCAGGATTCTGCTGCTGACTCTGAATACTTAAAGGGACTCTCCAAAAGTATCTACAGCAAAGGCAGCATCACCCGTCTCCCAAGTAAGCTGCTGTACAGAGAACTGCATTCGTTTGTATGGAGATTTTAATACGGTTTTAAAAAAAAATCAATCTTATTACCCTAGACTCACGCCTTCAGGGGAACTGCAAACTTTCCATGCTTGGAATGTTATTATAAGAGTGCTTTACTTTGGAGGAGAATGTGTGTTAATTAATCAGCTTGGGCTGCCATAACAAAATACCATAGATTGGGTGGATTAAACAACAGAAATTTATTTCTTATAGTTCTGAGGCTAGAAGTCCATATTAAGATGTCAGCCAATTCAGTTTCTGGTGAGAGCTCTCTTTCTGCATTGCAGATGGCTGCCTTCTTACCATATCCAAGAGAGGGAAAGAGGGAAGGGGGGTGGGGGGAGAAAGAGAGATTTCTACCTCTTCTTATAAGGCCAAAGTCCTATCAGAGAAGGGCCCTGCCATTATGACCTCATTTAACTTTACCTCCTAAGGATCCTTTTTCCACATAGAGTTACATTTGGGGTTAGGACTTTGATGCATGAATTTGGGGGGTGGGACACGATCCAGTCTCTAACAACGTGTTATAGAATTTAAAATCCCTTGTCTTTCTTAATCAAGCACATTTTTCCAATGGCATTTGGGTCTGGGATCCCACAAACACATGGATATTCATTTACTTACCTCAAGGTTGCATCATTAATGAGCAAGATACTCCTTCCTGATATTCTTTGTGCCTTCACCTTTTTCTAAACGATATACACCAGACAATAGAAGAGTAATGCTATTTTTATTTTTAAACTCAACATTATATGCTTGCCAATGCCTCAAACTGGGATGCCTTTATGAAAACGACATATTTTCTAGAACATCGCCTTTCCTTGAAGGGCAAGAAGAAGCAAACAAGAGAAGTGCAAGTTGACATGAAATGCTACAAATGGTTCTTGAAGGTCTCCCTTGTTAATATCAGCATTTGCTCCCTTGTACCAATAAAACTAAATTACTGGTCTTGGGGACCCCCCCCCAGCATGAAAAGCCATAACAATAATCAGGCCAACTAAGGCTAGAGATACAAGACTTGATTAAGATTAATTTCCTAATTTAAAAATTATTTTGGTGGGGTGGGAAAGGCCATTTCAGTCGTGTCACCTCTGCACACACCGGGCCCCATGCATGACCGATCCGATTGTCATGGCAAGTCCTGCCCATCAGGGTTTATATCGGTTCAGGGCAGCTAGTGTGTGGTGGGGCAGAGATTACAGCCTCCCTTGCCACCATTTTCCACCCTCTGGTTACAATCTCCTTCACAGCAAAGATGAAAATTGTCATGAAGTTTGAGTCCCAACCCACCCCCACTTCCATCAAACTCCTTTGAGATGACCTGCTCCTCCCTCTGACCAGCAGACCAGCAAGAAACATCTGCAGCTCAAAAGAAACACATGAACAGCTGCACTCCCTAGATTAAGGGTCAATAGACTTCCTGATCCAGTAGATCCTCCTCTCTTGCAGAGCGTCTGGTTACGTTTGCATGCCACCATTAGAAATTAGAAATCCCGTGTTTCTTCTCCAGCCCTTGCCATTGTACTCTGCCCAACTTGTGCAGAGCTGCCCGCTCTTTTCCCCCAGTGGCTCCCTATTGTCCCCCAGCAAAGAAGGGGGCGGTGCCGGACACACAGCAGGCCCTTCCCTGGGCTCCCCTTTGCAAAACCCAAGAGAAAGATGCCGAGGAGGACAACAGCTGCAGTGCTGGCTTGTTCTTGACAAATGGGCCTGTCACTCTTCCTATTGATTAGCAATATTATGACATTTCCCTTCAAAAACGCAGATGTGGCAGCGCTAGTGACAAGGCCATGGCTCTGGGTGGAAAATAAGGTTTGCCATTGTTGGCTCTTCCCCCTGTACATCTGTGCAGCTACAGGGAAAAGAAAGCGAGATTCTGAGGGAGTTTAAAAGATTTGAAGAAGGGGAAGTTCTGGCACTCTGAAAAAATATATGTTAATAAGCCATCACTGTAAACATGGAGAGAGCACACAACAAATCTGCCCAGGACACTGCAGAAAGCAAGGAGCATCTGACACAATTAGAAAGTGGGGCCCCCCTCTGTCTTGGCAGAGCTGCTCCTCAGGTCTCCTGACCACATAAATCAAGCCATGGAGGGGTCTGTCATTTCTGTCCCTTTGCATGAAACGCATGAAGGGAACTGGTGAATTGGTGCTTCATTGCCTTCTCCCTTCCAAAACTGTCTTTAATCTCACCCTAGCCCTATGGGGCTGACGGTGTACTAGGGGGGAAACGCACCTAATTCCATTTTCTTTCCCTTGTACAAAGCACTCAGATGATAACATGTGCCGACTTTAATTTGTGAGACTTCTGTGGGGTACTTCCCCCCAACCTATTCCCAAAACCTATTCCCATGTCAAGGGGAAAAAATGTTCTAAATAGCAGTCCATTTAAGTAAAAAAAAGGAAAAGTGCATCTTGCAGTCCAACATATGGTACATTTTGAGGTAAATTACAGGTAATTCATGAACATTTCCAGCAGGGAGATTGCCATCATGGGACTCTTGTATATCCATTACGTTCTATTCTCATTTTTGTGGTTAAAGGAATCTCTCAAGCCTTTGAAGCAGAAAAGGCAACACTCTCTCTGCACCATTTTGTCCTGCGAAGGAAAGTTATTATCCTGCTAACACACGGGACTGATCCAGCAACTTGATTTCGGCAAAGCTGATGGAAAGCAGGCTGTGAGGGGGCATGTGTAGCATGGGTTTTACAGTGAAAGATCTGGGGGCTGGCAAGCGCAACAGTTAAATAGGAAAATAAAATTTGAGCAAACTAGAAACAGCCAGACCGACACTATTGGATGAAAAAGAAAAGAAAAAGAGGAAGTCGCTTGGGGGATGGGGAGGAGAAACAAAAGGAAGAAAAATATTGCCTGTTAGCCCTGGGGGTTGGTGATGTAAATTAATATGAGCTAAATGGGATGTGACCAATTTGTAAGGCATTTGTTTCTCTCTTGTGAGATGGGAGATCTCCGCTTCCCAAGCAATCAGAATTCGCCTTAGGCTACCCCTGACCAGTCGCTATAACCATGTTGACCACCTCTCTTAATATACGGAACTCCTCACAGCTACTATTACACCCCAAGTCCAACAGCCTTGTAAATTCACTCCTGTGACACTAATGTCTCTCTCCTTGGGACATGTGGGATCCTGGTTTGTTGGAAAAATGAAGGGGAGGGCAGCAAGGGCGAAAGGAAGGACAAAAAAAAGCTCGCTCAGCATAGCTGGCCCCTCTGCATTGTTTGAGCAGCCTTTGTGTCTGGACCGTCTGCAAGAATTACGCAACTTCCAACATCTCCTTCACATCAAAGAGCTTCTGGAAGAGCTCTTCAAGCTCTGAGGCCGAGCTGCCCTGTGCCTCCCCTACCCTCGTACTAAATCAAGCTTTTATCTGCCTTCCCATCAGAACTGATGCTAAGTGTCCCTGACACACACATCCTCCAAATAATTTGAACTTGATCTGAGGCTTTCGGCCCTCTTGACTCAAAAAAATTGCCTATGATTTGCTTGGCAGCCATCCACCTCAGCATAGGCAATTGCGGGCAGTGATGTTGATGTTCATGAAGGAGCAGTTGCCATGGCAACACAGAGTTCAAAGGAAGGGCCCTCAGTGGTATAATGGAAGAGTGATAATGTAATGAATGCTTGTATCTTCTCAGGGAAGGATAGGAGCTGGCCAAGTGATGGCAGAGGGTGGAGGGCAACTTGGGTACTTCGCCATTACAGCTTTTCTGAACTATGCGTTTATTTGGCCTTTTGGGGACCTACTACTTAACGAAAGTATACATGATAGAGATTTTTAGGACATATCCTAGCCTCAACTTTGCAGGTAGAGAGTTGAAGGACCTTAACCTTGTTGCTCGTTAGTTTCCTCATCGATAAAATAAAGTGTTGGACTAATAAAATCCAACCTCTTTTCAACTGCTGAAATTCTCTGATTCAGTTACTCTACGCAATGTAGGGATGTTCTGCATCTATCAGACAGTATTTTGATGCAGACCACATTCTGTTTATCAAGACCTTGCAAAATGGAGAAAGGGGTGAACATCCATTGACACAAAGGAATAAGTGCTTCAAGGTGCTGAGAGGGTGAAAAAGGTGGACAGAGCCCTATTTTTGGCAAATACACATTCTAGCAGGAACGACAGATGTCATACAAATAAACACACAGTGGATCATTAATACTGATTAGTATTAATGGCCCTAGTGGATCAGGGCCACCAGGTTGAATACAGCATGTAACTGGAAAGTCCCTAGGTGGTCTGGGTGGGCTGGGGGAGTGTCAGGGAGTCTTCTTGTAATAAGTGGTTTCAGTGATAAGACCTGAAGGGTGAGTAGGAGGTAACTAGACAAAGGGAGAAAGGAGAAAGCCTTGCAGTCAGAAGGAATGTCTTGTGAAACCAAGAAGTGGGAAGGAACTCAGATGAGCGGTGCTGTGGGCCTGGGGAGGTGGGCGTGGCCCCGTCAGACCAAGTCAAGACCATATTTGGCTGTTCTGTTCCTAACCTAAGAGCAATGAGAGGTCATTGAGATTTAAAAACAGGGCTGGCTACTCAGATTTACATTTTCAAAAGAGCACTCTTGCTACATCAAGGAGAACAATGGCAAATGGGGGGTTGCAGAGGTGGCACTTAAGATTTCAGAGATGAGAACATCTTCAAAGCGATTGTAAATAATTTGGGAATCAAATCTGCTTACTCCAGGTTACCTATTTTGATAGTTAGAAGCAATTCAAAAATAATTTCACAATTTTTTCTCCTTTGCCTTGCCTGGGTGGACACATCCTATAATGACTTTCCCGAAGCCCAATTGGTTGAAACTGCCCAGGGAATTCGTGTGACCAGTGGTGAATTATTATTGATCTATATTATTCTTCCAGTGTACTTCCCCTGGCCTGCAGACATTTCCTGTTCCAAGTGGGGTTGAAGTAGGGGAAAGCACATATGCAATGTTCATTTTTAAATTCTGACATGCTTTCTCCTAAAATTCACAAGTGTTCACATAGTCATCCATGGTATTGTACTCAATAATGCATCTACTTTGAGACAGAACAAATCTCAGCTTCAAAAATGCAAAGAGTGTTCCTGGGAAGACTTATTTTCATAGTAATGTTTATTGGGGGCGTGGGGGTGTCAAACTGCCCACTGCAGGGAGAAGTTCTGAGCAGCCAGGGTTTTAGGGTGAGAACAATTCAAGAGTCCGTTTGGGGTGCTTGGGGGACAGAGACAGGGCAGTAAATGGACAGCACAGAGGACGCTTGTCACTTTTTTCTGTTAAAATGTAGTACATTTTTGCTATTTTCTGCGGCCCACGCTGAATGCCTTACACTCCTTACCTTGAGCAACCTTGTTGGCAGAACAACCTTGTGGGTAGGCCCTATTATTATCTCCACTGCACAGATGATGAAAGGGAGATGTAGAGCACATACTTTACTTGCCCACGGCGGCCGGCTTTCATGCCCTCACGTGTCCCCTCTCTGCTCTACTGTCCAACTGATCCCAAGGGAAGGTAATGATGGGAAGAAGCTCAAAGAGGGGAGCGTCCTGCTTCCAAGCATTTCCTCCCTCAGTTTCATGTCCCCTTCCTCTCCCTTTCCCGCCTCCTCTTTCCCAC
This sequence comes from Crocuta crocuta, assembly GCF_008692635.1. Taxonomy (NCBI): domain Eukaryota; kingdom Metazoa; phylum Chordata; class Mammalia; order Carnivora; family Hyaenidae; genus Crocuta; species Crocuta crocuta. The sequence continues at coordinate 10,571,807 of NW_027532002.1, forward strand.
TCCTAGAGGGAGGCTGCAGGGCAAGATTTATGGACAAGGAAAAGCTCTCTAACCCCCTTAAAAACTTTATGGGCCATGTGGACATGTACAAATCAGATATAAACACGATGTCCAGGGCCAGAGTTATGTAAATAGTGATATCACCGAGGAGAATCTCCAGGAGAATCTGGTTCCCAGGAGAGAACAGACGAGGGTCCTGAACACAGTGTGTGAAAAATGATGAAAGCTGCTTTGAAGTGAGGCCCGGGGCCCGGGGCGCTGTCAGCAGCTTTCTGCCTGCAGTCCTTGGAATTTTCGCTGCAATAAAAAAATACCAAAAGAAAACAGCTGGTCTGGGTTGGATTTGTTAAAGTAAAGGCAACGTGTGGCCCTGTGGAGAGGAACATGTTGGTGGGAAAGCAGGTGTGAGGAGGAGGGGGACCAAGGAGCAGTCTTCAGAGTCAGTACACTAGGCCCACCACGGCTTCACCATCAATGTCAAATGCTGAGCGAGTAATAAGGTACTTCCAGTAAATTCTCCCCTAAGGTCCACACCAGCCCAGTTGGGTAACTAGGAAAGTGTTAGCATACCCATTTTATAGATGAGGAAGCTAGAGTGTTGGCTTTGGCAAGGGGGAGCCAGTAAGGGGTTATACTGCCTGGGCAGTGTCATGTGGTGACAAAAATGGGGGTTCTGATCCCAGCCCTACCTCTGCCTGTGAGTTTCTCAACAGTGTCCACACTCAGAAAGGTTCTGTGACAGAGTTGATTACTAAGTGCCTGCTACCTAAAGAAACATTAGGGAGCAGCAATCTCACTAATTGATTCCAGCATTATTACTGGGGTCCCAGGACCCTTAAATGAGAGTCATTTTACTATAACAGTATAATTAAGGTAGATAGGAGTCAGCCCCCAAGATCTCCACCTCTTGGAATCCATACCCCTGTGCAGCTCCTCCTACATTGCCCTAGGGTTCATCTGTGTGGCCAACCACATATAGAAAAAATGATGGCATGTTATTCTGAGAGACAGAAGACTGTGGTTTCCATCTTGGGTTCTCTCCTCCTTCTCCCTTGAATCACTTGTTCTAAGTAAAGCCAGGCTGCACATCATGAAGACAGTCAGGCAAGCCTATTGAGAGGTCCCCATGATGAGGAACTGAGTTCTACAGTTAACACTCAGTGAGAAGCTAAGGCCTTTCAACAACCACATGAATGAACTTGGAACTGGATCCTTCTCCAGCCAAACCTTCAGATGATGGCAGCCCCAGTTGATAGTTTGACTGCAATCTCATGAGGACCTGTGAACCAAAACCACCCAGCAAAGCTGTTCTCAAATTCCTGACCCGAAGAAACTGAGATCATAAAGGCTTGTGGTTTTAACTTGCTAATTTGTTACACACCAATAGATAACTAATACATCGTGTTTGCCCCAGCTTTTCTGCTCTGAAGCACTAAGGAGAAATGGCAGAGGAAAAGAACTACTATAATTTCAAATGCTTTGTTGCTGTTCATCTAAGAAAGATGCTCAATTGAAACTCAACATTATAGGGGCGCTTGGGTGGCTTAGTCGGTTAAGCGTCCGACTTTTGCTTAGGTCGTGATCTTGCGGTTCGTGGGTTCGAGCTCCGCGTCGGGCTCTGTGCTGACTGCCAGCTCAGAGCCTGGAGCCTGTTTCAGAGTCTGTGTCTCCCTCTCTCTCTGACCCTCCCCTGCTCACGCTGTCTCTCTCTCTCCTAGAAAAAAAAAAAACAAAACCCAACTCAACATTATAAGGATTGCCACAAAAGAAATAGTTTTCATGTATAGATCACAATACTAGCTATGGTATTAAATAGGCATTCTGCTAAGAGCTGAGGATATGCACAGCAAAAAACAAACAAACAAAAAGTACTATAATGGCAGATGATTTAGAGACTTGAGCTGAATCTCGAGGATGACTAGGAGGAGGAGAAGATGGCAGGGAGGGAAGTGAGCAAAGCAGCAAAGTTAGAAAGAGCAGAATATGTATGAAGAGCAAGAAAGACTTTGACTAAAACAAAGCAGGAAATAACATGAGACGAACCTGATTTGCCAAGGTCAGCCTGGACTAAAGAAGACAGCAGACAATGATCACCCAACTAAATTAGTTGCTTCAAGAAAAGATCAAATGTTGACTCACAAAGTTCATATAAAGCTGTGCTGTCCAGTATGGCAGTCACCAGCCACATAGAGCTATTTCGATTTAAAATAATTAAAATAAAGTAAATTAGAAATTCAATTCCTCAGTTGTATTGTGAACATCTCAAGTGCTCAATAGCCAACTGTAGCTAATGGCTACTCGATTGGACAATGCAGATATAAAAATTTCTATCATCAAAGAACGTTCTATTAGACACTTTTCACATAGAGCATTCACTAGATAAAATCACAAGCATGTATGAAAATTTAAGACAAGTTATGTAAAAGATATGCCAGCATCACACAGATATTATCCAATACAACTTTGAGTAGACAAATGTTATCTAGGCACCTAGGCTTAGATCAAACCTCTGGACTGTAATCGTAATGGGATTTTTTTCATGTGCCTTCCTCACATTCTTGGGCATGTATATTTCTTTTATTAAAAATTTTTTAATTTAATTTTTTTTTATTTCTGAGAGAGAGAGACAGTATGAGCAGGGGTAGATCAGAGAGAGAGGGAGACACAGAATCTGAAACAGGCTCCAGGCTGAGCTGTCAGCACAGAGCCTGACATGGGGCTCAAACCTACTAACTGAGAGATCATGACCTGAGCCAAAGTCGGAGGCTTAACCGACTGAGCCACCCAGGCACCCCAGGCATGTATACTTCTTAAAAGTAAGTAGTTGCATAATACTAATTATATAAATGTGCTTAATGTTGTTGTTTTATAAATATTGGTAAATTTCATCATAAAAACAACCCATGGTATTTTTTCTCCACCAAAATCCTTAGTATTTCTCATAGCGATAGTGTCCTAAGGACCACAATTGGAGAAACTTTTATAGGCCATGAGGAATTTGAGGAGAGTGATATGACTAGCCTCACAATTTAAAGGCATTTGTGAAAAATATCAAGCATGATGCTTTCAGGCAGGCATTGGTGACATATGAGGGGAGGGCCAACAATTAGGATATGGTTGCAGTGGTCTAGGAGAGAACCACGAGAGCCTGAAATAGGGCATGGCCAGAGAGAAGTCCCTGGGTAAGGTGTCAGAGATGCAAAAAGATAATCTACACATGGTCCTTTTCCTGAGGATACTCCCAGTCTTGTGGGATGCCTCAAAGAAAAGGACAGACATGTCACTCTCTAAAGGATGCAAAGCCTTGCCACAGAAAGCCATTTAAAATACAAGATGATGGTTCTGGAGAACATTCACCACCCCCTACAACTTGTCCCATGGCTGAAAACCACATCTTTAGATTAGTATATTTGGTTAAGGTATTTCATGTCCAGGAATCCTCTTTTCAGAAGGGGCAGTGCGGATAATAGTGTCAGAGTACAGATTCTGAAGCCAGATCATGGGGTTTCAATCCCAGCTCCACCACTTGCAAGCTATGTGACTTGGACAAGTCACTTAACCTTTTGGCTTTCTCATCTGTAAAACTGGGCTATTAGTAGTGCCTGGCTCATAGGGCTGTTAAGAGGTTGAATGAGTTTTATGACAAGTGCTTATAATAGAGCTTGATGCGTAAAGAGTGCTACACAAATATTTGCTCTTATGATTATATTTTTTAGTCTTGACCAGGTGAGTTAGCAATGACCATATGTGACCATATGTGATGCCAGGGCATGTGGTCAATGCAACTGGACGAGTAGGAGGCAATGACTGTTTGGGGAGCATTTGTAGGGTCTATGGTGAGCTCTTCAACCTCAGGTGATCAGATTGAAGAATTGCTAGGGGAGAAAGTGAGCTTTAGTGAAAGAGGTGAGAGCTTGGCAAAGACAAGTCTCCCTTCCTTTACAATTTTTGTGATGCTGACATGGGTGTTTGGGGACTGTTGAGAACATTGGATTTGGAGCCGTAGCTCTGCCTTTCACTAGCTGTGTGACTACTCTGAACTTCAGCATCTCCATCAACAAAACAGAATAATACCTGCATCAAGAGGTTATTGAGATGATCAAACAAGATAGTATGTAAAAAGTATGGTTGACTCTTGAACTAACTACACAGGTCCACTTATATGTGGATTTTTAAAAAATAAATATAGTACATTAGTATAAATGTATATTCTTTTCCTTATGACTTTCTTAATAACTTTTCTCTAGCTAACTTTATTATAAGAATACAGCATATCAGCATAACATACAAAATATGTGTCAATCCACTGTTCATGTTTCAATAAGGCTTCTGGTCAACAGTAGGCTAGTATTAAATAAGTTTATGGGGAGTCAAAAGTTATATGTGAATTTTCAACTGCACCAGGGGTAAGTGTCCCAATCCCTGCATTGTTTAAGGGTCAGCTGTAATTTACAAATAGCAGGCCATCAATAAATGGCAGTTTTTACTGTATTTTAATTGTAAGGTTTCAATGATTATAAGATCATTGATAAACCAATCTCAGAAATATGAACATGTGAAAAACAGAATATAGATAGGATAGAATGGAAGGGAAGGAAGCCCATATTTACTAAGCTCCTTCTGTGTCTGTAGACAGTGCACCAAGAAACATGGTATACATTATTCACTGAATTCTCTAAACAGCCCTAGAAAGCATGTGGCATTATTATCTTTACTTTATAGCCATGGAAACTGAAACCCAGAGAGTTATAGAGCCTGCTCAGAGTCATACAGCTGCTAAGTGTGAGCACACCATTTTAAATCTTCTCTAACTTCTCCTAAGACTTCATTTTGGCCCTTCCTCAGGCTGGGTATGGCCTTGGTAGGGGAGAGGCTGCAGATGACTAAAAGGGTCATATGGCTGACCTTCACAATCTCACTGAAAGGAAGGCTGCTCTCAGTAGAAAGCATGAACATGTCCCCTCCCACCCTCTTCTTCAGGAGGGAAGGAAGTGGGAGATCAGAGCATGGGCCCATGTAGAGGGCTGGCTACCTTGCAAATGCGGAAGGGTCTCCCAATGAGGTTCAGGTAGAGACAGCCTCTCCACCTGATGGTCCCAAGAAGAGACGAGGCCCAGAACTGGAGTCCTGTGTCCAGGCTTGACTCTATAGGAGTTCACATGGTCTAGGAGAATTGTGATCTTGATGTGAAAGAGAAATCATGCTCCTTGTTTTTTCCAACATTTATTATGAATCCTGGATCCCACGGAAAACCACATCCTGGATGTGCAGGGAAGAAAAGGCAAACAAGATAGTAAAGGTATAGGGAGGAGTAAGAAACGAGAAATGAAGAAGAGAAGACACAGACATTCCTACTGATGTCATTAATGCCAGGGACTGTTGGGATTTCAGCAGCTGAATTAAACAGAGAAGGGAAGGGAATTTGTTTGGTCATCCCTAGGGGATAAACCAGTTCATCAAAAACAAAACAAAACAAAACACCACACAAACAAACAAAACCAAAAAACCTAGCCATTAAAGTCACATAATAATGCTAAAATGATAGCTAACAGATATGCATGAGGCACTATGCCGAGCAATTCCCACATACTAACTCACTTAATCCTTACAGCCGCCCCACAACGTAGATACCATCATTCCCTTCATTGTACAGAGTTTGGGGGGGGGGGGGAACGGGCAGAGAATCTAAGTAAATTTAAGTTCCTCAGAAGATTCAGGACCCTTCCCAAGGTCATAGATAGGAAAAGCCAAAGCAAGTTTAAATCTAGGTGTGTATGATTCAAGAGTCTCCACTCTTGACCAAACTGCTATACAGATCAGGAAATTTTTTAATATTTCTACTAAACTATTGATGAGGCAATGCACTGCCAAGTAAATGCTCTGCAACTGATGTCCAGCTTGCCTCTAGGATACAAAAATTAAATAATTTTAATCAATTATTAAGGACCATTTATGACCCATGGCCTGAATAGACATGTTTCACACATAATCATATATGGCTTAACATAATTTAGTAACAGCTCAGTGAGGTAGATACTACAGCCCCCCTTTAAATAAAGGAAATGTGAGTTCTAATTTGCTTATGGTATAGATTAGACTAAGGATTCACATCCAGTTCTCTCTGGTTTTCAGTGCTCATTCTCTTGCCACTATCGTATACAACCTGACTCATATTATGTGTTAAATGTCAAATGAAATGGTTGCTTGTATTTACAATGAAGAGAAATTGAAAGTTTGTATCTTTTTTGTGTCTTGTTCTGTGATTTTTGTGTGTACACTTTATCTAAAAGCTATTTGCTGCAAGTTTTTTGGTTTTGTTTCAATACCTACTTTTACCTCTGATACTCTAAGTAGCAATCTGTTAGCAGCGCACTTCCCACTTACACCCCATGTATTTTATCCTAATTCTTAAGCTGAATGGGTAATGCCAACACTAATTATTGAAGATAATTTGGGAATGGCCAATCACTGCAGTGGAAAACTGGCCAATTCTATTTCCTATTCAGGACTGTCACGGCATACCGTGGACCTACAGGCCACCTTTCTCGAATTCCCCACGTAACTTCGCATCTTTTGCTGCTCCATCCAGCTGCCGGCTGGTTGCAATTCGCCTTAGGCAGTCTGCTGCAATTTTCCATGTCCCAATCTTATCCCCCATTACAAAAAAAGATGGGAAATATAATGGGCTGAAAGAATTCCGATAGCAAATGCCAGACATCAAATTACACAGGTAGTAATCACACAGATTAGGAAACATAATGAATACAATATTCAAGCTGAACACAGACAATGAATTTTTCAGGATGATACAAGCTTCTTGTTAATAAAATGAAATAACAATTTTCTTCTTATTAAAGCTAAAGCAATCTCTATTTTCTAAAGGGGCACATGTCACTCAGACCTCTGGGCTGAAATGATTTGAAACTCAATACACACAGGACCCAATGGACTAATAGGCATTTTGGCTGACTCTTACATTTCAGACCGTGTTGCTGTTAGTTTTCATTACGGAGTGGTTTGGAAGTTTCACCTAATGTTTCTGAAACCTTCTTTGAAACAAATGTATTATTCACAACATGTTGGACACAGAAAGGTACTGATGTAGGAATCAGGAGACCTGGGTCTTAGTGAGTCGTCTGCCCTAGGGGTAAGGAAGAAGGCGATACATTGTCGATAGAGACATTCAAACAATAATAAGACTCACTAAAGTCAGTCCACTTTTTGTTATCATGCTCCCTCCATCCTCAACAAGGTCGGCAATAAAATGTTCCTTCTCCCCCTGAGATCTTTTGTTGGTCTAAGACTAGACAATTGATTTTAATGAATAAATACATAAATAAATCACACACACTTCAAATTAGCACATCTTTATTACTTCTCTTTTAATAAACACAGTATTCTCATGAAAGTTAAAATGTAAAATGCCAAGTTGGGCTCCAAGAAACTCAGATTCAAAGACATGATACATGCATTTGTTCCCAGGATATTTGTAGTATTTGCCATCCCTTAGAATATTTGTAACATTTGTACTGATTTAGACTTGTAATGATTCAAGCTCAGTTTATACCTTCAGCTCCATGATCTCCTAAACAGAGATGTGGAATAAACAATAGCAAGTGATTTTGAAGACAACAAATGGAACTTGATTACTTTCAGTTCTGTCATTCTATATGATTTCTTGGAGTTTAAATGGTGTGCATTGTGAAGGGTAAAATTTTTGTTTGGTAAGTTTAGTTCGATCATACAATATTTAACTATATTTGAGTCCTATCTTTCAATTGAAATTTATCCTTTTAAAATTTATAATTGTTTTACAACTAAAGAAAAAACAACAAAATAATGCTTACTGAGTCTCCCCGTTTATTATGGGAGTAATTTTATTATAAAGAGGAGGAGGTGTTAAAAGTGGTGTGCTCTGCATGTACCCCAATGTTCATAGCAGCACTCTCCACAATAGCTAAAACATGGAAAGAGCCTAAGTGTCCATNTTCTCAAAAATAAATAAACATAGTTTTTTTTTTAAAAAAAAGTGGTGCGCTCTGGGTGTCAGATATGCTAGGTACACACGAAGCCTGTGAACTCACCAATGGTCATTTTTTAGATTAGAAGCAGCATTTCCCAAGGGTCAAAGATCTGTAGGTCACTAATATACTAGTTCTCTAAGTCCCTCCGTGAAATTTAATAATAAATTTGATAATCATTATTTCATTGATCTTTCTTTAGTTGTAAAACAATAAAAAAATTTAAAGGAATAGACTTCAATTGAAAAATATGATTCAGATTCAGTCCCAGTCGATGTAGGTAGTATTTCCCTCCCTACAACCTCTTGAGGATTAAAAATGCAAGTTACTATATTCAAATCTCTGAGAAATCCCGTGGTGATAGGAGACAAAAAATGTCTTTAACCTAGTTTGTCCTGATGGTGTCATGTATTTGGTTTTATTTTGGAGTACGAGTTGATGAGGGAGGGTGGGGGGCAGCGGAGAGCAGTCAGCGAAGCTTAGGAGAGGGAAAGATCTATCATCGTCATTGCGTGGAGCTGCAGAATGCACTTTGCGTTGCACCAATAGTTCTCAGACTTGGCTGCACTTTAGAATCCCCTGGAGAGACCAGGCAGCACCCCAAACCAATGGAATTAGAACTCTGGGGGCAGACCCAGGGTCAGTCTTTGAGAAACCCCCAGGCAATTCTGCTGTGTAGCAAAGTCTGAGAGCCTGTGGGTTTGATCACCTTGACGTGTTTTTCAGATCTTAAATTGTAAGTAAAGCTCTTAGACGTTTCATCCCCTACCATATTCCATTCTGTTCACAGACTGGTGGTAGGAAGCAGGATGAAGGGGTGATGTGACCTTTCAGCTTCAGGCAGGGAAGGGATCAGATCACAATTCCTACCTCCCAGCCCACCTCAGTGGCCTGCACTGGCAAGGCTGTCTGGAGCCTGTCAGAAAGAGGATGCCATTAATAATAATAAAAAACAAATGGCTCCTTTAGCCAAAAACCCCCCAGAAGTTGAAAAATGGGATATTTGTGCACTAAGATGGTGCCCAGATGCCTTGAATTGTAAGAAAAGCAGGGAATGAGAAGAACTACAGCTGGTTTCTCCATTTCTAGGCTGATTTGCCTATTAACCTCCTGGAATTCTGAGCAGCGGTTCGTTTAGCTTGCTTTTCACAACGGCCCTACACAGGCCTTGCCTCTGGGACACAGTGTGCAAGGGTTTTCATTAAAAAGTTAACATTTGCCACAGAGTTCAGCGCTCCCTCAATATCTCACTGAAAAGAGAAAAACAGCTCAGCTTCAACAAGGCAAATGTCACAGTAAGATAAATGTTAACATTTTCTTAAAAGCTACTGTCATTATTCAAAAAACAATCCCCCCCATCCCACCCCTCACTCCCAGGTCTTTCTTTTTGCCAAGGAGCTGCTCCTACTGTCCTTATTCGGCAAAACTCCCAGGGCCATTTTCTCTTTCACAGCCTCTCGGGCACAAGCATGGCCATCAGCAGGTGATGCAGGCTTTACCAGCCGGCAAAGTCAGGTCCCGTGTTCTCAAGAACACACCTTCACATGACTTCCAAACTTCACAAACTCTTCCCAAGCTGAGCTGCTGGGTTTTGACAACCAGACTTAGGAAGTAGAGACCTGAATTGAGAGGCCATAGAGATGCCCCTGAAAGGCTCTGGTGTTCCCGCATCACTCTTTTCCGTGGTGAGAGTCATGTTTCAGGGTGAGGTCAGGGCAACAGGCGGCGGGAAGTCTAATGGAGATTTGCTTCCACCTGAGCACCCCCGTTTAGCCCAGAAACAAGCATCGCCTCCTGCCTCCCTGCTCTGCCCCTTGCCCAACACGAGTAGCTCCTGCTCTTTGGTTTTCTTCTCTGTGAAATGGGAATAGAAGAGCACCTCTGGAGATCATTTTAACTGAGGATCAAATGAGATAAATGCAGGTAGATCACCCGGAACAGCATTCAGCACAAGTGTCACCCTTAATCTGAGTCCAAATTCTGGCCCCTTATGGGTTGTGTGGTGCTGAATGTGTTACTTAGGTACCAAATGCCCAGCTTCCTTACCTGTAAAATAGGAATGCTGGTAGTTTCTTTTTTTTTTTTTTTAAATGTTTCATTTATTTAAAATGTTTCAGAGAGAGAGAGAGAGAGAGAGAGAGACAGCATTAGCAGAGGAGGGTCAGAGAGAGGGAGATACAGAATCGAAAATAGGCTCCAGGCTCCGAGCTGGCAGTCAGCACAGAGACTGACGTGGGGCCTGAACCCACGAACTGTGAGATCATGACCTGAGCTGAAGTCGGATGCTTAACCGACTGAGCCACCCAGGCGCCCTAGAATGCTGGTAGTTTCTAATTCCAGGTCTTTAAGCATTTCATGACATAATGCACTTTAAATGGCTCAGCAAACTTTCGGCACAAAATAAATGCTCAAAAACGGCTAGCAGAGAAAAGCAGAAAAGCATTTCTGTGTTTGGTGACGGACAGCTTGGCCTGTATTTTCTGAATCTGAAACTTAATAGACTGAGGCTCATTGACTCTGGTGAAAAGGAACACAACTTGCCTTTTTAAAACTTGACCAGGAAAAAAAAAAAAAACTTAACCAGGAATACTCTGGTTTCTCTGCAGATCGAATAACTCTTTCGCCTTTTAAAACTTGACCAGGAGGTGTGCCTTATTTTCATATAGCAATTCTAAAACTGACTTGTAGAATCCCACAAAAGGGTCGGTGGATATGTTATATTTACATTGGTAAAATAAAAAAAGCAGTGTTTTTATGAAATCTTAAAGAAAGGCATTATTTCTCAACCACAAAACGATGAATTTGGAGGTGATCAAAGCTAATCTAATTCAGAATTAAACTGCAAAAACCTCTGCAGAGTTACCATACACTATCACTCTTTTTTCTTCTTCTAAGATCTGAGCATTTTGGGTAACTTTAAGGAAAAGATATCACGACTTTTTTTCCAGCTTTATTGAAATGTGGTTGGTATCCAGGAAACTGCACATAATTCATGTAAACAATTTTGTGCAATTGGACATGTGAATATGCACACGTTACCGTCATCACAGTCCGGGTATAATCATGGAAGGGATCAGGAGTTTTGAAAGCCAGAGCAAACCTAAGTGGAACAAGCACCAGCAGATACTCCACATGTCTGATTTCATTTCCAATCTCATCCTCTTTACCCAGTAATAAAGAAGTTGATAATTCGTGATTAATGAGAAGGTTCACAGGGGCCCATGACTATTGCTTTCACCATTATTTTCTAGATGTCATTCCCTCTACTTAAACCAACCCAAATCTCAATAACAGCACAGCCAAAGTGGATCAGAAAAGAATGAGGACAGGTTAACCCATTTGAAAATTCTAATATTCAGCCATTTTAAACAACAACAACAAAAAGACTACATATAGTCAGATTTCCTACTAAATTAAAACTTGAGCAATGATTTATTCATATTTTCCTAAGTTATCAAAAAACGTTTTTTTAAAGAATCAAGAGGAAAGAAACCTGTGTCTTTTTGGAATCCAGCAAAGCAAGGCAGAGTTTGAGATAGGACTCAAGTCCTGTTTCCTATTTATTTTAAACAACTTGCCGTCTGGTAACATTTTTCTGTTCTATTTTTAATGGCTATAAAGTTTCTATCACATTCAGTAATTATCTTCAATCTCAAAAGGAGAAAGGAAATTCCATAATAAGAACTACATGAAACACTGAGTGTACAGGTGCCAGAAAATATTGTTTTGTTTAGTGGAGATGAGATCGTAAAAATATGGCTCTTTATAATGCATGTTCTCAAGTTTATTTATAGGCACTATGACACCCACTCTTAAACTCCTTATTTAATCACTAACAGAAACATTATTTCGAAAGGGAATTAGGGTGGTGAAAATATATTTTTAAATGGTATAGTCTCTAGAGCAGGTCTCATTTTTTCTTACTGTTATCAGCAGCAACTACCCAGGAAAGAAAGCAAATCAGGAGGCAATTTAAGCCACAACAAACCAAAGTGTTTTAAATTTCTCAGGAGCAAGCTGCACACCATCTTGAAGGAAACTGCGAGGTATATCAGAGAGAATTTATTGTCTGATGACCACACCTAGTTATTTAAGTGAAAGCTGTAAGAGAAAAATACAGCAGCAGTTAAGAGATCTGATGTAAACTTTGTTTAAGGGTGGGCAATGTTGAGAGATTTTAAGATTTCATGAATTTTATGCTGTGGGATTATGTATATCTTTGATAACAAGCAGTTACTATATCGCTGCATTTTTTGTTTGTTGTATAATTGCATATTAAACAATTATACCAGGTTATTATGATTACTTTGGAAAGGGCAAAATAGACCTCACTAATAGTGAATTCCACTTAGAGCAGCTAAGAGTAAAAATGTCTACTGCCCTGACCACTCAGAGTGGGGTCATTAATAGATACTTTGTCCCACTTGTGGATAATGTGCATTAACTGGATGTTGGAAAAATAAATAGTACTTTTCTGTCTCCTAGAAAGTATTTTCCTGAAAGAAAAAAAAAAACTGTAGCACACCAAATGATATATTTGTCCTCTATCAAAGTATCTACAAAGATGTATTCACTTCTTAGAGTCTCCTTTATTATCAAACAGAGATCTCCTTAAATAAATGCAGTAGAGTGAACCATCTATGTATTTTTTTCAAATCTCAATATCCTAAGTTTATGGCCTCCGTGGAAGGTAGGCTTACAAGGGTTTATTCTAGCAAGGACACTGGAATAATGATTTTGATGCAGAATATTAAGAATGGAACATTTTTACACACTTACCATTAAATGAAAGGAAGTTTTCAGGATACCTAGCCACTTTTAATGAAGGGGAGTGGAATACGGAGAGGACATATAAGAGAAGAAGAATTTTTGTACACAGTCCTCTTAGACCCACTTTGGATTTTTCAGTTCAGTTGATGAAGCAAGGAGGCAGGGGGCAGGCATATCCCTGTGTTTAATTTTTTACTGACAATGAGTACAAAATAGCCCACCAAGGCCATCCCTTATTTCCATGGAAAGCCTGGCAGCTGTTGAACTTCTGATTAGAGCAAGATCCACTCTACAGTGAATCCCAGACTGGCAAGATACAGAGGCCAATGACCCTATAACATTTTAATGCATTGGGTTTTCTTCTGCTGACCCAGGACATGGGTAAATAAAGATAACCTTTGCCAAGAACCACAAACTGCTCCCAGGGTGTCAATGGGAGATTCTGGGAGAGAGCAGGTGTCCCTCTGGCATTAGCTGTGCTCATCATGAATGTGAAAACGGTGTCAGCTAAGAGCAGCAGATGAGGAATTCTGGAAAACCTGACCGTTGAGATCAGTTATCTGGCCACAGAGCACGGCTGGGAAAAACCCTCCACAAAATCTCTTTGTTACCCAGTTCAGATGAGTGGTTTCCTCAGCTTTGCTTCTATTAAACATTTGGAAAGAGATTATCCCAAGTTTTGCTTATTTAGTTGTTTTTGTTTTCTGGTTTAACGTACCACACATTACCTAATAAAAATCACACCACATTAAACAGGCTCTGTTGAGTATACTGCAGTTGGTGTGACTTTACTGGTGTTATTCTAAGTGTCTGTTCTCTGAATTCCCTTGGAATTTATGCCGTTAACTCCCACGAATATGAACAGACCTCCCAAGCCCGCAGTTACACATGCTGTATATTAACTAGGAGGCAACTTAACTTCTAGACATTGCACAGAGAGCTGTCGTTTGTCCCTGAACACTTGAGTTCCTGAACATACTTGTTTGAAAATGTCTCTTAAAATATATGGTTTGGCTGGGCAGACTAAAAATTTTGTGTAATCAGAGAGAATGTTTAGAAACGTTGTTTGGGGAGGGAAATAATGCTTTCGTGCTACCTCCAAGAGAATAAACACCGTCATTCCCCTGCTCTGGGGCTGCGGGTATGCCGGGTCTTGCTAATAAAACAAAGGAGAGAGACGGTCCTCAGAAAGGAGTGATGTGAAAACATGAAATATTCAACCATTTGGCCTGGAAACATGTATGAGGACCAAAATCAGGCCCTATCCATTAATACAACAAATACGGAAACACCTCTTCAAAGGCTTTTCAGGGGGAAAGATGAGGCTAAAATCAAAGACAAAGATCTCTTGTTGAAGTTTGTGGCTATGTATCTGAACGGAAAGCTTTCATTTTGTTGGGAAAGTTTTCATCTGATTTTGAAAGGTTAGAGTTTATTTTATACTTAGGCTGAGGGGGTTAACTTTCCCTCTTTAATTCATAAAATATTTGTTTGGTATTGTTTCTTATGCTCCAACATTATAATTTTGTTCTATATGACACCCCATTTCCACTAAGAGAATTCACCCCAAACTGTAATAGGTTTTTAATTTTTAACAATTGCTTCAGAGCAGTTTTGAACAACTAGCTGAATGATGTTGAAATCAGGGACTTAATTTTTTTAAGTTCCTCATTTATATTGATTTGTATTAATGAAATCTAGTCTTGAAAAATTATGGATCCTGATAAAAATCATAGATTAGAAAATATGTGCATATTAAGCTTTTCTGAACTTGCATTTCATCCAAACCCATCAAATACTAGGGGACTGGTGTGGAATCACTGATGAAATAGTGCCACCATCTGGAAATTTTCATAATGGCAGCTGTATGCTCCTTTTCCTTACAAAGGTGCGCTCTTTCCAAACGTACACTTATCTTTGGGAAAAAAAACTTGTTCACTTTACCTAAATGTCCTAAGAATATTCAGTGTAACATTTAACTCTTTTTCTGTACCATTACCCCCACATACAAAATAGAGATTCACTCCACATTGGAGAGGATGTTTTTCCTGACATCTGAAGAATGAACAACAGCTCATTAATACAGAGGGGTAAGACATAAAGAAAAGTTGAACTCTAACATTGTAAGCTGCAACTAAGATACATCCACGGTTAGATCACATGCGTTCCAGGACATTAACATTCCTCATCTGTAGAATGAGGGTAATAAGAGAATCTATTTCACAGAACAATTGGAGAATAAAAGGAGACAATGCCTTTAAAGTGCTCAGCACAGTGCCTGGCACACACTATCAGTGAATAATGGGAGGTATTATTAAAACTGATAGCTATTCTACTCCTTTTAAAACATCTGAATTAATATTCATAGTGTTGGCAAGGACTGCAAGCCGATGTCAAGTCCAGGTCCTGTTCCACACAGAAAGTTTCCACACTTTTCTTTAAAATCATGAGAAACTAAAGATCTACTGTCCTCTTAATAAGGGAATCCTCTGGCTGGGTTCTCCACCTCTTGCAGTCTGGCCTCAGTCTTGGCCTCCAGGCCCAATGACCTCCACCTAGCCTGCTACCCACACCCACTGGCTTTACTTCCAGCCTCCTGAGCAGGCCACCTGTCCCTGCCTCCATCTATTCCCTCACCCCATCCCTTTACCTGTGCATTCCACCTCTCCCGGCTCGTTGAAGGCCCTTTCTTGGAGGCTTAGGTTTCACCCTTTCTGTGACTCCATCTTCCCCCCTCCCTCCCCTACCACCCAATCATCCCATGCCAGGGGGGAGTGTTAGTACTGGGGGTTATTCTTTCCCCCCCGGTTTATAACTTGCTTTTGCACAGCTGCAAACTCCTGACCAGCAATGCTGGTCATCACTGCATCCGGAAAAGTGGCTGGATGTTTGGTTTTATAATATTAATCACAGTGATGAAAATATAGTTTGATACCTGCAGCTTTCATAATCTACCAAAACTTTGGCCCAAATTGATTATGGAAACAAAACGAAAATCCCCGACCTAAATTAATAAAGAACAACTGTTGACATTATTAAACATGAGCGCTTAGTTCCTGGGCCTCATGAACAGGAAGAAAAGATAAAATTTGTTGTTTTATTATGGAGATAATAAGATGGTAGTAACATCTCCTCCATATATAGAACCGTTCTTTCCCTGAGCATCCCCTTGTGTACAGACTTATTTGTGCATCCTTATTGACCATCCCAGCATCTCTCTGTGAGGTTAGAGAAAGTACCTCATGGCAGGTGGGGAATCCCAGGATAAAGGAAGCCTGGGATGGGGCCGAGAGGCCCCGAGTTGGAATCCTTCTTCTACCACTTAGGAGCTGTGTGACCCAGGTGAGTTGTTTACCTCTCTGAGAGTCACTTTCCTCCTCGGTGAGATGGTCACAATAATCCTGCATAGGGTTGTGCAGAGTAGATTGTTTTCATGATGTCTTAGCACACATGGTAAGGGCCAAACTAGTGTGCTAGAAGACAACAAGGTGTTTGGAGATTTCCGCCCGTTGCACCTTTGGCCATCACTTCAGAATTCCCTAGCATTCTTTTCTTTTTTAATCCCAAGGCTTAAATGCAACTTTACCCTGAAATCGCCAGCAGAGGTCACTCAAGGACAGATTGAATTCTTACTGATCCCTGGCCTAACTTCTAAGTTAAGGGCTGCATCATTAGAGTTAAAATAGCGGAAACATTTTATGGTAACACTTTGTTTTAATGTTATTATTCCATATTATCCATTAAGAGCTATACTGAAGCAATTTGATCACGTTCTGCTTACAGAGTTTTCTTCACTTAAATTCTATGTGCGGAGATCCAGCTAAATACCCTCTGGCTAGAGAAGTAGAAGGATGCCGTGTATAGAAGAGGGATGGGGTAATGACATCACGTTCTCAATGACATAGAAAAAGAGTCTGAAATGATCATCAGAGCAGGCCAAAAGAGACCTGGGCCGGTATTTGCATACTACTGGGAGAGAAGAAGTGATGGTCTGAGAGAGTCAGAGGTGAGCTGAAATGATCTCATGGTCTGGTGATGTTAGGAAAGGAAAATTGGGAGCCTCAACCTTCAATAAGTCTGACCTGGTTGCAGTAAATAACAATAATTATGTGTGAATAAACTTGAGGCCACTTAAAATGAAACATAGAAATGTTACCAATGTTACGCCTTGTGATTTGGATTTCCTAGTGACAAAGAAGGGATGTATCTTGTACAATGCTTCACAGCTAAGAAAATGTTTTCATATTCATTTCGTTATGGTGCCTTCAAAGTCATTCCAGAAGCGCACTTATCACAAACCCTTCTTCAGGGCTGCTGCCACATTGCATGATGTTTTTAATTTGCCCCAGGCCATTAAACATGATAGGAACCCTGTACATATTTGTTGAATAAATGACCAAAACAAATCAAAACAGAACATCAATTAACTTATTTTCACGCAACCTTATTATTTGTGTATTAAATTTATTATACAAATCATCAGCTCACTTGGCCAACAGTCTAAGTGGGCTTAGGGGTGCCTGGGTGGCTCTGTCCATTGAGTGTCTGACTTCAGCTCAGGTCAAGATCTCACGGTTCGTGAGTTCGAGCCCCTTGTCGGGCTCTGTTCTGACAGCTAGCTCAGAGCCTGGAGCCCGTTTCGGATTCTGTATCTCCCTCTCTCTCTGACCCTCCCCTGCTCAAGCTGTCTCTCTCTCAGAAGTAAATAAAACATTTAAAAAAATTTAAATCTAAGTGGGCTTAGATCCAATATCTGAATGGGCTATAGTTTTAGGTACTCATCAAAATCGGTGAAATCCAGTACAGGGTTTGGTGTTGCAACGTTTCTCTGTGAAGTCTTTGGAAACTAAAAATCTTGCAATGGCTTTGATGGCTAGAAGCTGAGGCTTCTGTATCAGCAGATGTCAGGGCTCCTGTAGAATTTGCCCCAGACAGCATCTCATGGATGGCCCTCTCTGTTTTGGGGTTGTGGGGTGGGGGAGGCAGGAGATGTCCTCTCCACTGCGGTACTGGTACTCCGGTACTCCGAATAAATAGAGCCAGCCAGTAAAATCAATGATGTGGCAACCAGACAGATTCAACTCTAAACAGAATGGCTATGGAGGTGGTTGAAATTGAGCAAGTCAAAGTCACTGGGGTTAAAGCAAGGTTTTAAAACAGGTTCTAAAAATCATACCCAAAAGGGGCAAAGACATTCCTGGTGAGGAGTAGAGGAAAGGGGCAGGAACAGACTGTTGAGAATGGTAAATGAAGTTGCCTGCCCAGTATCCCAGCAAATTTGCTTGAGGGGGTAAAAATGGAGATTCCCTGTTAGGCAGGTGGTGATTTAAATACAATCCTTGGGAGATTTAGGCTTAACACAGGAAATCACTGAATTATGAATCATAGATCATCAAGGTTTTATTCATCTTTGTATAGTCAGTGTTTAATTCATATTCATTTGAATTCAATTGGACAATCAGGCAATTCTAATGGTTAGAAATATCTTCCTTTAGCTGTTTTCAGATATTGGCTCCTTTCAGCTCCAACCCAATGAGGATTACTCAGAACTGTTATCTTTCCTCTAAGTGACAGACCTTTGAAGGCTCAAACACTGGTCCCTGCCTTACTCTCATCCCCTACAGAATAAACACCCTCAATTCTTTAATATTTCCATGTGCCCTACTGCAGACCCATCACCCCACTGGCTCTTGTCATTTGGCCAGTGGCTGCCTTTAAATACAAGAACATCCAAAACCAGGAGCCTTAACGAAGCCAAGACACATCTCATGAGGATTTCATAACTATCACCAGATTCATCGCCTCTCAGCAGTGGCATTTACCTGTCTCTCTGGTCCCCCTGTCACGAGATATAGATTTGTAGCCCATTTCCTTTTCGGGATTCCAAATGCACCAACCATATAATCCATTTTCACCACATAAGGAAGTGTTTGCTGCCACCATTTTTCACAGATGAGTGGGGATGGAATAGAGCAGAAACTGGAGAAAAATGAAACAAAAATGTGGGAAATAATTTACCTGGCTAACACTGCTAGCCAATGGCCAAGGAATTAATAATACACAGTCCTCCCAACTTCCTGCCCAGGAGGACTCAATTTTTTCCCCCTTAAATGAGACCACACTGCTTGTGAAGATAGTCTGGCAATTGGGGATCAGAGGGAGAGAGCCTGTGCTCCTGGGGGGACTTGGACTTCTTCTCTGTGCAGGGATCTGTCCACTCACCTAGCAACCTCCTAGCGCCCGCTTCCCAGCTGGGTCAGAGAGAGAACACCCGAGCGAGGGGGATCTGGCTACCAGGTGTTCGTTTTATTTGCCAATTCCCTTTCAGCAGCAGCCGGGATGTGAGCTATGGCCTTGATGGGCATAAATGGATACGGTACATGCTATCATTCATTAGAGAAGAAGGCAGCTCGTGCCTTGGAGGGGTGGGGGTTGTCCAATGGAGGAGGCTAAGAACTGTGAGCAATGAGAGGGGGCCTGAAGTGCAGATCAGACAGAGGCCAAGCACCTGGCAGGGCTAGTCCACTGCCAACAATTTGATTCCAGTGTAGTCTACATAGTTTACATCAAACTTAGGGGGTTGGGAAATGGTTGGGTTAAGAATTGCAGTGACCCACACACCAACATTATCACCAATCTGTGTGTGTGTGTGTGTGTGTGTGTGTGTGTAGGGGTGTGTGAGAGGACACACACACACACACACACACACATTGCACATGATGAAAACTTCCTTCTAGGAAGAAACTTGCAGTTGCCAATCTCACGGCAATCTCCGACCCCAGAGGAACAGTACCACCCAGCAAGAATAGATTCCTGTGGCCACTGTGGTGCCTGGGTGACCGGCCGCTGTCCTCATGGCTTCTGGTGTCTGAATGACTAGCCTGAACCCTGAGTCTGTCAGCTGCCTCTCCTAGATAATGAATTATGGGCTGCAAAGGAGCGATTTTCTAACAGAGTTGCTGAGAAAGAGGAGCTGGCTCTCAGCTAGAACTTATTCTTTGGTCATCCCACCTCCCCCACTCTACTCCCTCAGTCACTCCACATGCTCTCCCAGGACCGCTTGCATTTTAGCTGAAGGTAATGAAAGAAAGTTGGCCCCAAAGTTGTCTCTGGGTGTCTCTGCCCAGAACTAGAGAGAAGTTTTTGGCAGAACTTCCAGAGTACAAGCAAACTCCTAACGGGGTTTGGCAGATCACAAACAATCAGGCGACTGCACTCTGTAATCAGCCCATGGGGATGGGGAGGGCCACGCGCCTGCCAGAGTTCTGGTAAAATGTTGCTTTCGTTGGATCTAGGGTGCTTTTCCTTCAGCGCCCCCAGGCCTCAAGGAGGCTGGAAGGAACACCGGGACCTCTTATTCTGGGCAAATGTGACACGTCAGTATTTACAGAGGAGTGTCACGTTGGCAACTGTGTTAGTCTGGGAGGCCTCATAAACCCATGTGGGCTGCTGTTGGGAAACAGGTACACCCGTGCTGGTAGGAAAAGAGCCCTTTTCTGTTTTGTTCCAAATGTATGGAAGCTGTGAGGCCTCGATCAGCTCTCCTACTAGGAGGGAGAAGTGAGTGCGATGCTCTGTGGGCCTGGTGCCTGCCTCCAAATCACTGGAAATCAAGTCACACAAATGGAGCACTTTCTTCTGACTCGAGGCCTCCGGAATGATCCATGGCTTCCAAGAGGGCTCATTCCCAGCAGGGTGGAGTTGGGGGGAGGCTGTCAGCCATCTGTGAGGCGGTGGGTGTGCCTCAGCTGGGCTTCGGGGGGGGGGCGTGGAGGGTCTCAGAGAGGAGAGAATGAAGGCCCACCTGGGTACCCTGGCACGGGCCTTGCCCTCAGCGACCCGGGCTGTGTGCCCGCACCCAGGTCTGCTGCCCAGATGTGAAAGTAACTGGATTTTCCCAGGAAGACACAGTCGCTCCTCACACTCCCCAGATGCGAGCATCCTGGGACTGGGTGCTTCTCCATCCCTCATATCCCAGTCAGAAGGCAGGCAGGTGCCCCCTGGTGGAGTACGGGCTTGGACAAAGATGGAGGCAGTGATGCAGCTCGCGGGGAAATGCTTCCAAAATGGGCTACAAGTCAGTTTACAAAAATGGAAAAGGAAAAAAAAATCCATTAGGTTGCAATCTCTTTTTGGGGAATGTGTTTCTAAAGGGAGTTTACATGCCATGGAAACAAATCCCCGAAGCCCAGTTTCAGCTTATTAGCGCTAAATTGGCCACAGCAAATGAGCACCACAATTGTCAGTGACCTGAGGTTTTATAAGCACACTGGGACTGTTTGCAGAGATTTTACATGCGCCCCACAGAGCAGCTGAGGAGGAGCAATGCAATCGCTATTCCATTTCCAGAGCCCAGAATAGCAATGGAGCCACCCCATTGTGCCCCTCCATGCGGGGATCTCCTGGGGCTGGAACCATCCTTGAGATCTTTGCCCTACAGCTTAGCTCTACTAAGAGGGCAAGAATGGGGAAGGCACCGTTGAAAAGCTCTCCTTGGGGAAGGAGGCTTCATCTCTAACTGTTTGCAAAGGATTTGAAAGGGTCCTATCCTGGCAGAGATGTCATGAGGGTGGCCTATGAAAATCCGTGATAAGGGAGAATAGACAGTGTGAGGGCGACGGGTGAAGTGGGCGGAAAAATCTCTTGCCAACAAGTACACCACTCTGATGGGGAACTAGATCCACATCTGTCTTGTTTTATTGTTATTGCTATATTCTTCTCTCACTAAGTCTCATACTTCATGGAATTCACATGCTGGGGCAGATAAAAAATTAAACTATGCATATATGTGAATAAAATTAAAATTCTGAGCAGTTCTATGAAGGAATAAGCAGGCAGCTAAAAAGGAGGGGAAAGAGGGAGCTCACATGGGGAGAGCAGTGAGAAGAGCCTGGGTGGGGGCCTCTCAGAGAAGCCCTCAGAAGATGAACATGAGGCCTCTGAGACAGGCAGGAACAGAGGGGCTTCCCAGGCAGGGGAGCAGTGAGAACCAAATCTGTGAGTCAGGATATCACTCTGATTCCTCGAGCAGCGAAAGAAAGCCAGTGAGCAAAGAGAGGCATGATATTAAATTGTAGCAGTGGGAAGGGGCTCAAACACCAGAGCCCTGCCACAGAGTTTAAATTATATTTTTTAAACTTTCCTTCTTGAAATTCTTTTTCTCCACATCTGTAAAATAACAATACTATCAGAGCAATGCTTCTCCAAGAGCTCTAACAAGGCCATGGCTTCCTTTGCTAGCTCATCTTTCTATACACACACACACACACACACACACACACTCTCTCTCTCTCTCTCTCTCATACACATATGCACACATATGCACATATACATACACACGTGCACACATACACATACATACACATATATACACACATAAACACACATATACACAATTTATTTTTATTTTTTTAATGTTTATTTTTGAGAGAGAGACAGACTGTTACTGGGGTAGGGGCAGAGAGAGGAAGACACAGAATCTGAAGCAGGCTCCAGGCTCTGAGCTGTCAGCACAGAGCCTGACGCAGGGCTCAAACTTGATAACTGTGAGATCATGACCTCAGCCGAAGTCGGATGCTTAACCCACTGAACCACCCAAGTGCCCCAGGAAGTGGTTTTGAAAAGCTTCTGGGGAAAATTCACATGTGAGCAGACAACCCCAAAGGGACAACTTTTCCCCCCAGAGCCATGCTCACAAATGAGATCATGACCTGAGCTGAAGCCTAACTGACTGAGCCACCTAGGTGCCCCCACACACATACACTAACCAGGGTTCCTTTTGGCTGAATTCTTGGCCACTTGCTCTTTTTCCTCTCTCTTTCTGAGCCATTCTTTTGCTATCCTGCAGCATAACATACCTCTATGTTACTGACTTCCAATTCTGTCTGCTCTCCAAACTCCTATATTCCAATAATTAATTAATTCAGTAAACATTTATAAACACTTACTATGTGCCAAGTATTCTGTAAACTTCTGGGAATAAAAAAAAAATTAAATAAAGCCCTTGCCTTACCCTCTTAGACCTCTACTTGGGGGTTAGAAATTAAGGGCATCTGCAAGAGTAGAAAGTGGAGAGGAGTATGTCGTCCATCATAGGGGTTTAATGAGATAACATTTGAGCTGGGTCCCCAAGGAAGAGTAGATTTCCATTGAGAAGAGGGGCTGTGAGCGAAACACCAAGACAAAGAAACTGCATTTACAAGGCATAGAAGAGGAAATGGTCTTTGAGAGACCAGGACTAGCTCTTTGCATCCTGCCTACTGGGCCCCAAACCTGTTGGGTGGGTGTGTCAAGGTCTCAAGAGGAATCATGAAACACCACACCCATGATGGTGTGTACGGGTCTATGAAGAAGACAGACAGCTGGAAAGCAAAGTCCACACACAAAAACAATGTGAGTTTGAACCTGGGGGGGTACCAAGAACATTGTGGCAATGATCCCGTAATAGTTTATCAGGACAGATAAAGCACAAATCAGAAAAACTGAGAAATCAGAGTCATGAAACTAGATGGCATCCTGCTCTTGGTAGAATCTTCCTAGAATCTCCTGGACCAGGCATGAGGCCTTCAATATGAAGGGGACTGAAATATGGAGAGAATCCATTTAACAGATGAGTACACAATTGGAAAATATCACCTGTGGGGAAATATTAACAAAAACTGGACTTGTACAGTTTGGGGAAGATGGGAGAGTGGTTATATGACCACAATATATGAAAGGCTTTACTATGAAACAAGAGACTTGATCTTGTTTATATTTTCTTTTCACTGGGGACAGAAGGAAAATGGTTACTTGTAACCACAGGGGTTTTGACTGAATATAAGAAAGAGTTTTCCAGACATGAAGGTCTTTTTAAAAATATGGCCAATGCGTGTATCCCTGACATAATTTATGGGTGGATTTGCTTGAAGCATGCTGAAAAGGACCAGGTGACCCCTTCTCAAGGAAGAATTTTTATTCCTGGGCTGAAGAGGTCAAATTGTCCATGAATAATCCAGAATTGGTCATTTCAGCCCATGGCAGACACTTCAGATTCTTTTGCCAGAAGTACTTTTTATCTAAACTCCATTTGTACCTGCCTACACTCACTTCCTTGATCCCTGACCAGTTAAAGAGAAGGTGCACCTACCAAATGGACTGTGCTCCCTCCTATCTTCTCACTCTATTTCAGACTGAGTCACCCAAAGAGTTCATACCTTCATCTGTTGTTTGCTGGTATTATCGAAGCCTTTTCCCCTGTTACTTCCTAATAAAGCTCTGCTGACTTGCACCTTAATTGCTAGCCCTTATTGCTGCAAGAGACAGAATTCTTGTGCAAACTGTATTCTGTCAACCTGTTCAATAAATAAAATTCAAACATTACCATGCCTTTCTGATGGAGGTTTGAGGAAGGCCAGAAGCTGAGGGCAAGAAATGAATTATCTGCCCAGGAAGTCACTGAAAAAGAGGCCAGCGCTGGATGGAAGATAGAATATATCTATCCCTAGAACATGGGGAACTTTGCAGCTTAAATTTGAGGCCCTGTCAGAAGCAGTCTAAACAACAATAAGTATTTGAGCTACAGACGATGAGGGGTTCTTTGTATATCTTTTGTTGCATACAACCACACCCCTCCCCTTTCTCTCCCACTTCTCACATTTCCCTGGGGGCTTCCCTCCAACAGCCTGTATATTGGCAGAGGGAGGGCTGCCTGTCTCCCTCAACCAGAGGGCAGCCCTGACCATGATCATACCACATGCTTAGTGAATCTGAACTGGGACTCTTGCCTGAGCCAGGACTGTGAGAGTGCCAAGCACTGCAGGGAACACCAGATTCCATATACCATCTTGTAGGACCCACTAAATAGACCTGCCACCTTGACTATCAATCAGTCTGCAAAGCTGTCCGATGCTCTGTTGCTCTTTGCGGGAAAGCTATGGTGCCTCAGAAGCTTCCTCGTCACCAGCCTGAAAAAGCTACTAATTTGTATCTAACTTATTTTTCAAAACTCCTCCAAGCTCTCCAACTTCGATGTCAAACTATGTTAACAACGGCTGGCTTGGAAAGTCCCTGTAGGATTTGTAAGAAATTAATGTTAGCTGCCTCTCAACAGAAAGTAAGGGCTTTGCAAAACACACCATATGCTTGTCACTTTGCCAATGAATCAAGATGTTTTTGCAGTCTTCTGAGTCTAAATAATTAATGGTAATGTCTAAAGATTACCCCAAGGTTCAGGGAGTAAGGATAGGGCCTTTGCAGTGTCCAAAGTTACCCAACCTCAGCACAGTCCAATATTTCATGTGATAAATGGTCAGGCTTCATGACCACCCCCCCCACACACACCCCACTCATCACCATTGTTCATTCTCTTTTCCTTTCTTCCTTCTTCTGTAATTAGATTAGTTTGCTTCAAGTAAGTGCTGCTGCTTCTTCTCAACCCTCAAATAATATGCTTCTACCCAGGTTTCTTCAGTTTCTCTTAATGGATAAGAGTGTGTATGTAATATTTTATCCTTTAACATTAGCACTGTTCTTATCAAGAGATTAATTTCCCCTCAATACACTCTCACCAACTAATTAATCCAAACCAATAAATCAAACTATATAAATCAATAGCCCCACGAATTTTGATGATTGTAGGGATTATAGGTTTTGCTAAGATTTTTTTGAAAGAATAGATATGGAGTTCTTATTCTATAAAATAAAAAGATACCTCCATGATCATTTAAAATATTTCTTCTTAACCAGCAGAATCCTTCTTCAATTCTGTGATCCTTTGGGGGGAAAAATAAACCCGTGTCACTTAGCACTTATTTTGGATGCAGCTCATCTCTCATTTTAGCTCATCAAAATTTGAAGTGCTGTTCAGCCCTCCCCTGAATGAACCATCATGATATTTTCACTGAATAAACAGAAAAGTCTCATTCATTGTAAAAGATGATTATAATAAGAGTTCATTGTAATAGAGTACTTCCTATATGCCAGATGTTATGCTAAAAGTTTTACAGTTATCCTTTTACTGGATTCTCAACAAAGCTTATTTCTAGATAAAGAGACTAAAGTTTGAAATAGTTTCAAAACTTTTGACCCAAGTCATATAATCATTAAATAGAAGAGCCAAAGTTTGAGCTGGAATGCTCTCCAGAACATCACTTCGCTTGGATTTACTTCTCACTAAAGGCTGAACCCAAACGTAGCCCTTCCAGGACAGAAAGTCATAGATGGTGGGATAAAGAAACCCTTACTACAGGGGCACCTGGGGAGCTCAGTCAGCTAAACATCCAATTCTTAATTTCAGCTCAAGTCATGACTTCACAATTCATGACATCAAGCCCTGCACCAGGTTCTGCACTGACAGAGAGGAGTCTGCTTGGGATTCTCTCTCTGCTCCAACCCCATTCATTCTCTCTCTCTCTCTCTCCCTCTCTCTCTCTCTTTAAATAACTAAATAAACTTAAAAAAAGAAACTCTTACTACTACAAATAGCAGCCCTGATATATCCTTCAGACAAGGATTCAGCTTAAGCTGCCTTTCAAAGGACCTATTTGTTAATTTGCTTCAAATAAATTAGCAAGAGGTCTAATGTTTGCTGACAAAGCTTTAAAATTTATCATCAATTCCTATAAAAATGGGAAGGACCCTTACTCTAAGTCCAGGCTCTTTTATTCATTAAATCATCATTATCATTACTTACGCATGTTTCATGGTAGCTCACACTCCCATTTTTCTCTCTTAAATTGTATGAATCTTCAGAAATATTAACTGGAAATGATGAAAGTCAGCATGGTAGAATAACTGAGTTCATGATCTATATTTTGAAATAATGATGAAAAGAACAGGGTACTGCCCATAGCAAGAGTCAGGCTTCCAAGAATTCAGCAACCTTTCAGATACATTTTAGTATTAGTTCAGCATAGCTGTGAATTAAACTCACAATTATGCTTAATGTCTTATTATACCCAGGATGGTCTTGGGCCAAAGAAAGTCAGAGTCATCCCGGCTTCAGAAGTGTTGCCAACATGGGCCAAGTAAGTGTGCAACTAGTGGGTGAGTACAGTGGCCACTAGCATGGGCAGAGGACTGGGTAAGCAGGAGTGTAGGATTCTGGTCCCACCTGCTAGCGTGATGTTGATGTGGATTCAGCTGGCATCTCTGAGCCCACATTTATTCACCTATAAAGTGCAAGTGTAAGAGTAATTGACTTCCAGGAACCATTGCTAGTCTAGGATTCTAGGATTCTGGTGACAACCACAAAAATCATCACCTCATTGGTACAAAAAATGCTGGTTCTCCATTTGAAATGTAAGCAGAAAACTTATTTAAAAATTGTAAATGTATAGCTGTCAAGGTTGAGCTAAAATTTCCATTACTTGCCAATAATAGAAAAATACAGATTTCATTACTGACCTACTAAGTATAACTTTTGCTAAGTATGACTACTAATCCCCAAAGGAATAGGGTGTACAGAATCTTTACCAAGTAAAACTAAATGCCATCTGACAATACTTTAAAGAAGTTTTCTTTTGTATTCCATTTTATTTTGAAGGACAAGAGAACAATGGCCCACATATTCAGAATTTGGACATTCTTTGGGACAAATGGCTGTGTTTCTTGAATAAACAGTAGCATTTAAAAGAGAAAAGGGGTTGACATAGATTAAGAGAAATCTGAGACATATGAAATGCAATGTATGGACTTGTTTACCTTCAAACTGTAAGACAATCTTCTTTAAGACAATCAAACATTATATTGTGATCCATTATTGTTAATTCTGGTAGGTGTCATAATGGCCTTGTGGGTTTTTTTCTAAGTACCTGCCTGTTAGATTAGAGAGTCATACTGAAGCATTTGTGGATGAAGTGATTGTGTCCTTTGTTCACAGTCCTGCATTACCATACTGCATATTTGTTTTCTCTAGGGAGCTCTTGTCTAAGTGTGAACATAGTCAGTCTTCCACAGATTATCTAAACATGAATGAGCCACTTTGTGGATGGTCTGGGACAGAACTGTAATCCAAAGTGGACTGTTTTGTTGTTGTTGTTGTTGTTTTGGCACCAAGCAAGTATGCCCAGGTAATATCAGTATGTTGTTTTTATATTAGCCTAAGAAGAATATCACTTGTTGCAGATCAAAGATAAATGGTCTTTANACATCCTTGCTTAGGCATTTCAGAAATTAAAGCCTGGGACAAAGGTACACGTGTGTGAGTACTTGACTGGTATAATCCTTGGGTACAAGAATGAAGGACAAGGGGAGAGAGGAAGGAAAGAGGAAGTGCCAATATAAGGATGCATCATAGAAGAAACTGGTGACTTGATCCTCCAGGACCAAATAACCAGCCATGGAACTACAGATGGTATTTCAGAACTATCCATTCAAGGAGAACACGGGGAAGAATTTATGCTTCAGATCCCACCCTCCATTCGTCAGAGGTTGGCCCTGGGGATATTAATTACTCTGATATTATTAATGTAGTTGCACATGTGTAGCTCCGAGCAGTTCCATAGTGATTCCTTTGATAGAAATGGTGCTGGGGTATGAACCCGTGAAGGTGACTCTCAGAGGCTCTGAAGTAATGTGTAAGGCAGTCTGATATGCATAAATATTGAGAATTGGTTATATATGGCAAACTAGATATTTTAGATGTGTTAATGCAGAAAAGTGGATAACTAAGGCCTAAGAAAATAAAATAAAGAACACCTTTCACTTGAGATCCCCCTTTTTGAAGCTAAAGAAAAGTTTTGGAAGCATGTCTAAGTTCCTCAGTTCCCAATTTTACCTTGGGTATATAGTATTAGTTGTATATAACATTGTTATAATATATTATTATTATATTATTAAAAGTGGAGGAAAGGGATTCTAGGAGCATAACACAAAATGAGAAGTGATTCATTATTATTTTTTTTCATAATGAAAGGGTAGATATAATCCTGTTAAATTTCTGTAAGTAGTTATTCCAAAATTTATTTTCATTTTGAAACTCTACTCTTGGTAAAAAACAAAAAAAAAAATCTTCCATTCCTCATAATTTATGACTAGAGAAATTAATTACTAGACAGAACATCAATTTTCAAATATAAAATATTTTAATATAATTCAAAATACTATGAATTATGTTCATTGTGGTTTATGAGGTTGAATGATTAGAAAATATGTAATTTAACTGAGTCAGTAGTGGTAGATCACCTTCTAGGTCATCACCCATCAGGCACTTTGTATAGTTGATATTGATTTAAAAGATATTTTCCATCTCTGTGGCATCTATAACCTGGTTAGAGAGACAAACACATATACAGAGTCCTTATGATACAAAGCAGAAGAGAAGTACTTTAACATAAGCAATTAGATCCAAGGGAGAATGGGGCTTGGGGTGCTGGGGGTGGCTAATAGCAGTGGTGATGGCTTCACAAAAAAACAAATTGGTTTGAGGGGATTAAGATTTTCACAAGAAGAGAACTGAGCTCTCTGTTAAAACCAAATAAATGTTATTCAGATACTGAGACTGAAAGCAAGATTACATCTCCTGGGAATTCTACACTTGTAATTCTGTTTGATCACTTTTAGGTCACTAAATTATCTATTTGCAAGTGGCATCATATTTTTGAAGCTTATCCTAGGACTACAAAATAGTTCTTGGCAGACATATGAGATATTTCTCTTCCCCACCAGTTTGTTCCCAAACTAGCACAGCTCCATATTATCCTTAAAGAAACAACAACTCGTTCGCTGAGAGCAGGTTCCATACAGCTGGGGTTCATGAGGAGGGAGCACGTTCACGGAATTCCATCATAGGTGGATCTTCTAAACCCTGGAAGCCCAGTCTCTAGAGCAAGTTTTCTCCAAGTGGGTCCACAGTTCAACCACCTACATCTTAAAAATGCAGACAATCGGGCTTCAACTCAGACTGACTTAGACTGTCTGCAATTGAGGCCAGGAATCTGCATATACACATTTTAAAAATTTCCCCAGATTATTTTTGTGCATGCAGAAGGTTGCAAAACTTTCTCCAGAAAGGAGTTGATCTGAAGGGGTAGAGAGGCAGCTGGTTAACCTTATCTAATTTTATTCTTCTGCTGATGTCACTCTCCCCAAATTTCCTTGGAAAGGTAACTACAAAGGATATGGAGCTCCTCTTGGGGACAGGGTTGTGAAGGGAGCCAAGGGTCTGTATAAGCTCTAAGAACTTTGGGGACCAAGAAAGGAGCCTCCTGACATAAAGCTGGACTTGTATTTAGCTTTGGTTTTTCCCTCTTTGTTCCATCCATGTTAGTTACATAAAAGCTGAAAGGATAAAACAAATATGGCTCCTGACTCCAGACAGAAAAATATATTGATTTTTCAAATGGTACTAAAACAAACAACTCTAAACCCATGGTCTTGTTTTCCTTTTCAGCCCTGTGAACCTCTGTGTAGTATATGAAAATCTCTGGCTATTCCTAGCTGTCCTCCTGGGGGTCTCTCTTCACTGTCATCCTGGGAATTCTCTTTGCCTCTCCTGTGTGTATCCCCTTTTCCTTGGATTGCATGTCTTCCTCTTTCCTAGTTTACCTCCTTAATATGGCAGAGCACATCATCCAGTAGTTTCCTCAGAAATGGTGCATGTGAAGTAAACACCTTGAGTTCTTCTGAGAGGAAAAGGATAACTCATATCCTTCAAACTGACCTCCCAGGAAGTAATGACTTCCTTCAAAGCTCAATTTAAACAGGGTATGCCTTGTACTTCAGGCAATTAGTTTTGATCCTCAAAATTTAGACCTCAGGAAAAGGGCTGATGCTTTATTAACCATGAACACTGATGACATAAGGCCCACCACTACCTGCCTCTTCATACAGCTGTAAGCTCAAGGCTTGGATCCCAGCCCCCTGATCATTGCAAGGGAGGGGCTGGTGCTATCTCCAGTTAAAAATAGTGTCTTGGCAGAAGAGGGCTGGAAATCAGTTCCTGCCAAGTATTATTACCATTATATTCTGACCTCTGATTACACAGAGGATGCACTGATGCTTCTGTAACGATGCAGTTTAAAAGCCTCAAAGCCCAAGTAACTGAATATTTTCTCCAGACTAGCTCTGTCAGACTGTGCTCTTTCCCAGAGTGTGGTGGGAAGTGGGAGAACTTCACAGCTGCTACTGATACTATTATCATGAATTCCCTAGTGAACACTGCTTCAACAGCCCTGGTGTGTATGCTGTCTAGACATTTGTCATTGTTTGCACAGTATCTTGAATATGAAAAAAAATCTCCATTCTCCTGCCCCCACCCAACCCCACCTCTACTACCTCTACTGCTCACATCATCCCTACCAGTATCTAAATGATAATCTGGTTGGGCATAAAATCCTGGGTTGTGATAATTTTCCTCTTATAATAAATAAACACATTAATCCATTGTTCACTCATTTCTACTGTTCAATTCCACTCTGATTTCCAGTCTTTTTAATGTGACCTATTTGGATTTTCTTCCTCCCTCCCTCCCTCCTTTTTTCCTTCCTTCCTTCCTTCCTCCCTTCCTTCCTTCCTTCCTTCCTTCCATCCCTTCTTTCTTTCAACTTAGGATCCTCCCTTTGACCCAGTATTTGGCATTGGTATTTTTCAACATCTATTTAAAAATAGATCAAAGTAACTAGAGGGTATTATGCTAAGCGAAATTGATCAGTCAGAGAAAGACAAATATCATATGACTTCGCTCATATGAGGACTTAAAGATACAAAACAGATGAACATAAGGGAAGGGGAGCAAAAATAATATAAAACATGGAGGGGGACAAA
Organism: Crocuta crocuta; assembly: GCF_008692635.1. NCBI lineage: Eukaryota > Metazoa > Chordata > Mammalia > Carnivora > Hyaenidae > Crocuta > Crocuta crocuta. The sequence goes on from NW_027532002.1 coordinate 10,603,342, forward strand.
ACATAAGAGACTCTTAAATACGGAAAACAAACAGAGGGTTACTGGAGAGGTTGTGGGAGAGGGGAAGGGCTAAATGGGTAAGGGGCATTAAGGAATCTACTCCTGAAATCATTGTTGCACTATATGCTGACTAACTTGGATATACATTTTAAAAATAAATTAAAGACAAAAAATAGATCAAAGGGCATAGTTGTCAAAACTTTTCTACCTGGAAATCCATGTTCTTTGGGTCTGGAAATTTTTCCTTGAATTATTTCTTTGATGATGTTCTCTATTTTATCCAGGTCTCTCTTTTATTCAAATGTTGATTGTCCTGGACTAATTCTCACTATTTTTCCTCCCTATTTTCCATTTCTTTGTCCTCTTTTCCAACTTTCTCAAGACTTCCTTGTCTTGAAATTTTCCTTGTGAATTTTTTTGTGTCTGCAGTCAGAATTTTAATGTCTAAGAGCTCCTTTTTGTCTTTTAAATGCTCTTTTTATATAGTCCCCAATTCCATGTGGCATGAAATATCTTCTTAGCTCTCTGGGAATATTAATGAGTTATTTATTGTTGTTATTACTGCCTTTTTCTTTTCTGAGCATAATTGTTTCTATTCTTTATTTTGATTTCTATCTTTCATATTAGGAGTTATCCTCAAATGTCTATTGATCCCTTAAAGAACAGTCATGTTTATGGGTGGAGCCATAAAGACAGCTTAAGAGAAGTTAACTCTTTACATGGACAGCTAATTAATTGGTTTGTCACATAAAAGAAGTTGTAATTAAAAAAAAAAAACTCCACTAAAGATGTGCACATAAAAATAGTTCTACATTCATGTTTATGAGGTTCACAGATTAAGAACTCCTTAGGGGGCACCTGGGTGGCTCAGTCAGTTAAGTATCTGATTCTTGAATTAAGCTCAAGTCATGATCTTGAGGTTCATGGATTTGAGCTCCATGTCAGGGTCTATGCTGACAATGTGGAGCTTGCTTGAGATTCCCTCTCTCTTTCTCTCTGCCTCTCCCCACCCCTCAAAATAAATAAATAAACTTAAAAATAAGAAGTCCTTAGTTCATGAAGTAAAATGTTCATTGCTGTTTTTACACCTTAAAACTAGTTAATGTATAAATACTTTTCTAGCCTTTGCTTGAACACCTTGAATGAGGGGAGCCCACCATCAGTCAAATTAGTTCATTATCTTAGAATAGCCTCATCATCAAAAACTATTCTTTGTTTGATCCTAAATATCTCTCAGTAACTTCTATCCTTGTCTTATTTATGCTAATTGGATATATTAAAATCCAATCAAATCCTTTTTTCTGCTTAGAGCTTTTAAACATAATCAATATTAATCCTACATTAGTAATTCAACCTTTCTTGACTACTGCTATAAAACCAGTACCTCTCTTTCCCTGAAAACACCTATAAAAAATAGAAAATAATGTATCCCCCACTCAGCCTTTCAAGAACAATCTTGGATTACTGGGTGCTTAGGCTTGTGTTCTGTTTAATATATAGAAATGCCAACTGGTGTAGTCAGAGAGCATAGATCCATTTTTATTGGGAAGAGTTAACTACTGGGAATGAGTAGTAGGTCAAGACAGGATCTGGTTAAGTTAGTGGCCAGGGGAGAGCCTGCATCAACTACATTTTGGGAGGCTTGAGAGAGAGAGAGAGAAAGAGAGAGAGAGAGAGAGAGAAAGATCCAGACTGGTCAGACCCTTATCCTCAATTCTCCAGTGATACCAGTGAGCTCTTTAGCCTCTGACATTCTATACACAGCTTTATTCCCTATCTTCTCTACACTAACAGAGTTAAAGAGATCAATCCTGCTCTTTCTAAGCTACACAGATCCTGGTGTATAGTCCTTATGCAACAGGGTAGCCAAGGAGCTTGAAATTTTTTTTTGTAGGCAACAAAAGCCATTTGTTTCTCCTATACACAGCCAAAGAAGAGCTAATAGCAAACATCCACCAATACATATGGGTGTGTTGCTTTGGCAAAGGCCAAAACTCCCCAACTTTCAAAACACTATTCTTGAAGCTACCATCTCGTTCCCTTAGAAGGCAGTCCCTCCAGAACTCACTTCAGAATGGAATCAAGACTCCCTTACATTTTCCATCTCACATTCTGCTCCTTCGCTTCAATATCACAAAGGTGGACAAACTTCCAGTCTCTAACCTGGCTCCGCCCCAGCACCTGGCTCTCTTGCCTTTGAATGAGGACCAGCCAAGAATGAACTCAGCTGGAAAAAATGTGCAGAAAGGGTGGGAGCCAGGAAGCCAGGGGCAAAGCAAACCCTCCCTCCTGAGGTGATGGGCTCCACAGCTGTCCCAGGCCTCAGAACCCTACCGTGCCAGTCAGGGGGCTGGCTCTGCCTGTCTCCTCCTCTACACTCCTGGCAAGGGGTCTTTTTGTTGTTATTCCCCTTCCTTCTCTCCTGATTCCAGGCCCAGTATTTGCTTGTCTTGCAGCCAAAGATAAACTCCAGGCATTCAGAAGGCTACTCTTTAGATATCCGAATAGAGCACTGCCTAAGGGAGAGGAACAATTTGTCTTAGTATTGCTTTCCCATTTGTTTTTTCCTTCATAGCTCATTTTGACGAGGCAACACAGTGTACATGGATTCATAAAATCTCAGGGTTGAAAAGTAACATAAAGTGCTTACTTTGAGGCTAACCCCATTTAATCCTTGAAACCATATTCGCACAATTCCAGATCTATCCTTCCATTGACACCAAATTTACTGTCTTCCTAAAAGTGCCCATATTTGCAGACTGTGCTATTCACATTCTCTTCTTCCCCTGCATTCATTGAAGGCAAGACATTTGAAAAAGAAAAAAAGTCAAATTTATGGATGTGTACTATGGACAGGAACTCTGTCTCCATTTCTGATGTTTGTGCTCAAATCAAGAAATCCTACATCTTGGGAAGTCTTTCTTTGCCTTTTGGTATATTAAAAAAGTAAAAGGACATTGGAATTTGTTTTTAGGACTAAAAACAAAATGCTAAAGGACACTGTTGTGTTTTAGAGCTGTGTTCGGTTTGGGCAAGTCCAGCAAGAAGGCTAATCATTGCCTCTGGAGAGGGCAGTTGATCCAGCAAATACCACAGTCCACTCTCACTCAGTAAGGATCCTTGTATGTTCCATGGCTTATTAAATGCAAAATGTGTACACTCTTCACTGAATACTAAATAGAAGAAGCAAACATCCCCTGAGGCTGACTAGGAAGAGAGACAGCAGGGACAGTGAACATGGGATACAGGCTAAAAACAAAGCATGGTGCAAAGCCAGAGGTGGTTGCTGGCCGTCCAAACCTAGGGCTCCACACAAAGGTGATTTCCTGACAAGTCGAGAAAAGAGGGCTCAGTGGGAACACACCAGGGGTGTACTTGGAAGTCAAAGCACACTTGTGAGATAAGGAAAAACATGATTTGTTATTGTCTGCAAATAATTGGACCTCTACTACACTGAAAATGAATGTAGAATAGGGATAGTCTCTGCTGCCCAGGCATTCAGCATGCCAATTAGAAAACCAGGGGCAGGGCAGCATGATGAGGTGCCATGTAGTTTTATGAATGTTCCCCTGTCTCTGGGCAGACACTTGTGAGCCTTGGTGAGGACATAATGAATGGTGAGTGAGCTTCGTGCCCTCCTCGGCACAGGAGGTGATGTCCACAAAGCCAAGGGCCAGAAGCACACAGAGGATTCGAAAATGGACAGTTTCCTTCTGTTCTTAAACCATTCCGTGAGCAGCTGGGTACCGAGAAAATGAGCAAGTGATTTCAGATTTACGAAGCTGCATCCTGACCCCCTAGGCAGAGCCTTTGAGAACAGAAGGTGGGAGGCTGACAGAGATAGGTAGATGTGGGCATCTGAACCCAAAACAGTAGCTCTGATTACATATGGACCCTTGAACCAGCTGCTAGAAAGGACTGCCATGGTGCCAAGAAACTATCCCTCTCTCAGCGTGGAGAAGCCAGGTAAGGATCATCATTTATTGAAGATTTCTGTTGAATAGGTTAATTCTTCAATTGACAATGTAATTCAAATTCTCCTCTGACCATATTTCTATGCTTTGTATTTCTATAAACTTCTAGAATTTTGCTGTAGACACTACTGTCATTTACTGATAACAAATTCATTTCCACTGGTAGGAGTGTCTCCAACCCATCCCCCACCATTCCCTTCCTATGGCAATGAGAACAAAGATGGGAAGAACCGAAAGTAGGAGATGTGCAAAAATTCTCACACCAAGACAGTAATGCCACATTAATTTTATAACAATTCCAGTACTGGCAAAGGAGTGTGGAACATTAAACTAGGTCAGTGGCATAAGTATTATTGTTCACAGATATTTCCCTGTGAGTTTTATATTTCTCACCCATTGATATTAAACTTGCCATATAGTTTGCTTTCCAAAAAGAAATGAAAGCAGAAATGACATGTGTCATGGGTCACTTCCATGCAGAAGCTTAAGGGCCAGTGCATGATCTGCCATATTCTCTTTTCTCTCTGCTCTCTGATTGTTCCAAACTGTGGCTGCTCCTTCACTTTGGGTCCTTGGAATGAAGACAATGTGAAGCAAAGCTAGAGCTAATATCCAATTGTCACATAGCTTGAATGAGAAATAAATGATTGATATTATAAGACACAAAGATTTGAGGATCTTTTGTTACAGTAGCATAACCTGGCCTAACCAAATTAATAAAAGTATCCATAAAGGATATACATCAATTTTGTTTTTAAATATAATACATGTATATTGATTTAAAAGATTGGTAAGAACCAAAGCAAAATAATAGCTATTATTTCTTGGGTTGGGGATTATGATTTTTTTCTACTTAATGCTTTTCTATAATTTCTAAACCTTCTTTTTTATTTAAAAAAATTTTAATGTTTATTTATTTGTGAGAGAGAGAGAGAGGGAGACACAGAATCTGAAGCAGGCTCCAGGCTCTGAGCCGTCAGCACAGAGTCCAAGGCGGGGCTCAAACTCACAAACCACGAAATCATGACCTGAGCTGAAGTGGGATGCTTAACTCACTGAGCCACACAGTGCCCCTAATTCCTAAATCTCCTACAATCAAAAAACATTGCATTTATTACTAAGGAAAATATAAATGTTATGCTCTGTAAAAGGCAAAGTATCAAGCCACGCCTAGACTGCAAGTTCAATTGTGCTTTTCAGCACTCACCATCAGATATGAGACTTTGGGTGACAAGAGTAACATCTTTAAATGTGTCCCTAAGATCTGCATCACTAATCCAGGCTGGCCTCCTGTGCCCCTTCCTCCTTGCTTCCCCTCAACCCACAGTCTTGCATTTCCTCTCCCAGGTCAGGACTTAATTGTGGTGTCCTGAAGTCCCTGTTGGCAGTGTGGTGGTACACAAAATTAACACTTACTGGGCACAGATGAACCTTGATCTTTCTTAGCTCTGTGAACATATCCTTCTCTTGTTTTTCCATCTGGCCATCACAGTCAGAGGCGCTCTTTTCTGAGGCCTGTTCCTTCACCATCAGATGCAAAAACTGTGTATCTGTGGGGATAGGAGTAGAAGAAATTCCTCCTTCTTCTAGATGTGTCTAGAAATTAACAGTGAATCCAAGAATTAACACATCTTGGAACCCCTACTTGAAAAGACCAAGAATGATGCCATGACCTTTGGTGAGTATTCTGATTCATCCTGATTCCATTTTAAAATCCCTAAAGAATTGTGCTAATTATGTTATTAAATTCCTTCATGACTCAGAACAAGAAACACTATGTGCTATAACAAACAATCCAAAAACCTTGGTAACTTATCCCTATAAAGGTTAGCTCTCACTGATATCACAGACTGATGTGGGTCAAGAGGCTCTCCTGAATGGCTCTCCTTAAAGCAATGACCCCAAATCCAGATTCCTTTTGTCTTGATATAGGAACTGTGTCAACAGTGACACAATGATTGCCATAAGGGGACAGGGTGAGAGAAAGAATGATTACGCAGGGACTTCATGCAATACCTGGAAGTGATATCATTTCACATCATTTCAGTCCACATTCCATTATCCATAAACTGATTAGATGCACTAACCAAACTGAAAAGGAAACTGGAAACTGGAATCTTCTCTTTACTGAAGAAAAAAAAAAACTGGCAAGCATATAGCAGGCCCCTCCCTCAGTTTTCCTTCTAGTCCCTAAATATCCATTCCATTCTTTCTCTAACACACACAACTCACTCACTTCTCCCAAGAGGCCTAATTCAGTCTTACCCACTCACAGAGTCTGAAGTTGGAGCCCTGGGTCTCGGGGAGATGTGCAGAATTCTCTATCACATCCAAATGAGACTCCTCTAGACCTGGTAATCTATGAACTAGAAGGAAAAACTGCCTGCCCCCAACACATACATCCCAACAGTAGGCAAAAACATCAAGAACAGCCGTAATCAAGAAGCATCAAGAAACCCTCTCATTTGGAAGAGGAAGAAGGAAAGTCTCATGTCTATCACCGAACTATAAGGATTCTGAGGTCCCACTGAGCAAGTTCTCTAAAGGACCCCCAAACCTGGGGTGGACAAAGTCTCTCAACTAGGCCAGGTTCTGCTTCCTGGAAGGAACTCCTCTGTCCACTGATCTCCAGGGCCTTTGGCTCCACCCACAGGCACTCTTCCTGGTTTATTATTGTCGTTGGCCATGTCTGAGGATGGCCTTATGAAAATGAAACATTTGAAGCTGTCTCCTTACAGCTTCCGATATCAACATCCTTGCCACACACTTATGCCCCATTCTACTATGTTACTTGTGCTGAAGAAATCAATTTCTGAAACTACCAGGCTTCAGTCCAGAAAACAGAACTGCTTTGGACATTCTGAGTAGGAAGACGCTTAATCCAGGGAATCAGAGAACATGCAGCTATTTAACAGTCAAGAGAGCATAGCTCAGGAAGGCCACTTTCAGGAAATCCAGAAATACAGGATTGTTGGGAAGCCACTACCAATTGTCTCTGCTTCCATAGCACAAACATAGTTTATTCTCAGAAAGACCTGCAATACAGTTAGAAGTCATTGCCAATTACCTCAGCTGCCTACAGCATGGAAGTGAATTATTCTTAGGAAGATTTTCTAAACTAAGCCACTAGCAAAATCCCACATCAGCTGTCTGCTCATGCTTGTAAGACGACAATAGCTTCTCTTTCTCTTCTGCCTTCCAAATCTCTGAGGAATGTCCCCTTGTGTAGAATCTAACCAGGAGCCTTTGGTTAAATTCTAGAGGTCTGGGATATGAAGTTTCTAAGACTTGTCATTCTTCAGTTCAGAGAAGACTGTTTAAGAAGGGTGGTGGTAATATTTAAAAAATCAAAAATAATATTTTTCACAATGAAGTTCACAGAAATTATAAAAAGCCACAGCCATTTACCATCTTCCTTTTTCTGACCATCGTAGCCTGCTCTGCGTATCTTATTTAGTACATTCACAGCACATGTGAGCACCAAGCAAATCATTCTGGGGCAATATCATGAGAAAAGGTTTCCTTTTGGGTCTAAAATTAAGTGACTCTGATCCAAGAGCCTCCAATAAATCTGGACTTTGATAAACAGTATTGCAGAGCAGTAAAATAACATGATGGGGAATGAGTCCAGTCCAGAGTTTGCTACTAGTACTCCATCTGAAAGAAAGTTCTATGCCTTCTCTGACCTCATTTTTCTTCTGATCTGGAATAGATGGCCAGGCTAAATATTAGACTACATATGTGGTTTTCAGGCTTTCATATAGCTATGGAGTCATTCTTCAAATGAAGTCTTACAAGAAGTTCCTGTAACTAAATTAGATAATGTAGGACTTGCCCCTTTGTAGTAGGATGGCGAGCCAGAGCCCAGTATTCCCCATGGCAGCACTAGATAACTCCTTTGGTTCCATGGTGCACAGTTTAAAAACTTCTGGGATGAGGCTGCCTGAAAAATATCCCATCTACTTCAGAAGTTATATGATGAAATCATTTCCCAAGCCCTGACTCTGTTGGAGTTAATGCCAAATGTTCATAAGAAATATTTATATTCAGCAAAGCTCTAAGACTAATTTGCATTTGTACTCAAAAAAAAAAAAAAAAAGAAAAGAGGTGACTGGAAGTCTTCAAAGTGGAACAGGTTCAAAATTTTGGAAGTATAATATTTGTGCCCCCAAACAGATTCCAAATGCTGTAAGATGTACTTAAAGATTTGATGTGGCATTCTTTACCTGATACTCTGATAGCTGGAATAGTTTCATGGAAGAGTGTCCAGTATCCAAAATCAGTGTAAGAGAAAAATGAACAGGTACGACTTAGGGGACAACAATTAGACTTACCCAGAACCTACATATTGTCATATGGAAACAAAACCAATATTATTTCCAAGGGGGGGGAGGAAAGAATTCCTTAGCATTCACCAGACCTTCTCAGCTATATTAAGAAGACCAGCTATGGTTAGGGTCCTTTTGGAGTAATTTAGATGCAAGAAGGCAGAGGGAACAAAAGTGTATGATTACTAGAATTTTCTTGGCAATTCTATTTTTTTGCCCATTTTCCAAGTGACCTTCCATGTTTTTGTTTCTCACCGTATGACCTCATTATGTTAGGCACTCCATAGCCAAATCATGAACTTGGCCACAGACAGCTCAAGTAGAAGTAAGCCCTGTTTGAGCTGCGAGAGCAAAAATACTATAGACAAGATGGTTTATTGACAACAGAAATGTATTTCTCACAATTCTGGAGACAAGGAAGCCCAAGATCAAGGAGTCAGAAGACTCCATGTCTGATGAGAGTCTGTATCCTGGTTCATAGATAGCCATCTTTTTTGCTATGTCCTCATATGGCACATGTGACAAAGGACCTCTCTGGAGTCTCTTCTTTAAGGGCACTAATCCCATTCATGTAAGCTTCATCCTCATGACCTAATCACCTCCCAAAACTTCCTCCAAATACCCACACAGTAAAGATTAAGTTTCAACATAAGAATTTGGTGGAGGGGTAGGGATTGGGGAGAAACACAGTCAGTTTATAACAGCCACATCCCGAGGACCATGAGTTTCTAATGGCTGTGACATGCTCCCTTTAGTTCTGAACTTAGTTAGCCCTTCCACCCTTCTGATCCTGCTCAGAGATCACCATGTGGTCACTGATCTGTAAAGCACCAGGAGTCGTGTGACTGTTTTGTTTAATCACAATTCTAAATGTGCCTCTAGATCTTCTACTTATTCAAAGACGAGCTCAGACTCCACATCTTGTTTGAGTCTGCTGACCATCAAAACCATGATGCCTTCTCCTCTTACCTTACTGTCTCTGTGACTTCATGAGGACTTTTTAAGGGTTACTAGTCCTAACTCTTTCTAGGTGTGTATCCTTTCCTCTCAACAGTAATGGAAAGCTCACAGATTTTGATGTCATAGCTTAACAGGGTTTGGACCTAATCTCTGCCCCTTACTACCTGATGATCCTCATGGCACCATGAACCTCAGTTTTCTCATGTGTAAAAGGAATATGATGATATCTCCCAGTGCAGTTGCAGAACACTCAGTATAATGATTAGCACATAGTAGCTACTCAATAAATACTAGTTTCCTTCCTCTCCTTCCCCCTTTCCCTGACAAATTCCATGTATTTGTATCTAGGGGAGTTTTTACCCTGTAAAGTGGTTCATTCTTTGATGCTGATAGTGATTCTAATAACAGTAGATCTGAAGCAGAGATAAGGAGGGCTGTGGCAATAAAGATAAATATACTGCTCTTTATCTTTTTCCTCCTCCTTTAAGATCTTCATATTGGAAGATCCCATGGGCCTCCTCTGATAAGACTCCTGATTGAATAATCACCAAAGAGGTTGCAGAAATCACCTATTATCCAAAGTCTCTGTCTGACTTGGCCTACGGTTAAGGTGAATTGGTTACCCAACCCTTATCAGTGCATATGGTAAGTGTAAACAAACCACAAGTGACTGGTGCTGGGCTTTAGTTATTGATTATTTATTTACAATTATTACCTCAAAGTTCTAAGTCTCTGCCCTATTTCTATTATGTTGGTGAAATATGGTGAGTTTTTTTAATCTGGCAAAGTAACACCTTAACAAAATAAGAACCTGAGGCAGAGTTCCCATCAACTCAAACTCATTTTCCTCTGGGGAAAGAACTACCAGTCATCCAATACCCCAGTGCCCCATGGATGTCTAAAGTGTCTCTGACCAAAGTATTTAGGTTATCAAATAAGGCTGGACAAAGTCATTTTTGTCTATGGGCTTCCCCTGTCGCATTCCTGATTGAATAGTCATAGAAGTCACATTTTTCCCAAGGCCTCCCAGACTCTTTGGACTCTCAGTATGCCTGTTTAATTTAGCTTTACAGAATTCGTTGTTTGGTTGGTTTTTGGTTGGTTTTTGGTTGCTCCAGAAGAGCTAACACATTGTAAACATTGGTGTCCACTGGAACACGATTTGGGAAAACCTCACCTGACCCAAACCCTTCATTTTAGAGGTAAAGTCACTGAGACGCAGAGATGTTGTCTATCTAATGACAGAAAACCTGAGCCCTGATCTTTGGTGCTCCTCCTCATCTCCCACAGTCTCCTTGTGGCTAGATGTAGATCTCATCAGAATCTGCTCCTTTCATTTGTTATTTTTGTTGTATTATTCTCTCTGTGTGTGCCTGCGTGCACACATCACAAAACAAAAGAACAGTCTCTTGAAAAATGCTGTCTTGCTCATCCTTAAGTGGACAATTAGTTATGCATTCATTCCACAGAACCAGAAACAGACAATAAAGTGAGGGGTGCTGTAATGCCAATTTGATCAGAGGACAGAATGCCTGACTCCACTCAGGAGCTGGGTTGTGATGAATCACTCATTCATTATTCATTTATTCCACAGAAGTTTCCTGAATGCTTGCTGTGCCAGAAACCAGTACTAGCTGCCGTGGATACAAAAATCCAGTAAGACACAACCACTGCCTTCAAGCTGCTTACATTCTAGCATGAGAAACAGGTCTGCAACAGATGAATGTAAGGAGGTGATGGAGTTTCTATGAGAGAAGCTAATTTCTACCTGAGACACAGGAAATCAGGGAAGGTTGTTTCAAGCAACAAAATTTTGAGTACCTCCTAAGAGTCACATATTGACTTTGTTTCATAAAGCTTTTGGAGATCTTGTCTTAAAAGCCGTAAGTGTGTACAGAGTCAATTGTTCAAATTAATCAGAGCAGTAACATAGGTAACACAAAACAGGGACCGAGGAAGAAACCAATTCTCTGCTTTAGCATGTATCTTATGAATATCCACCTCTTTCCCCCATGGCCGGCAACAGCAGCTTGCCTTGCTAATTGTGTTTTCTTAAAGCAAATGCTGGGTTTTGTTAAACATTGGTTTATATCCCTTGAGTACACACCAGCTGGACAGTAGGAGGAAGCCCATTCAGCCTTAAAAGTTGACTGCAGACAATTTATAGGGCCAGGCCGATAAGCCACAGGCAGATAAGAATGGAATGTATTGTTATCGGTACCCAGCAAGGTATGGTGCTGGCCCACCCTGCAGCGCCATCTCCTGTCTCTGCTGAGCTTGTAGTCTCTTTACAAGTCTTCATAACCCTTTGTATGAATATATCAGTAGGAGCATAAACAAGGTCATATGACATGTAGAGGACGTTAACGAGACCTATGTGAATTTAGACGGCCCGGAAGATGGTTGTTAGATCATTTTCAAGTGAGTAAAAACTGAAATTTGTTTTTCGCTTTGCAAATCATCTCTCCAGCAACTGTCCACTGTAAGTGCTCTCGAAAGCCCATAAGGCAACGGGCCTATAAAGGGTGTTTCATGGAATAACTGAATCCAATTAAACTGCTGTTTACTTTTGCCTTAGAAGCTCTGACAAATAAAATGGAAGATGCTGTTGCCATTTTCATCGACTAAAACAAATCTTTACAGGGGAGAAAAAGAAGAGAAAGAAACTAAAATGTCAGTTGCTGACACTGTCATTCCCTGCCATTCAGTAAATAAACATAACATCTATTAGTTGCCATGGAAACATTCCGCCTGATTCCGAGCATCAAAGCTCAACAATAAAGAAACCCTGATATTTGTGGCTGGGCACAAACAACTCTTTTGGCATTTCTCATGAGCTCACCAGCACAAGGGCTAACATTTTCCCTGTTTGTTTTCTTTCTCAGGCATGAATGCATTTGCTTTGGAAAAAGAGACATGTATCTTAGAAACCTATCAAAAATATGTGAATACAGCTACCTCGCCAATCTCAGCTTTCCCCACTCCCCCCTCCCACCTCTCTTTTAACCTTTGCCTGAGAAGAATTTAAATGGCATATTTAGTCACTACGTGTTGTGCTTCCTCTACCCGAGGCTGCATAAAAGGGATTGATTTAAATCATTTACAGTAACCATGTGGAGGAGAAGGGTCCGGTTTTCTGCACCAAATGCTCTTGGATCCATAATAAGCAGCCAGAATTACAGACAATATATGAATGTGCTTGTATTTGTCTCTTCTTGGGTAAGGAATTATTCTTTAGCAAAAAACTTATTGCATACTTTCAGCATCCAACAAAGCAGCTCAGATGTGTGAGCAGAGATAAAGGATGCTTACCTTAACCTTTCACCTCCAGGGTAACCAGTCTCAGAAATATTGGCTTAAAACATCAGAAAATGTTCCTATTAGAATTTTTTTTTAATCATGAAATTTATAACACCTCACAAAACAGGAATGGACTGAGTCTAACTAAAGGTTACAGCTGAGAGTCACTAAAGCATTAGGAACAACAACTGTTAAAAATAATCAGCTGAAAACAGAACACAGCTCACCCTTCAGAGCTACGCTCAAACGTTTACCATTTCTAAAGCTCAAGAGTCTTTGACAAGGTAGGCATAAATCAGAGGGGATTTAAATTCTTGATTTTCTGGCATTTTTCAAGCTATAAATCCCATACATTCCTAAAACCACGTCGTCCCGTAATCAGAGCTGAGGGCCGGAGTGGGTTCTGACTGCTGCTCAAGTCAGACTGGAATAAAAGGCTCCCACTTCCCTCTGGGCCTTAAAACAATTCTTGTTGAAGGTCTGTTAAAGATTTCTTTCAAGCCTTCTGAAGTGAGGCCAAGAGGGGATTACATTTATCCCAATACTCTACAGGTCTTTCTCATCCTTGGATATAGCCACCTCTGGATTTTTCGAGAAGATCGTACTAATCCCTGTCTGCATACTCCAAATGGTTAGAATAGTCAGAGGGAAACAATTTAAAAGGGTCTATAAGCGAATGAAGTCAATTCATAGTTTCTCAAAGTGGGTTCAAGGACCACTTGCATCGGAAACCCAGAATCACTTCTAATGTTGAGATTCAGATCCTCTAGCCCAACTGACACGTACCGAATGGGAGCTCCCAGAAGAGAGAGGACTTAATCAATTTAGCAAATGTCACCAGCTGATCCTTTTTGTTTGGAAAGCCACACATTAAACCTTAATCTCGAAAAGCGGAGCCCAGAAATCTGCATTTTTGACCACAGGGCCAGGCACAAGTGGGTACCTGTGAATGCTTGCTGTATGAAACTGAATGTATCTATCATCTGTTTATTTCTTCAGAGAAAAAGTCATGGTCCACACTTTAATTTTCCATTTCTTCCTTTTTTTTTTTTTTTTTTTTTTTTTTTTTTTTTTTTTTNTTTTTACTGTTTTTCAAATAAGCTCTTCCCTCACATGGCCATGTTCTCTCTCCCTTCCTCAGAGTCTTTGCAGCAGGGTCTCCCCTCACCCTGGTGGCAGCTGATGTCCTGGCGGGAGTACAGGGATGGTACCCAGAAGGCCTCTGTAGCCTTGATGAAGTCTTTCTACCACTCTGAGCACCAGTTTTCTCATAACTTGAGCTTCTCAAACTCCAATTTGTACCATCTTGTAGTCTAGCTTCTCTAATACTGACTAGTAAAGAAGGGAGGGTGTGGAAGACAGAGAAAAGGAAAAGTGAGAAGTCTGTATAGTATTCATGTCTAGTTAACACTCTTTTCCAGTAGGTGAAGAAAATGAAACTACGAAGACTTTCAACTGTAGAACTTTTTAGTACCTTTTCTCCCTTAAGCTCAAAGTTTCCTACTCTTTAATGTTTTTTCAATGTGTATTTCTTTTTGAGAGACAGAGAGAGACAGAGCACAAGTGGGAAGGAGCAGAGAGAGGTGGAGACACAGAATCTGAAGCAGGCTCTAGGCTCTGAGCTGTCAGCACAGAGCCCGATGCAGGGCTTGGACTCACAAGCTGTGAGATCATTACCTGAGCCGAAGTCGGATGCCTAACCTACTGAGCCGCCCCAGTTTCCCACTCTTTAAATCATGAGAGTCTTTACCATGAAAACCCCCAAGTGGGCTCACTATGGGCAGTGTGATTCCAGAAGAGCCTGTGGTGTGAGAAAGGTAAGAACAGGAGGCAGTCTCAAGTGTATGAAGAGCAACTGAACTGTTTGTTAATGAACTGACTTTTATACTTCTTTTCTCTTGAATGGACTAGCCCAAATATGTCTGTATGATGTTTTTGCCTTTTTGTCTATTTTGAAGATACTACAGAAAGGAGGCAATCTAAAGGCCATCACATTTTGTTTTCACTCAATAGGTCTGAGTCCCATAAAGACTAGCAATAGGAGAAGTAGAGAGTTAGGAGGGAGTATGCATCACTGGAGCAAAGGAGAGGAATGAAATAGTTGGCACATGTAGCAGGTGTGTGGGGTTATGTCAACGGCAAGGTCAGCTCAGGGGTATCCATCTCATAGCCCTCCCAACTCCCCCTTAAGCTTTGCTTGCCTTAGGAGCTGCCTCTTGATGCCTCTAGCATGCAGGCCTCTAGAGATTTCCCAAGACTCCTCTCTGGCCTGCCAAGGTGTGGGGATGCTCAGTTTCCTCTCAGTGCTAGAAAAGCATGTTTGACTTTTCCAAAGGTAGTTTTCCTAGCAAACTAAGGAAAAACAAAACCGATTTGCCATAAACACATAGAGGCATGAGAAATTCATAATACGAGATAGGCTCAGTTGACTTAACTTACTTCCAACCAAGCTTGGTGTCTCTAGCACAGACCCCTGAGGACCAGCCCCAGAATCTCCTCCTTACCCTCTTCTGGCTAAACAAACATGTTCCGTCTCTTAGCCAGAAGTCATGTTGGGTTTGTCCCACTTTTAGGCCTGGCAGACATCCTAATGCTTTCCTAAACATCATTCCCCATACCTTCCTGGAGAGAGATGTGAATGGAAGAATGCTTTTGAGACAAGGGGTCAAGGTCCAAGTTCCCAGTGGCCAGTGACAAGTTGTGTGATCTTGTGCAAGCTATTTACCATCTCTCAGTCTCAATTTCCTCCTGTTAAAATGAAGAAACAGTGTTGGCTTCATGAACTGCCAACAGG
This sequence comes from Crocuta crocuta, assembly GCF_008692635.1. Taxonomy (NCBI): domain Eukaryota; kingdom Metazoa; phylum Chordata; class Mammalia; order Carnivora; family Hyaenidae; genus Crocuta; species Crocuta crocuta. Next base: position 10,618,698 of record NW_027532002.1, read on the forward strand.
ATAAGAAGAAATGTGAACACCTAGAACATCGTTTTCCCCTAAATCATATGAGACAAGTCCCCAGATCCACCTATCCTCCTGGTTCTTCAGCATGTATCTGTGCTCCGTTTGTCCATTCTGGGGATCCTGCCCTGATCCATGACTTGAGCATGGAGGAAGCACTTAGGATGGATGGAAGAGAGAACAAAGCAAAGCCAGGGTGCCTAGCTAAAAGCAGTAAGTCCAAATCAGAGGAAGTTAGGACCCAGACTTAAGAACAACATTGAAAATAGAGGGTGAATGTGGAAAATTTAATGAAGGCAGGATCTCATTGTAAGTGCATGCTGAAAGCACAAGAGAAGATCAGACACAGCAGGGAGGGAAGAGCACTGCACTTTGGAACCAAGAGACCTGGATTCAAGGTCTTTGTTCTGCCACTTACCAGTTTCATAAACTCTGAGAAGCCCCTCACCTGTAAGTCTCATTTTTGTCTTTTGCAAAACAAAACTGGAAATAGCTACAAATTAAATGAGAAACTGCATAAATGCCTGCAACATGATGTAATGGACCATTATTCCATAATGGTCATTTTAAACCTTACTCTGACCTTGAAGTCACTTCTCTTTCTTATGCCGTGGTTTCTTCATCTGTAAAGGGTGGACCTAAGTGAACCCTGTTCTAAGACTCACTTAGAGTCTTTCCAGCTCTAACATGTTTGTATCTATGAGGAAGTGACAAATTTGGTTTGTCCGTGTTGAATGCAGGCTGGTATTCCCAGGGAAAGCTTTCTAGTCAAATTGTTAACACAGATCAAGTCTCTAAAGAAGTGGTTCTCAAAGGGTCCCTCCAGGCCTAGGGGATGTTGAAGAAATTAATGGGTAGTTTTAGTTGTCAAAAATTATGGCAAGACACTACTGACTTCAGAGGACAGGAACTAGAGATACCATGATGTGTGCTATGTGTGCAGTACAAATACAACAATTAATTGTCCTGTGTGGCTTTTGCATGTTCCCTTACATAGCCAAGTAGGTATCGGTTCTCAAAGCATGGTCTGGCGACCCCTAGAGAGCCCTTAGACCATCTCAGGCATGATCATGATCTAAACTGTTTTCACAGTGATACCATCATATTATTTGCCTTTTTTACTGAGTTGATATTTATGGTGATGAGACAAAAAGGAATTGTGGATAAAAATGTTGGTGCCTTGCACAAAGCAAAGTAATAGCACCAAACTGTATTGCACTAGGGATCATTGCATTCTTCATTACCATGCACTTGCAGTTAACAAACAAAAACAACAAAACCCTCCATTTTCATTTGCAAATGTCCGTGGTGAGGCAATAAAATTTATTAACTTCATTAATTCTCAACTCTTTTGAGTACAGACTTTTTACTATTTTGTCTGACAAAATGCTACAGATCAAAATACAGGGGCGCCTGGGTGGCTCAGTCGGTTAAGTGTCCAACTTCGGCTAAGGTCATGATCTCATGGTTCGTGGCTTCGAGCTCCGTGTCGGGCTCTGTGCTGACAGCTACCTCAGAGCCTGGAGCCTGTTTTGGATTCTGTGTCTTCCTCTCTCTCTGACCCTCCCCTGCTCATGGTCTCTCTCTTTCTCTGTCTCTCAGAAATAAATAAAAGATTAAAAAATGTTTTTAAAAAACAAAATACAATTTGTTTGAGTTGCAAGCTAAACTAGCCACGTTTTTCATGGAACACCATTTTTACTTGAGAAAACAATAGGCAGACAAACTAGGATTATTCAGATTGGTATCTTGCAGACCGTTTTCTCAAAAATGAACACCTTTTTGCTTATTTCCAAGAAGACAACTAAAATGTACATGCTACTGAAGATAACATTAAAGCATTCAAGAAAGAATTAGAATTGTGGGAAATTTGTACCTGCCACCATGAGCTTGATAGCTTTTCAGTCAGTACTTGATCTGCTAAGATTGGTGGCAATATTAATGAATGTGATTTATTGATTTTGTATGATGAAATGTGGCAACACTTGGAAGATCTGTGTAACTCAGTGAGCCAATACTTTACAAATGACCAATGTACAATGTTACAAAATCATGCTGTGTAAAAAAAAAAAAAAGATCAATTCTAAGTACAAGATAAACCAGTGGAATTTAATGGAACAGAGTACAAAATATTCATTGATATGATTTCAGGTCCCACTTTGAATAGCCTTTAAGAAACTAACACTATATTCTTGTCAAAGAAAATTATCTGCAATACCTGAAAAGTCTACGATAGCACTTCTACAAAAAGTCCAACTACATATATGTGTAAGTCTGGGTTTTCTCCAAACACTTCAAGCAAAATACCATATTGCAATAGATTGAATACAAAGCAGCTAAAGGAATCTAGCTGTGTTTGATCAAACTAGATATCACAACAGATTTGCAAAAGTGCCAAATATGCTACTCTTCTCACCAAATTCTTTTTTTTGGGGGGAGATATAACTGTTTCTAATAAAATGTTATTTATGTTAACATGTAATTGTATTATTGCTATTTTTAAATAAATGATAAATTAAAATTGTGAAATTTTATATTTTAATTTCTAGTACTATAAATATCGATAGATATGACCCACATGAACAAATGCTCCTGAGGCCCTCAATAACTATTAACAGTGTAAAGCATTTCTGGGGGCACCTGAGTGGCTCAGTCAGTTAAGTGTCTGGCTTCAGCTCAGGTCATGATCTTGTGGTTTGTAAGTTTGAGCCCTGCATCGGGCTCTGCACTGATAGCTTGGAGCCTGGAGCCTACTTCAGATTCTGTGTCTTCCTCTCTCTGCCCCTTTCCTACTCATGCTCTGTCTCTCAAAAATGAATAAACATTAAAAAAATTTTTTAAAGAGTATGAAGAGCTTCTGAGACCAAAAGTTTATGAATCACTGACATAGGAAATAATTCAATTATCTAAGCATAGAATTTGACTCTATTTTATATATAAATGCAAAGTACTTTTGTATCTCCTAAAGTATACCAACTTCCTGGAATGCAACTATCATGTGAATCAGTGGTACATTGTATGTTGCTTGCTTTAAAAATTGACCAAGATCTACTGACCATTTCATAAAGTCACACCACCAATGGCAACCCTAGTCATGACATTGGAGTTGCCAACACAGTACACCTGTATTTTCTGGCTTTGTAGTTGTGTCATCCCTGTGATGTTTTTGGTAAGGCACAAACTGATGACACTTCATTTTGTCTGCCAGTACAGTTGTACCCAAGGATTTGGCTACTGAAATTTATATTGTATTATTAATTTCCTTACTTTTTATAATACAGTTAAGAAATTTATTTTTAAATTATGTATATGGATAATTTATATTATTTATGAATTTTATAATAATAAAAAGGACATTATAAAATATTTGTTATGAAAGGAGCATCGGGTCTGCTATGTTGAGAATCACTGCTGAGAGGCTGATATGAGAGATTTGAGGATTATTTTTATAGAGTGGATAGACAAAGCCACAAGGAGGAGTCATCTTAAGAGATGTTCCATTCAGACTTCCATGCCTTTAAAAGTGATGGAAGAATTAACCACTGGGTAGAAGAAATCCCAAAAGAATGCTGCTCATGAAAGTCTGTCCAAAGTTCCCCAGCAATGTGCTACCTAATTGTCAATCTCTGATTCTAATCTCCCATTTGCCCACCAACTCTTGTTCATATGCATTTTCTCCTTGGACTTACCCTGTCTCCTTGCTTGAATCAATAGATATCACATCGCATCTCCTAACATACTCTACCAGCCACACTTTCCTGGACACTTGACCCCAGCCCACCCTGGTTTGGAGCTCTACTATTGCTGGACTTTAGCTCTAGAAAACGACCTTGATACCTGACCACAGAAAAAAAACAGAGATCAAAGAGGGCAAGTGTAAAAAGCAGAAATACGAAAAATGAAATTCTCTGATAAGACAAGAGGTTAAGCTCTTGCTATGCAGAACCTCCCAGTCTCAGCTAAGCCTGTTTCTCTCTCCCATGAATTCTGAAATTCATTCAATTTCACATTTTTATAAAATGGCAAAATGTCTCAGCCTCTTAGCCCATGATTAAAATCCAGTTGTTTATTTATAGAGCCATTTGTTGCTGAAACCTTTCCTTAAAAAAAATAATTGCTTTTTAAGATGGTTTTCCTCTATCTGCCAGAAGATGTCATTTTGGGATGAGGCCATTCAAACTTGCTCAAATCTGAGCGATAACTCAGCTAAAATGAGGTCAATGTAAATGACTACCCACAACGGGGGGAAAACCTGTTAAATTAAATCCAGAGTAAGTACCAACATATCATGTAGTGAGAGTTACATGTGTCAAATGAAGGAGTGTTATGAGGATTAATGAGTCCGTTATTAAAAAACGCTTTGGGATTCCTGGATGAATGGCATTGTTGAAAGTGGGGGTGGGGCTGGCATTTACAGATTGTAACTATATCAAGGCCTTGTAACTGACTCTGGGGAAACATGGAGAAAGCAATGGAAGAACTTAAAACAGATTTTTTTTTACTGATTATTTTATATTACATTTAGCAAGCCAAATACTTCATTTAGCAAAATATGTGGGTAGATGCAAGTGTCTACTTTGCAAAGTTCTATAAAAAGTAATGTAAGCTCATCTGAGAATCTCAAAATTGTGTTGTAGTTTATGAAAGAAACACTGCAGCAATAGCAAGAGGCAGTTCAGAACAAACTTACCCTTACTCCCCACAGTGGTGTGTGTAATAGGCAAATGCCAAAGATGGAGAACGTCAAGGAATTCTCTATTGGGGAAGTACAGACTGAGCCAGAGGCAATGACAGGATTACAGACTGTTTCCCCACAATGTTTGATGTCATCATGGAGAGTGGAAAATGCAGTCAATCTCCTGGTTGTTTCCAAATGCCTGCAAGTCTCAGCTAGGCTTCCAGATGACTGATATTTTTTATTTTTTATTTTTTTACTTTTTCACCTGGAAGTTTTCACTTTGTAAAACGTGCGACTGAGATCTTATCCTTTGAAATCTGTATAAAACTGTCTCAAGTCTCCAGTCACCGTTTTTACAGGGTCTGCCATCCTACATAGCTCTTTGTGACTTCCCAGGGGCTGAGTTTTCATGGTCTCCTTGGGCTGTGAGCTCCTGTTGTACCTCGATCCTCCCTCAGTCTCCTGCTCCTGTGTTTTACCATACACCCTCACCAATCTAGCCATGGAGTCCCTGCCTTTTCCTGGACTTCTCCAAAGCCTGCTGACATAAAGCATTTGATGTGCAGCAGCACATTTTACTGGGCAAGTGGGCAAGCAAATGGCAGTCAACTGACAGAAACAAAGATAATTTGAAAGTATATTAATAGATACTTCTGTTCTGGAGAGTCTCCCAGTCAGCCTAGCACCAAGAATTGCCCGTTGGCCATTTTTCTCCTTAAGTTTCAGTCTCCTGAAGCGCCACCTGGCTCCAGGATCCATCTCTGCCCTCCTCTGCCTCCCTTTTCCTCTACTCTTTCCTACTTCCAAATTCCTATTCATTTTCTTTTTTTTTTTTTAATTTTTAATGTTTTATTTATTTCTGAGAGAGAGAGTGAGAGCAGGATAGGGTCAGAGAGAGAGGGAGACACAGAATCTGAAACAGGCTCTAGGCTCTGAGCTGGCTGTCAGCACAGAGCCCGATGCGGGGCTCGAACCCACGAACCATGAGATCATGACCTGAGCTGAAGTCGGACGCTTAACCGACTGAGCCACCCAGGCATCCCCAAATTCCTATTCATTTTCTATACAGCACTGTTCAGCTACTTCTTTGTGATTTCCTTCTAATCCATGGCCTCAAAGTTATCATCTTCCATTCTTGATGCAGGTTATCAAAGTGTTTTCCTGATTAAAACCATCTGTTCTAGAAAGGAATGAAAATAATTCTTTTCCCAAAGAAGATTCTGTTGCTTTCCATGCAGAAGGTTTGTCCACACTGTAACCACGTAGGGCCTTTGGAGGGCCTCTTCTTTCCCGGCCACTTCCTGGTGAGGCACTTCTACCAATCAGTGCCTACTCATCATCCATGGTGTCTAGCAGAAGCGATCTCATCCATGCTGAACTCCATCCAAACTATATTGTATGCACCCCTCATTAACATTGATATATTCATGATTTTAAATGTTACAACAGTATAGATTCCAATATGAAATACCACTATGCCTGTTCAGAGAAGAAGGAAGAGATCCCTAGATTGAAGAGATCAAAAGAATCATTGGTTTGTTTGTGGGTGGGGTTTTTTGAGTCAGAACTTTTTATAATTAAATTTAATTTATTATTTTGATAAGATAATATGTGCACAAGGTGTAAAATCCAAAAGGTACAAAAGGGAATAGAGTGAAAAATGACTCTTCTCTATCTTGTCTCATAATCTCCTAGCTTCCCTTCACAGAGGCAAGCTCAAGTAACAGTTTCTTTTGCATTCTCCCAACTGTTTTCTGTGCATTTACAAACATAGATATTTGTTTATTTTTTTCCATAGACAATTTGTGCCCACTCTGCATATTCTTCTGCTTTTTAATTTTTTAAATGTTTATTTATTTTGGAGAGGGAGAAAGAGAGAGAAACAGAGCACAAGAGCACGGAGGGGCAGAGAGAGGGAGAGGCAATATTTGAAGCAGGTTCCAGGCTCTGAGCTGTCAGCAGAGCTCGATGTAGAGTTTGAACCCACGAACTGTGAGATCATGACCTGAGCCGAAATCAGACACTTAACTGACTGAGCCACCCAAGTGCCCCTCTTTATTTTTTCATTTACTAAGATATCTTGTAGATCGTTCCTCATTAGGAAATACAGAGACTCTCATTATTTCTATTGGCTACATTGTTTTATATTATCTGTATACACCATAATTTAGTCAACCATTGTTGGACATTTAAACCGTTTAAGTATCTTCCTGGTAAGAACATTCTTGCAATGAATTCCTTTGTGGATATGGTATTTTAACCATGTGCAATATATTTATAGAATAAATACTTTGAAATGAAACTCTTAGGCTAAGTTGTATGTGTATATTTTAGTTATATATTGATATTGTCCAGTTGCCCTCCATAGATTCCCTAATTTTCCCTCCAGCAATGTGTTGAAGAGACACAAATTTATCCGCACTTTACAAGATGGGTAAGAGTTTGAACGACAGACATATTAAAAGGTGAGCAGAATTCTGCTAAGAAGAAGTGGCTTACTCCGGGTCCATAAGCACCTTGAAGGCAACAACTATGCTGTTTATCATCATATCTTCCAGCCCCTAGCACAATGTCTGGTGTGTATAAATATTCAGATAGTGTTGATAAGTGAATGGTATCATAACAGTTTAGAGGTGGGATCTAAACTTAGACTGTCTGGGGGGAGAGAGTAGTTCAAATGACCTAAGGTAGATATATGACAAGAGAAAAGTGGCCCCAAAGGAGTTGAAAATGTGAATTGTTTCCTTTTTGTCATCACCCAGGAAACAATTTTTTCCTCTAGCCATTGTAACAGTCAGGATGAAAAGAGAAAATACAGTAAAATCTACCTTGGATATTATAAACTTCCATGAGAAAAAATATTGATCATATCATTCTAGAAAGAACATTGACTCTGCTATTTTTTCCAAGAAGCGATTATTAGTTTTGTCAATATATAGCCACTGGATCAGGATGTTTTAAGTCCAGACTAATGGTCTTGGCTGCCCTTAAGGTCAGGCCAGTTGCTGGGGCTGCCTCACTGGCCAGCAATCCATCCTGATCACCGCATTGGGAGATACGATCAGATGAGCTTTTCTGTGGTCAGCCACTCCAAATGTGCGGAACCAACCCAAGACTATTATGGGAATGGAATTCATGAATTCAGTTATTAGTTTAACAGTTCTATAAAACCAAGTATTTATTAGGAGGTAGGTAAGCTGATGACATAAAGATTATGGAATGATTTTATGCATACATAGGGAGAAAGGTGTATATATAACTCATGAAATGCTATCATCTGCCAAGCACTGTCCCTAACAGTATTGCTAGGTTTCACAACTCTAGCTTAAAGTATGCTCACCCCATTTTACAGACAAAGAAACTGACATGTAAATCAGTGAACTGACTCTCTTTTGATCACTCAACTAATAAAGTGAAGACGTGAGAATTCCTACTTAAGTATATAAGGCTCTAAACTCATATTTCTACTATATTGTTAGACTTGAATTGCAAGCATGAACTAATGCCATTGGCCATTCACCATCCATGCCACTATCACACATTTCTTTCTTCAGAGGCTGTCTCACTGAGTCAGTGGCATGGCAGCATTTATAACACACAATTAAATTTCAGTCTCAATCACATGCAGGCCAATTCCTCTAAGTAACCAGTATTATATCCTTTCCACAGAAAGAATGGAGTAGGCTTCAGATCTAGTAATGGCACATTTGTAGTGCATGACTTTCTTTCCAGAACATATCTGATCACCCTGGCCATTGGGGATATTTCAGCATTTATACTCTACATTTATCACAATATGTTTCCTGCAATGCTCCCTTTCTCTCTCTCTCTTCTTTTTTTTCCAGTACCTGGCTCATTAAAGAGACCACTAGTCATTTTAAAACCAAATTGAGTTTAAATACATTTCCTTGACACATCTGTTTTGTTAAATGTATCCCACGAAACCAACATTAAAAGCCAATGCCATTAAGAGGGCATAAGGTAAGCTCATTTAGTTGACCAAATTGTATAACACAATGAATTAATATGGTAATACGCCTTTGGAGACCAGCAGCAGATAATGGAGGTGAACAGAGGAGCTCGAGCCTGGTTTTGGAAAAGCAAAAGCAATTCATCATTATGCTGTAACAATATAGGAGAACATTTCTCATTTCCCACTCGCCTGCCCCCATCTGAAAACCTTTTGGTTGTACTTTTTTGAACACCAACTTCGACCAGTATGACTGCTCACTCGGACTGCTGTATTGTGGAGACCCAAAGAATTCTCTTATTTGTGCTTTGAACCAGTAGTAAATAAGTGAAGATTCCAGTTGCAAGTAAGAGTTGGTAGGACATGAATCTGTGAAAGCCATGCCCTTGTCACTCTGCAGAACAACTAGCAAAATTATTCTCCAAGTAGAAGGCAAAATCAGGGAGCAAAGAAACAGAAATACTAGCAAACATTCTGGCCATCCTTCCCTCAGACTTAAGCTTTAGAAATGATGTATTGCGTAAATTGACAGTCATTTCTTGGACTCAGTCCTTCTCCCAGTAGCTTGGATTTCTGTTTCTACCCTGCCAGCAAGAACCTAATTAAAGCTTATTGTGTCCAGTCAGCAAGAATGTATCCCCTAGCTGCTTACAAACAAAAACAAACTAAAAACCCCTGAACTATCTAAATAATGTTTTCCTTCAACTATAAAATTAGATATGTTCATTAGAGAAAATTTTAGAAAACACAAAAAAGCACAAAGGAGAAAATGCAAAATCATTTACAACCTCAGTGGCTCAGAGATACCACTCTTAATATTTTAGCATATTTATATCTGTTTCACATACCATTAAATAGCCTTCAAGCATAGGATTTTAATTGCTACATAAAATGATTTTTAAAAACTGAGGTTGAAGATTTAGGTTTTTAATTTTTTTTCCAATTACAAAGCTATAACAAACACTTGTCCATAAACCTTTTACCCAGTTTCAGTTTTTATTAGAAGGACGTATTCCTAGAATGGTATTCCTGGGTCTGGGGTGTGAAGAATTTTAGAGCTCCTATGTTAAATCCACCACCCTTAAATCCTCATCTTTCTTGGCCTCTCAGCAACTTCCGACACTACAAAGAGTAGTTGACGACTACTCCTTTCCCCAGTCTTTTCTCCTTTGCTCTGGGACACCAGGTTTTCCTAATTCCCACTTATCTCTCATTCATACTCCCTTTCTGGGCCCCATTCTATGTCTCATCATCAGTGTTGAAGTTCCTTGGGTTTCCATCCTATGCCCTCTCCTCCTCTGTATCTATACTTCTCTGAGTGATTCCATCTACTCTCGGGATTTCACTAACAGTTCCTATCTCTAAAATCCCCAATTTAAAAATCTGTCCTGGCTCCCTCTTCAGCATCTAAAATGCATATCCTAGACTCCTGGACTTTTCCCACTTCAAGGCTCACAGGCATTTCAAAACCATGATATTAACACACCAATTCTTTTGCCTATTTTAGAAGGATAATGTGCACCATTTTCTTGTTCCTGATTATAACGGGAATGTCTCTTGTGTAGCACATTTAGCACAATGTTGCTTGTTGGTCTGAAATAGAAATTTTGATCTTATGAAACCGTACAAAGGAAGACCTTTCCTTCTTGGTATTGGACTCCACCATATGTTTGCAGTATGTAATCCTACCATTCAGTCTGACTCTGTGCCTTTATCAGTGATCTTAGCTTTGGGTGGTAAAAGTAACCAGTGCATAGCGGGGCCTGGGTGGCTCAGTTGGTTAAGTATCTGACATTGGCTCAGGTCATGATCTTGTGGTTCGTGAGTTCAAGCTCCACATCGGGATTTGTACTGACAGCTCAGAGACTGGAGTTTGCTTCAGATTCTGTCTCTCTCTCTCTCTCTGCCCCTCCCTCAAATAAATAAACATTAAAAAAATTAAAAATAAACAAATAAATAAAACTAACCAATGCATAATGAATACTATAAAGTTGACAAAAGCCAAATCTGCACAGTAAAACAGACCAAAAATATTCAATAAATATCTATGTCTTTTTAAACACTCAAAACACTAATACACTGAAGACAAAAAGAATCTATAGAAATATTAAAAACAAAATTAAAATCAGCAAATTGTTAAAGTGCATGGGGAAATACTAGTATGGATTTAAACTGATGAAAGAATTAAATTTTCTCCTTACAATTTGGATCTGCAAAATTTGACCCATAAAATTAGAATTGGAGACAATAATAGTCATCAAGACAAATCCCACAAAGACAGAAATTATTATCTGTAAGATTTGATATAAGCCAAGGGGGGGGGGAGAGAATCCAATAAATAATGAATCAAAACTGTATTGAGCTCAATGAAAATATTTCAGAAAAATCAAAATAGAAGTGGACAAACATGGCATCAGTTTAACTGTACTATAAAAAATTGATTCAGGAATTAAGTCTTACCAGTGGACTCTTCATAAGACAAAGGATAAATGGGGGCACCTGGGTGGCTCAGTTGGTTAAGCGTCTGACTTCGGCTCAGGTCATGATCTCATGGTTCGTGGGTTCGAGCCCCGTGTTAGGCTCTGTGCTGGCAGCTAGCTCAGAGCCCAGAGACTGTTTCAGATTCTGTGTCTCCCTCTCTCTCTGACCCTCCTCTGCTCATGCTGTCTCTATCACTTTCTCAGAAATAAATAAAAAAACATTTAAAAAAAAAAAAGACAAAGGATAAATGATTTCTTCTGAATGTGTCTCCTCAGACAAGGAAAACCAGCAACAACAACAAAAAAAAAACAAAACAAAAAAACTACTGGGACTACACTAAAATAAAAAGCTTTTGTGCAGCAAAGGAAACCATCAACAAAACACAAGGATAACCTAATGAATGGGAGAAGTTATTTGCAAATGATATATCCAAGAAAGGGATTAATACCCTAGATATATAAAGAACTCATACAACTCAACACCAAAAATACCCCAAACAATCCAACTGAAAATGAGCAGGGGCACCTGGGTGGCTCAGCTGGCTAAGCATCCGACTCTTGATTTCAGCTCAGGTCATGATCTCACTGCTCATGAGTGTGAGCCCCTCATCGGTTTCCATACTGACATTGTGGAGCCTGCTTAGGATTCTCTCTTTGTCTCTCTCTGCCCCACCCCTGCTCACATGCACATGCTCACACTCTCTCATTTTCTCCCTCTCTCTCTCTCTCTCAAAATAAATAGATAAACTTTAAAAAAAAAAAAAAGAAGTTTAAAACAAAATGAGCAGATTTGAATTGATATTTTTCCAAAGAAGACATACAAAAGGCCAACAGATACATGCAAAGACGCTCAACATCACCCAACATCAGGGAAATGGAAATCAAAACCACAATGAGATATCACCTCATACCAGTAAGAATGGCTAGTATCAAAAAGACAAGAAATAACAAATGTTGATGAGGATGGAGAGAAAAGAGTGATGCAATCACTGTGGAAAACAGTATGGAGTTTCCTCAAAACATTAAAAATAGAAATACCATATGAAAGAGTAAATTTCACTACTGGGTATTTACCCAAAGAAAACGAAAAACTTATTTGAAAAGACATATATATACACCCCCCAAGTTTATTGCAACATTATTTATAATAGTCAACATATGGAAGCAACCTAGGCATCCATGAATAGATGAATGGATGAAGAAGTGATGGCATATATATATATATATGTATATATATTACTCAGCCATAAAAAAGAATAAAATCTTGCAATTGGTCACAATATAGATGGACCTAGATGGTATTAAGCTAAGTGAAATAAGTCAGACTAATAAAGAAAAATGCCATGTGTCTATCACATTTAGATGTGGAATCTAAAAAAACAAAACAAAACAAAAAAACAAAGAGACTCTTAAATACAGAGAACAAACTAGAGGTTGCCAGAGGGGAGGTGGGTGGGAAAATGGGTGAAATAGAGGAAGCTGATTAAAAGACAGAAACTCCCAGTTACAAAACAATAAAATCAAGGGGATGAAAAGTATAAATAAAAAAATTATTTCGTCTGAAAGGTTTCATATGATGTTGTCTCTTCCTCTTCCTCCCTTCTCATGCTTTCCCACTAGAGTCACACCTAAGCCTATTACGGAGAGGGTCTCAAAAATAAAGCATCAAGGCATTGTGAAAAACATCTGCTTTAGTTGTTCCCAACCTAGGGACCCAGCATCTTTGAAACTAAGTGCCGACTGAATAAACAGCATTTTAAAATGCTACTAAATTAAACCTAGTGTTTTCTCATTCTGTGTCTTTTCAATCAACAGATTCTAAAATTCCAAGAATTATCATGTGGGAGTACATGACATCTTTTTAAGAGTAAGTGAAATCTTCAGAGCCAAAATTGATCTGGTCTAATCCCTTGATTTTATAGATGAGGCCTGGGTAAGTTAAGTGACTTACTCAGGGTCACATATTGAATTCATAACTGGGATAGATCTAAGTATTTGTACTCCTGACTGTACATCAAGAGCTTTTTCTACTAGATTCCTTTCTAAAGAATGTCAAACTCAAAGGATGGCATTATTCTTTCTAATTTGTCTCTTTTGAGCTTTTTGTTTGTTTGTTTTTGGGGTGTGTATGTGTGTGTATGTGTGTGTGCATGCGCGCATGCGTGAGCGCGTGCATGTGTGTGTATATAATTAGTGGTATCTAAGTCCAAATATCCTAGAGAAGCTGGAAATACAGCTGATTTTCAGAAAATAACTATTATTAGACTTTCTTAAAACACTCAAATGGAAAAAAATGCCTTTTTTTCTTCTTAAGCCACCTTAGGACAATGACAACAAAATCTCCATGATTGTGACCTGTTATTCTCTCTTCCAAGCAGATAGTCACTCTGGTAGAGACCACATTTCCCATGCTCCCTGTGGTCAGGTGTGTCTGTGAAATTAATGTGACTAAGTACTATCAATAGATTGTGAACAAAAGTGATGTGTGCCTCACCTGGAAGGAAATTTCTTTTCTTGTATTTTTTTTTCTGACGCTCCTCCTTCCCATTAGCTGGAATATGAACATCTCTGACATGGCTTTGGTTTAGCAGACAAAATTAATGCCCCCACATTATGGTAGAGTAAAAATAGGACAAGCACTGAGGTGTCTGGGTGTCTGCATGGAGCATAACTGCCCATCAGCCCGGGTCATGAAAGCTTTGGTCCATGTCACTCATTGTATTTTGGGGACACTTTGTTATAGTCACTCTGTCTTTACTATAACTTAAACAGTTAGCAAATTCTTTTGCCCTTTGTGGGCAATGAGGAAAAACATTAAGTCATCAGCTTGCCACATTGGCCAAGACATATTTAATTCTAGATTCGTCTGTACAGTATCTGACTGAGAGGGGAAAATGCCAACTCTGTGTTTTTGGCTCAAAAGGGTGGGTCTGGTTCATGTTATAAAAGTAAGCCATAGATGTCTAACCCACATTTTAGGGATCTCTATCACCTAACAAATGTGAAAAAATAAAAACAAAAAAAACCCTCTCCTTCTGTTTTCATAATTCCTAGTGAAAGAATTATGTGAACAGACAGAGAAAAAACATGAGAGCCCTGCTGTGCATTTCATTGAAAAAATATTTATACTTTTGAAATCTTGATAGAAGGACATTAGTTTAAATCATATTTGTCATTATTAAAATATTTTCATGTTGAGCTTTTTAACCACTCTTACTACTCTCTCCTTTACACTAAGGAACCTTTGTAATGGGCCTTCTGGGAAGGAGATAGGGAATTCTAGGTCCCTTTCCCCTTTTGCCACATCCTTGAGTGCCCAGTGTGACCTTGTATCTGAACTCATAGCTCAGCCACAGCTGAAGTGGGAGAGGAGGGCCTACAAATAAGTTTGGGTGTCTGGGTCTTCCTGCAAAATAAAGGTGACCTCTCTTTTCAAGGACGCAAGAGTCTGAAAGCAATGTTGTCAATGCCCTTGCCGGCCACCAAATTGATGTAAGAATGAGAAGCTCTAAAGAGCCCCACACAGAGAAAAAGGATGTTCACCTTTCCTTTCTTCTCTTTCTCCATCTTACAAAGTAAAACCAAGGTCCACTCTTATCCTGGAGTACCACCTCTACCTATTGGGCATCTCCAGGGATGATGGATTAAATGAAGACTCCTGGGGTACCTGGGTGGCTCAGTTGTTGGGTGACCAACTTTGGCTCAGGTCATTATCTTGTGGTTGGTGGGTTTGAGCCCCGTGTCGGGCTCTGTGCTGACAGCCCAGAGCCTGGAGCCTGCTTCAGGTTCTGTGTCTCCCTCTCTCTCTGCCCCTCCCCCACTCATGCTCTGTCTCTGTCTCTCTGTCTCTCTCCCTCTGTCTCTCTCTCAAAAATAAATGGACATCAGATGAAGCCTCTGATTCCTTTTTGGTTTAAAAATCTCATATTTCCATATTTCTAATTGGATATTTTTTCTCTCTAATGGGGAAGAGGACTGTTCCCCCCATATGCTTTGTCTGTCTACCTGAATCTCTCTTTCTCAGACTATTTACAACTCTCATTGTTCCCCCAAAGAACTGAAGGTGAATGAGTGCTCTTTAACACAGAGTACCTCTTTTTGTCCTTGTCTAAACATTCAGGTAATGTCCTGTTTTTAAATTAGTGATTTGAAATTAGTTGATCTGAAATCCACAGTCTGTCTTTGTCATTAAAAAAAAGGGGGGGGTTGTGCCTGGGTGGCTCAACTTCAGCTCAGGTCATCAGATCTCGCCATCCCTGAGTTCGAGCCCTGTGTCAGGCTCTGTGCTGACATCTCAGAGTCTGAAACCTGTTTCAGATTCTGTGTCTCCCTCTCTCTCTCTGCTCCTCACGCTCTGTCTCTCTCTCAAAAATAAATACTTAAAAAATTAAAAAAAAAAAAAGAATTGCTACTGTATATGTGTTCCCGTTCCCCCCTCCCAACATGTGAAACAGACTGAGTCAGGTTTGGTCCACTGCTCCCATCTAAGTGCAGAAATATGTAACAGAGGAACCACCACCTCAAACTATAGGGAAAGGATTTCATAGCTCTTTCTAAGTCTTTGTACTCTGATCCAGGGATGTTCAGGGACTTTGCAATCACTGTCTAAAGGAATTAAAAGTTCTTCACAGCATATAACCATCTCTTTCTGCTACTACTGGCTCAGTCAGTACCCACCAATAATCCCTAATTCAGTGTTTTGAAAATGGGATGATATTGAAACATTTTTAAGACTGTGGTATGACAGTATTTATTAAGTTATAAATACTTAAAAATGGGCAATAGATTTCTGTTCACAATATGTTCACATTAAAGGTTGAATTGACTAGCATACCTTCAAAGAAACAGCAGTTAAGGACACCATTATTTGATTGCTTTGTAAAAGTGAGCAAGCCTGTGAAAAAGCTTTTTCCCTCATTCCATTCTGTCTTAAAATCATTCGTATATAGAGACAACATCTTTGACTGACTTTAATCAGGTTAATTATCCTCCAAAAATTTAATTATTGATTCTTGCATCATAATATAAGCAGCTGACACTACCTAAATCTCATATCATATTATAGACTGATAAAATTGGTCTCCGGGAGACTAGTATTAGAACTTTCAGTGGGACATTGGGTGAATGGTGTCAAAAGTCATGTAAATACAGAGCTCCAGTTAATTTATTTTTAAGCTCATCCTCTCCATCTAATCCAGACTCTAACTCGGATCACAGAAATCTCTTCCTTCCTTTCTGGCAGAAGCAAAAGTCAACACAGCTTCTCTCCCCAGCTATAAAATAGACAGACCAATATATTTTTGAAGACCATATTCAGTGATAGTCAAGTTTAGAGATAATGCTTTATTGCAACCATTGATTATAAATAGGGCAATAATTCAAGCATTCACCTTCCTTCCATTGTTTGACCCCAAAATGTTAAGTATAAATATGTGATGCTCCTCTGGACAAATGAGATTTCAGGAAGCAGAATTGCTTTATGATCAAACTAAAACCTATTTAATAAAAAGCCTTTAGTAGAGCTGTGGTTTAAAGCCAGTCAAAAGCAATGACATATGATAAATGCTCTACTTCAAATGTGCACATTATAATCAAATCATAAGGATAATTCAACCCAATGCTTGAATTGTTCCTGTGTTCACCATTTATATGTTGAAACTCCATATTGTACTCAGAGCTAAGGAGGGATCGACATATTTTTTTAAAAAGTATTGCTTTTCTTACTTCAGATGGAACAAGGCTGGCTGCCTCTAATTCACACTGTGAAAACACACACACACACACACCACATCACGGCTAACTCTATACACTTCCCAAGTGACTTTAAGAGCTCATTTAGAAAGATGTATTACAAAATTCATGCATTCTTCAGGAAAAAATTCTGAACCTTCCATTTTTAATAGTTAAACAATCCTTATTTCTGAAGTCAACTGTGAATATGCAAGCTTCAAGTTAAAGACTTAAAGAAAAACATTTGCTAAGTCGTTGTCACACATGGATCATGTTCTATCCATCTTGATGATTTAAGACCACCTGAATTATTAGTGATACCTCAAGTCCAAGACTAAACCAGGTAGTGTTTCCAAATTCCTTACAGATATTAATCATAATTCAGGATATGAAATTAGAATTCCATAAATTTTCTGGAATTCCCGCAAATCAAAAACTATTCTTAAAATCCTTTCAATATTCCTCGTATACTTGGCTCATTATCATGGATATATTTTAAATTGTTTAATTAATAAGACATATAAACTTTAGCAGTATTTACAAAGAACTGTAGCCTACAGAAAATATTAGAACATTGGAAAATACCAGCAAACATTATTGGTTAATATTTATAAATAAAATTCAGATCTCTTAGGAAAGTTAATAGCACTAACAGAATCAAAATCTAAATCTTAGTTTGCTTCCTAAATTCATTATTTCTTGGAACAGTGTTACTCATAGGATTTGTGTAAAGTACACTATGCATATATTTTTATTAATATTTATTTTATTTTTAAGAATGAATCACCATTAGCAGCAGGCTGGCCAATGAGCACATATTAGTCATGGCCTCAGCTACAAGCAAGTGTGGCCGTTTAAGTTGTGACACTTCTCCTTTGTGCTCCTAACCAGTTTCCTAGAAATATCAACTTGAACCTTGGAATCTATATGTTAACGTGTCCTGCTCTTGCTTTCAATTTGATGTCAGTGGATTCTTTCTGATCAGTAGCTGCTCTATGTTAATCATTAAGTTTTAATTCTCACAGGAGAATTATAATTTTTTTCCTTAGTCCCAAATTCTTGACAGGTTTTTCTGTTGATTCAGAAAAACATTAGTTTCCTGAACAACATTGGAGCAGAATTCCCAAATGGACACACTAGGTTTAACAGGAGAAACAGATCAGTGAAATAATGCAGAGTTTCATAATAGAACTTTGCAGTATTTTTAAACGGTGTCCAGCAAAACTGCAAGGGTTGTGGAAAATGAATCTTCAGCCATCTTTTTTCTTAAATCTCACCACTATCACTAGCTTTCTGACCCTCACTGCCCCCAGTGCCATAGAGACAGCATCTCTCTTCCTTAATGCTAAGTCCCCTGGGAACTTCACTTGGATCCAGCTCATTTCTAGTCTCTAAACTGATTCTGGCAAGACTGGGCCCAGAAGAGGGGGTCCAAGCCATGGTCCACAGAACCCTCTGAACTTAGAGAACACCAGAGGAATGCTTGGGGATGAGGCACACACAGCCCTTCATCTCTGCTTTCAGCCAGCAGCACTACATCTATCAGTTTCACATAGATGGATTTTGCAAGAATTTATTGTTTGTTTAAAGGAACAGTTCCATTGCTAAAAATGAAACCAAAAAGGCTGACTCAGAGTGCCTTGCAAGGCTTTGGTGACCCGTGGTGGGACAGATCTCTGGGAGACTGAAGTCAGTTTCAGGCCAAAGCTTGCAAATCCAGTGCAGAACAGGACCACAGGAAAGTAGTGTCTGGGTACCAGAGACCAGACAGGGTGATCTCCTCTCTGCTCAAACCTGGGTGATAAGCACAGAAGGTCTTCACAAGCCCAACCATGGCCTGAACCAGACCTTCTTGGTCTTTCTGGCCACGCATTACCCACTTGAACCACTCCTGTAGACCAAGGGTAAAGCCAGAAATAGAAAGGCCTCAAAACTCCCAACTGCTTTGTATTTTTCTAGGTCTTTTTACCCTAAAATGAGTTTCATGTGATATTGCAAACGTTTCCATGGGGATTATAAACTAGGATTCCCCGTTCTTGTCCTCCTTTTTCTCTTCTTCCTTCTTCTTCCTTTTCCTTCTTCTTCCCTCTGCTGTTGCTACAACTCATTCTCCTCTTGCTTCTTTTTCGAAGGAACAGAATCATTTCACCTCCTCAACTGTCATCTAGAACACAGTCTACTTTGCAAGCCAATCAGCTTATCATTGAAAACACAGTCTACTTTGCAAGCCAATCAGCTTAGACTCTCTCCCTTCCTCCTCAGTCCCATGCCCTTGAAGTTCTAGGCTGGTCATTGACACATCTGCACTTTCTCTGCCCCATACCTGTGCTCACACTGAGCCTTGAGAATGGGTGTCCTTCCACACAAAATTGCTACCTGGTGAGAGCCAACTTGCTCTCAAGTCTCTGCTCACACAGGCTCAAGCTGCCAGTATTCCCCAAAGTCACTGTCAATCTCCCTGAAAGTGGAATGATCCATCCTGGCACATAGCACTCTGCCTTACATATAACACATTCTCAATAAATATAAGGAAGGAATCAAACTGAACCCCCACTCCCAAAACACACATAATGCTTTTTATGTAGCAGGCTTGGAAAATAGGTTATTGACTGGCTAATCAAATCGGAGAAGGTGAGTTAAACATCCCAGAATGGTTATGTTGTCTTTGGTCTTAGTCTCATGGTATGCATTTTAACTAATACAAAATGAAACAAAACAAAAAGATCTTGGATTTTATTCCAGTGGAAAATGTTTCCAGATTTTTTTTCAAAATTTCACAGATGCTCACTTTATAAATTTTTCAAATCTTATGCTCAGCGTTGTCAGAACAAATCTCAGCAAAAACCTGATAGCTCCCTAGGGCAGCAAATTCATAGGTTGTGTTAGCAACAAGAACGTGGGGTAGGGACACTATACATGTCATTCCAGGCTGTGTGCCTTCCTCACTTACCTTACCATCCTGTCCTGGTGACCTGGAATGTGGAATCTCCACAGAATTGCCACAGCAGCAAGGGAAAGAAAGACCGTCTCACAGAGAACATTTTAGACTGTGGAAACATATACACTGAATAATTCAAAACAAAAACTGTCTTGTTGAATAAGCTGCAACTTTGATGATGAAGAGGGATGCAATGGATCAATGTCCACTGCTGCCTCAATTTCCTCTTCTGTGAAATGGGAAGAATAACTCCTTGCAGGGCTGTCAAAAAGGTAAAAAACATTTGTTGCACACTCTGGGAAAGCAGAGATTATGGCTTGTTTACAATCTTTGCCCCAGTGCCTAGCAAAATGCCTGATGAATAGGCACTCAGCATATTGCTAGGGACTCAGACAAACATGGAAATGTCCTGAAAAATGTCAGGAAGGCATTTCCACATGGAAACACTGGGTTTGACAGAACAGGTTAGTGAAATAGTACAGAGTTTCATAACAGCATTTTGCTGTGCTCTCAAAGGGGATCCAACAAAAGTCCTAAAACACTGGGAATGGATGAATAAGTCAATAAATAAATGAATAAACCCTTAGCATGGGGTTTAGTATCTATGAAGAATTTACTGAATGGAAGCTTTCAAAGTAGACTTCATAAAGAGAATAACTCAATCAGCAGGGTGCCTGCTGCCAAGTGCTGGCTGCTTTGTCAGGCCAGGTCAGGCTGAGGCTTGTATGTATGGTCTTGTGAGAGGGAGGGGAAGGGCTTGACCTTTAAAGCCTTGTGGTCACCTCTGCAATATACTTCACAGTGAGCTTTTACCTAACTTAGTGCTGTATTTGAAGAACTCAAAGGACTTTTCCTTGAACCTGCAGAGTACTAGGACATTCTGAAGAGTGGGAGCCATTTGCACTGATTTCAAAGTCCCACATGCCTATCTTCCAGCAACTTTGTGCCCTACTAGACTTCTTCTAAGGCTGTTCCCTCTCCCTCTTAGCATCTTCGTCCTCCTGAGAGTTAACAAAAAGACAAGAGGGTGAAGCAGGAGTCAAGGAACCTCCCTTTCTTGACAATCATGGGTGATTTACTGGGTTCTTTTACCAAGTATTTACTGAGCACTTACTAAGCTATGATCCTGAAAATACAATGGTAAACAAGACATGCTGCTGCCTCAGGCAAGGAAGCAATACTGATACTGAAGCCGGATGTGGGGACAGCGAAGGCAGTAACAAGTGGTAGAACTGGAGAGGCAGCTCTATGCTGAGGGATGGGCTCTGGAGTGAGCCTTTGGCATTATCTGAGAAGTATGGGGTGCTCATCTGTCCCCAAATACCTCCTCATGGGCCTGACATCTGAACTATCATCATGCCATTAGAAAAGAGCACCAAAAACCCTGAGGCCAGCAATGCTAAACCTTCCTCTTTTAACATATGTGACACTAAAGTCCGTGGGGACTAAGTGACTTACTCAACGCTATGGAGCTAATTCAGAACAATACTAAATCCACACTCACGGCCTTGGGCTTTCCTTTCAGTGTTAACAAATCACATAGGGGTCTCCCCTTTGAATCAGAACAGTCTCCCAAAGGGAAGGGACATGGGAGGAATCATAGCCCTTCATGAGAAAACTGTTAGTACATCAATTCCGGTGATTCCACACAATAAGCCACTTATCTGGGACGTCACTCTGTTCTCACGCCTTGGCTGCTACTAGCAGCTCTCCTGCCTTCCATTGCTGCTGCCTGATGAAGCTGATGTCTCGGAGATCCTGGCTTTAGAAACATAGTAGCCAACACATATACAGTGCTTGCTAGGTGCCAAGTCCTAATCTAAGTGCTTTTGTATGTATGAACCCATGTAAGGCTCACAGCAACCTAAGGAGTTAGGTCCTAATATTATTCTCACTTTGCAACTGAGAAAATTGAGGTACAGAGTAATAGATAACTTGCTCGAGGCCACAGAGCAAGTGTGTGACTGAGCTAGGATTCAGACCCAGGAAATAAGGCCCCAGAGTCCATGCCCTTAAGTGCTACACTACCCTTATCCCTATCATCTACTGCTGGGTAAAAACTACTCCAAACTTAGTGGCTTAAAACAGTGCAAATTGGTTTGGTCCACCATTCTGTGAGTGACAGCAAGCAGAAAACAGTAAAAAAACCCCTCTCTGTTCCACAATGTCTGGGGCTTCAGCTGGGGCGCTCAAATGACTTCCCAGAGGCTATATACTGGGGGCCTCAGATTTCCTTCACGTGCTCTCTTCATGAGGCTAGCATGGGCTTCCCTACAGCATGTGGTCTCAGGGTTCCAAGATGGAGCACTCCTTAGTGTCAGAGCTGAGGCCGCTTCTACTTGTGTCAGACTGGCTAAGTGGCCAAAGTAAGTTGTATGGGCTGAGCCCAGAGTCAGCATGGGAGAGGAATATGTAAATGTGAGCAGCAGGATGCATGGTTCATCTGGGAGCACCAGGGGAACGTCTTACTACATCAGACAAGTGGGCCATAAACGTGGGTCGGGAATAGCAAATCCAGGGCGCCTGAGTGGCTCAGTTAGTGAAGCGTCTGACTTCGGCTCAGATCATGATCTCAGGGTTCATGAGTTCGAGCCCCACATCAGACTCTGTGCTGACAGCCCAGAGCCTGGAACCTGCTTCAGATTCCAGGTCTCCATCTCTCTCTCTGTCCCTCCTCTGCTCACACTGTGTCTCTCTGTCTCTCTCAAAAATAAACACTTTTTAAAAATTAAAAAAAAAAAGAATAGCAGATCCTGGGGCAGGGTTTCTGCTTCTTCATCTTCCCATACCTTCTCTTACAAGGAACATGCTCCCTACAGGAAGAAGGAACTTAAAAGCAGTGCATATTACATTACAGAGCGTGGGAACAAGGCTTCCTAGCCTCAGGGACAGTTGTCATTTTTGTACACAAAGGAGGGCATCAGTTGATTCACAACCTGAATTTGTTTTCATCTCATTTGAAGAGACTTGAGTTTGATAAACCACAGGAGGCTGAACAGGTTAATGGAAAATTTTTTTGAAAATAATAAATTTCTGTGGGACTTCAAGAGGGACTACAGCCGTAACTGTTACAATTAATAAGATAAAGTAGAACAAAAAATATGTCTTTAGCAAGTTTGTCACTCAATAAGGACTGACCGGGGAAGCTACTGTAAAGAGAAAATGGCAGACACCAAGAGGTGTAACAATAAATAACTAAATTAATACTAGCTTGTTAAGATATCATTTAAAACAATAAGTGAGCAGTTTAATAAATTCCTGAACTACTAGGTGAGAAGCTTAGAAAAACTACCCAAGTATCCTTCTTTGTTCAGAAGACAATAGAACCACCTAGAAATTTCAGTCCTGTGAGTTAAAATCCTACTTGTATTCCTATATGATACTAGATGAGTCATTTCTTCCTCTATTGCTTTACTTCCTCCTTTTAGCTTTCACTAACAGAGAAAAAATTCAATTTTTAATTCTAAAAGCAATGTTTGGCCCTACTCCTCACCTAAAACCAATCAAAGTTAACCATACTGTTGCAGATATTTCAATTAAAATTATATGCTCAGTTCTTCTCACATAAGTACACGTTTATCAATGCTACAAGCATCATTTTAACATATGAACTAATAATATGTACATTTATCTATATTGTGTATTTATGAACATGAACTTGCATTTATTCTATTCTGAAGTGTAACCAGGCAATGTGAGGCAAAGCTGTAGCAGTACACAGAACGATCTGTTTGTGCTTAGAATCCACTTGCCCAATACCATCATTGAAAGATAAAAGTACACACCCTTCAAAATATGGCTGCATTTGAGTTCAATTATGTTCACCTCAGCCAGTTAATTAGCAAGAATTCACTCAGTGGTGTCATTATGTCACCCTTGGGACTAAATACATCAGAGGGATCAGACAAAATGTGGCAGCAAGAATTTCCAGGGCTGGAGAGAGATGTGATGGTATTTTTCAGAAAGCTTTTCCAAATCAGTATGGAGAAAGTCTTGAGTCATTTTCAACCACTAACTCTTTTAATATGAGAGCCCATTGCCAGCAAGTTCACAGAAGTTCATAATTCACAAAGAGTTCCCTTCAGAAGCCGAGTGATCTTTTGTGATTTAAGACTCCAAAAATACAAAAGAAAAGAAACATGCAATTTTTGTAAGAGCCTTGGACACTGTACTTCTAGAAATGGAGACATATCTTAGATTCACACTGCCAATTTTCTCGAGTTCAAGTAAAGAGGTCAAATCTATACAGAGAATTTTTAAGTCGTCTCTAGTGTCCTCACACTAGAACACTAGTGCCTGGGCACAGCATTTTGAGAAGATCTGAATCTGCTGAAGAGAGAATTTTAATTCACACCTACTAGGAAATGTGACAGTCTTACTCCACTAGAACAGTCTACACCTTACAAAGTGCTTCCAGGTATGTGATCTCATCTGATCCACATGTCTATATTTGAAAGCGGGTATTAGAGTCCCCACTTTGAGGTAAAGAATACAGGATGGGAGAATTTTAAGTGACTTATCCAAGGTTACGCCCTCATGAGTGGCAGCACTGCAAGTTGACCCCAAGTCTCTCCCATGCTAGATGGTGCTCTTTTCATCAGACAGAGTCTCTCCCTGCCACCTCCTCTGTCTCCCTTTGGTTCTTAAAAGTGTTCTTGAAAGATCATCTCCATGACTGAGAAGCTCTTTACTTGCATACTTAGTCACCTCTGTGTATCCATGGAGTAGAGATAAGTATCTTTAAAAGATGAAATCTCCTGAGGTGCCTGGATGGCTCAGTTGGTTAAGCATGTGACTCTCGATTTTGGTTCAGGTCATGGTTCGTGAGTTCGAGCCCCACATCAGGCTCCATGCTGTCTCAGAGCCTGCTTGGGATTCTCTTTCTTTCTCTCTCTCTGCCCCTCCCATGTTCACACTCTCTCTTGCTTTCTCACTCTCTCTCAAAATAAATATATAAACTTTTTTAAAAAAGATGAAATCTCATGAAATGAAAATTTCATAATGCAGTACTTCGGTGAGAATTTCTGTTCTACAGAACAGAAAGTAAGTTGGATTGGAGTGACTACTCCAGTCTTCAAGTTCTAAGATTCAGAGCCCCTGACTTCTTTGGGTAAAGGTTTTTTCATCAATACAGAAGGTCTCAAACAGAAGATCTTTCAGGCCTATTCTGAACTTAAGAGTCCATGAAGATAGTTACAACTCCTAAATCTTCCTTGAGTTATGATAGCTAGAACCCCCCACCCCTACCCCAGCCAGAAAGTACTGCTATTAAAATATTTTTCTTCTTGGGAAAAGCTATCCAGAAAGGGGCTTCACAAAAGGGAAGAGAGTTAAAATTTATAACTGCCCACCCTGCTAGTGGCCTTATATGTATCTCATGCGATCTAACCCTCACAATATCTTATTATTCTTATATTAGAGGAGGAAGAAAAACAGGTGCAGAGAAACTGACTAGTTGGTACAAGGTCACAAAAGCTATTATTGACAGAGTTAGGATTCGACCTACTTGTTTTAAAAGCCCCTGCTGTCTTTCTATAGAGCCATTTTGATAACGGACAAGTGGAAGATAAGGAATACAGACAAAAGGAAAGCATTACTCCTTAAATAATAGAAAAAGTAATGTGGAAAGGTGAATCCCTCAGGTAATGAGCAGCCACAGGACTGAGAGTATAGACTTTATGGTGCCCTATTCCCAAAGTCTGTACAAGTGAAATGCTGTGGGAGTGGAAAAAGCACTGACCTAGGAGGCAAAAGAGTAGACTTCTGGTCCTGGCTCTTGATGTCTGGGTCCAGGCAAATACATTTTTAAACGCATGCTTTAAGTAAGTAGTAGTTCTTCCCACAGGCTAGAAAATAACAATAACAGCCGTGAAATTCTTGACATGCTTGTGTTGTGC
Source organism: Crocuta crocuta (assembly GCF_008692635.1). Classification (NCBI taxonomy): domain Eukaryota; kingdom Metazoa; phylum Chordata; class Mammalia; order Carnivora; family Hyaenidae; genus Crocuta; species Crocuta crocuta. The sequence continues at coordinate 10,644,394 of NW_027532002.1, forward strand.
TGGGTACTGTTTAGAGCCCTATACCTGACCTTGCTTCATTCTCATCCTTATGACAACCTGAAAAGGTAAACCCATTTTGTGGATGAGGAAACCAATGCTCCTAAAAGTGATGTGGCCTCCCCAAGGCTGCAGGGTAAGTGGCAGAGCTGGGATGTAAAACCACAGAACCTGATTGGGATTCACAAGTGCTTAACCATCATACTTAAAGTACAAGGCATGTGCATATGTGGCTAGACAAGTATTTAGAAATACAACTCCAAAAAGCAGATTAGGGGAGAAAGACTTCAGGGAAAAGCCATATGTTGTATGGAGGCAAGTTCTACACGGTGTCATTATTGTATCATTTCACTTTCTTCAAGAATTGCCTCTGCAAGAGGCTATACTTGAGTATCTGAACATTTTGGTCAGAGTACCTGGTATGGTCACATAAAACTGCATTCAACAGAAACCCAACAACAGTGGCTTAACTGAATCAAGATCTATTTTTCTTTTATTTTAACATTTATTTATTATTGAGAAACAGAGAGAAACAGAACATGACGGGGAGGGGCAGAGAGAGAGGGAGACACAGAATCCGAAGCAGGCTCCAGGACCTGAGCTGTCAGCACAGACCCCAACACAGGGCTCAAACTCACAAACTGCAAGATCATGACCTGAGGTGAAGTCAGATGCTTAACCAACTGAGCCACCCAGGTGCCCCTCTCTTTTCCTTATATAACAAGCAGTATGGGCTGCAGGGCTGCCACGCTGGCTTAGGGACCTGTCCAATGGGGTCATCTTGCCTTTTCCGGCGCTGTCCACCCTAAGACAGGTGCTTTCATCCTCTTGCTTGAAGAATGAATGCTGTACTTCTCTATGCCATCTGATAGATAGTGACTAGCCACATGTGGCTATTTATGTTTAAACTAAGTCAGATCCAAAATTCAGTTCCTCAGTCACACTAGCCACATTTCAAGCACTCAATAGTCACACGAGCAGGGGGTTACTATATTGACTGGGGCAGATACAGCTCATTTCCGTCATCACCAGAAGTATTATTACAAAGCACAGCTCCAGACATCACATCTGCAAACGTGGCAGGAAGATGAGGAAGGAGAGAAAAGAGCTGAGTGCCAAGTGAGGCTGTTCCCTTTCAACAAGAAAACAACAGCTCTCATGGAATCCTCACCCAGTGGAATCCTGCTTTCACTTATTTGGTCAGAATTGTATCACTTGATCACTCCTAGATGCAAACGGAATTTTGTGAAGCAGGCCTATGCCTGCCCTCCACTAAAATAGGAGCTGTAGGTAAGAAAGAAGACGGAATATATAATTGGCTAAGTAAGTAGCTGTCTATGCCAGACTCGACATCACATGTGAGTTGTGCTTTAAATTAGGCCAATTTACCAAAACAGAACGGAAAAACCAGGCCGTAAACATCTGTCATCGCACAGATGTGGGGGCCTGAGCATGCAAAGGCAGTGATTATTGCCACCTGGTAGCGCCTTGTAGGAATGAGTGGACAATAAAGCAGGGGGAAAAACATGGAGAAAGAAAGTATTCATCTAGGTTTTTCCAGAAAAAGCCCCGGGTTTTGAACCCTCAGGTCTTCACCAGTCTGAGTTCCACAACTACAGACTGGTGAGCAAAGAGAGCGGGGCTGTGCTGTGGGGGATGGGCAGTGCATGGTCTGCCCTGGGGAGCAGAGTGAGGTGGACTTAGCTAATGGCCAAGCGGGCAAGAGCCAAGTTCTTCGTGTTGGCCGTACAGTCTGAAATGGCCTCTGGGATGCACCTCTTTCCAGGCCACTTTGATGACATGGGCACTTCTGCTGGGCTCTGGTTGTACATGGCCCAGGAGTGCTCGCCCCATGCATCCAATAGTAGAAAGAAAGCTGCAGATAGCTTTCAGGATCCTGGCTGACAAAGTCCTAAACTCCCACAGTAATGAATTTGAGTTTGAGTGGCATAAAAATTAGAGGTAACAAACATCTGGCAGCGTGCATGGGCATAAAGGGGCTGTCTTAGGATGATAGTGAGCAAGATGAAGGGGCCGCAGCTAGAAGAGAACAGACAAGCTGTGTTTCAACATTTTGTCTCTGGCCAGTCTTACAGGAAAACGAAAAATAGTTGTATATAAATCTGTAAAGACAAAAGGCAATGAGCTTACATCTTTCCCCTATTGTCACTATCCCTTTGCCTGACTCCAGTTTTTGACAGATGCTTGTTTTTTTGCTGTTGATAGAACAAAAGAATGACTTCGTTTAAAATGCATCAGGAGACAAGGAGAACGATTTGTTTGCCCCTAAGTAATTTTCCACAAGGAAAAGCAATGATGACACTTAGTTATTTCATCTCTAACAGATGCAAACTCATCCCCAAAAAGACATCTGGGTGTTGAAACACCAAACTGATATGTTTGCATCAATGATCATGTTAATGGCTATTTCAAAATGAGGAGATGGCAAAGAGAAGTTTGAGAACACATTTGGAGAGTAAAATCTATCGCTATCGGGGGTTTTAGTAAATAAGTAAACACCCAGCCCTGAAATTATGATTCAGTATGGGATGAAAGATGGAAAGAGGAAAGGGAAGGAATTCTGTCTGACACGCACTGCAAAGCTCTGAAACTTGAACAAGAGACACTCAGCTTTCTTTGAAGAGAGAGGCTCCCCATTTGCTAATGCGGAGACCCACGACCAGAGTTACATTTACCAAAGAAGGTGGGGATTGATTCATTTATCCAGACGTATTAGTTTCCTGGGCTGCCATAACCAATAGCACATACTGGATGGCTTAAACAACAGACGTGTGATGTCTCACAGTACCAGAGGCTGGAAGCATTGGTCGAGTTCGTTCCTTCTGAAGGCTGTGAGCTCTCTCTCATATCTCATCTGTTCCATGCATCTCTGCTGGCTTCTGGTGCTTTGCTGGAAATCTTTAGTGTTCCTTGGCTTGTGGCAGCAGAACTCTGATTTTCACACAGCAGTCTCCCTGTGTGCATGTCTCTGTGTCCAGATTCCTCCTTTTCATAAAGATACAGTCATATTGGGTTAAAGGCCACCCTCATGACTACATCTTAACCTGATCAACTGTAAAGAAAGACACTATTTCCAAATAAGGTCACATTCACAGGTATTGGGGGTTAAGACTTTGATGTTTTTTTGTGGGAACATGACTCAATCTGTAACACCAGGTAATCTTGGGTAAGAGTTAGTTCTCTTTTCCATCGTGTCACTGTAGATGAGGCTATGTAAAAGTAAACTTGATGATATCACTGTTGTTCCTTGGGAAATTACTAACATCAAAAAATCAGCCCCTCTCATTTTCTGGATGTTTGCAAGCTACAGCCTTTTCTTTATAAAGTTCACATCATTTTGCTCCAATCTAGGACTCTGTACTAGAAATTTCCAATAGTTTCTCTACCTCCTCACCTTTAACCTATTCCAGAGAGTCAAGACCTTGAATTTGGAACATACTCCTGAAAGTGTACTATTTCCATTGTTTGATACCTTCCTGAATCTCATTCTAAAACTGGAAAGTTTGGATAGTCAATTCAATTCAACCAACCTTTACTGAGAAAAGTATCTGTGTCATGCATTTTGCTAGGGATTTAAATACGAACTTCATATTTTGCCACCTGAGTACTACTGAAAGGAGAGTCCAGATGGCTGGTCCTTCCTGACCTAATCACATTCTCAGCCCTCATGAGGGGTAACAGTGGAGGGAAAGGTGGAGAGCTCTGCTTTTAAGCACGTTGCTTTATTCTTAGGGAAGCAATGAAATAAATGAGGTGACTTTATTTTGGGGACTTAGATATTCTATGAGCCCAACCCCAACTCCACATGAATGGAGTTCTTTTCCTGTTTTGCTACTTCAGGTCTGCTCCCAAGGGTTCTGGAATGTGGAATGGAATTGCCTTCCCTTTACCTCATCCTCTTCAATTCCTACTCTCTTTTCTCTCCCAAAATAAGTGAAAATAAGTATTGACAGAACAATACTTAAAGTCATTTCCTATGGGGGAAAAAAAGCCAAGAGATCATGGGCCAAGTGAGAGTGTATGGGATGGTTTGGATTTTTTTAAATAAAAACCTCCCAGAAAACAGCACTTATAGACTCTGTTGAACACTATTAAGGCACCCATCATTATTCTCTTCTCAAAGCTAAATAATCTCAATTTCTTTAACCTTTTATCCCTGGTCCTATTTTCTAACCTTCTGATTATTTGTGTTGCTATCCTGCATTCATTCTGAGTTCTTTTAAATTTTAGAGTCAAAACTGGATGCTATGGTCAAATAAGCACTGAGGTCATGTGAAGGATACTGCAAAGAGTAAAAGCATTGCTGTAGCCTAAGACACATGGGGGCAGGAGCAGGGAATGGAAGGGATGTGGAGTAAACACAGCATAGGATTATAAGATGTTTGAAAAATGAAATGTGCACTGTAAATGCCAAATAGCACTGGCACTAATTGGAGAGGTATCCCCTCAGACACATCGGCCTATGATATAAGGCACAAGAAACATTGGGGCTGACAATTTCTCTGTTAGGAACAGCCTTGTGTCAGCAGGGTTTGGGCTGCTTACCAGGAGGATGTCAGCGGCATGACAGGTTAGCTCACAGGCCTTTACTTACAACATAATCACATTTACTCGGTGACAGCAATTTGGCCATTGGGTTCACGGGGAGATCTGTCGGTCTTGTCGGGAGTTCTCCAACAAAACACTTGGAAATGTGTGGCAGTAAGGACATGTCATTGCTGCTGCAGTTCTGCTATGAACTCCTTTGGCCCTGAGATACTATCACAGCTTTACATTATATTCAGTTTCACAAAAGTTCTATGAAGCCCTCTATGTGCTACTTACGAGGAAGCTCACTGCTTCCCAGGCTCAGCTTTCCTTATGCACCTATCTTCCCTTTAGAGCCAAGGGGATAAACCACATGTGCTCCTCATCGCCTACTGTCTTTATTCCTTCTGGTGTATTTTCTTCTTCATCTATTTCCCAAGGTAGCTAGTCTTATTCTCATTTCCTTCCATCCTCAATGCAAAATACTTCATGGTAAGAGCGTCAACTTCCAATGAGCCATTTGCAGCAAGATGGTGGACCAGAGGATATTATGCTAAGTGAAATAAGTCATAGAAAGACAAATACATATGATTTCACTTATATGTGGAATCTAAAAAAACAAAACTTATGAGGGGCGCCTGGGTGGCTCAGTCGGTTAAGCGTCCGACTTCGGCTCAGGTCATGATCTCATGGTTCGTGGGTTCAAGCCCTACGTCCGGCTCTGTGCTGACAGCTAGCTCAGAGCCTGGAGCCTGTTTCAGATTCTGTGTCCCCCTCTCTCTCTGACCCTCTCCTGCTCACGTTCTCTCTCTCTCCCTCTCTCTCTCTCTCAGAAATAAATGAAACATTAAAAAATTTTTTAAAAAAACATATGAATAAACAAACAAATTAAAAGCAGAAACAGACCCATAAACACAGAGAACAAATGGATGGTTCCCAGAAGGGAGGAGTGGGGGTGGTGAACAAAATGGGTGAAGGGGAATAGGAGATACAGTCTTCCAGTAATGAAATGAGTATGTCACAGGGATGAAAGGTACAACATAGGGAATATATATAATCAATGGAATTGTGATAACATTGTATGGTGACAGGTGGTGGCTACACTTGTGGTGAGCACAGCATAACGTATAGATTTGTCAAATTACTAATGTTGTATACTTGAAACTAATGTAACATTGTATTCAACTATAACTTAAAAAAAGAATATCATCTTCCAGTCTCTCTTTTACTTGTGTTACCCCTAATTTATTCTTCATATTTATCTTTCTCCTTACCCTCTACCCACCACCCATTTTACACACACACAGACATACAGATACACACACACACACACACACAGACACCCCTCCCCTTTTCATACAACCATATAGTTCCTGATGCAGATCCCACATAAGCAAATCTACCTTGTTTTTACCTCCTATTGCAATCCATTCAAATCTCATCCCTTAAGCATCCAGGATTTATTTTGTCATTATAATCTAGAACAGAGAATAGATTATCCAAGCACATGTACCCTCCCCTTTTCAGGATTTCAAATTCACAGGCCTCAGTGAATGAGAGGAGATGTAATCTTGGATAATAACAAAATTTCATGGAAATCCCCAGGCATTACAGGGAGTATAATCTCAAAACAATCAAGTACAACAGCAAACAGGATTTACTGGGAGAACAAAGGTTATGGGAGAGTCTGCACTTAGTTTGCATGATCAAACAATTCTATTGACTCTAAGTTTTCATTCCAAGCCCTTCCTATATCATTCGGCATTTGATGAAGATGAAATGTAACAGGGTCACGTGTCATGTCATTTATGATAACTTAGCAATGCGGTTGGCTGGGAAATAAGAGGCATATGAGGCTCACAGATTTCTTTGTTGTAAATTCCCAGCACCTGTTTATAATGCACCTTTACTGACAAAATAGCTCCAATAACATTATATAGTGTGGTTCATGAATGCTATTAACCATCTCTATTGCATGTTACAAATTTAAAAGGTTTTTAACTTTACAGACAATCCATAGGTTTATGAATTGAAAGCCATGGAAATAAATCATCCTTAGTAATGAAAAGGGAAAAGGGGGCCTGATATAATTTCTATTTGTCAAGGTATAATGATGTCACCATCCATTTATCCTCTGCACTTAAAGGTTGAAGCTATTCAACAAATCTCTCCTCAGCCAAATACATCTGGTGCCTTAATGGAGGCCATGGCACAGGTTTCTGATTAGTTCACATATCACTCACCAATTAGAACAGAAGGTAAAACTTATTTTTTCCTATCATGAGCAATTCATTAGAACAATAACCTTTAATGTAATGAATAATAGCAGGACCTTAATTTTTTTTTTAAGAAAAAAGTATGTTATCACTTTAAGATTATCTCTCTGAATAGTTTGTAGATTAAACAGATTTGTTTACGAAGATGCTATTTTTTATTGCAATCACTGTTTTGATTTTTTTAAACCAATAATTCAGTTAATCATTGGAGGACAGAATGTGGGGTAAAGGACTACTGGTCAAGTTTTACTTAAAGATAACATATACCTGGTTACAGGGCCACCATGAACTATTGGAGACGTTGTTCACTGCTGAAGAGAGTCAAGTGGAGAGCCAGTTGAAATACAGCCTTCAATTCAATAAGCAGCCCTCATGGCCTGTCATTGGCTGTATTTGCTGAAGGAATGGAGCACATAGACATGGTGTCATACAGTGGCAGCCTTTATACTAAGGAATACTAGATATAGCATGATCTTAGGAAAAACTTGTTAATTCTCTCTTTTTGGCTGCTCACATGCTGGGAAGCACCAGGCAGCACTAACTCTTCACCTAGGACTCAGTGCTGGTTGACTGCAAATTAAACATGCCAAAGAGCTCACTGAAATTCTGGTAGGTGGTAGAGAACATCACCTCTCAGTACTGTCCTAAGAGATTCATCCATTCCAGGTTAAAAAAAAAAAAAAGTTTGAGAAGTTCTTGGGGGTACAATTGGAGTCTAGGAACATGAAGCTTCAGAGAAAGGAGGGCATGACTCCAAATATTAGAAGGGAAAAGTGGGGGATGGGGAGCTTTAAGGGGGGGAAGGAAAGGCTCCAAAAGGAAAAAGGGAAAAGTTTAGAAAAGACAGAAAGGAACAGCATGGTCAATTCTTCCTATTATGCCACGTGACTCCCTCTGTAAACACCTCCCAATCATCAGTGATATCTAGAAGAATCACAAGATACTTGGTACAAGTGGGTTGCTTGCAAATAAGTAAATAAATAAATAAATAAAAATAGTTCAGCTTCCAGATCAAAACAGACACATCTAGTGAAGATGCAGGTACCAGGAAATAGCCAGGGGTGTGCCTCTGATTTTCTTCCACCCATGAAATTTGGATCCTGAACACAATCTGTCTTAGAACAGGGGGAAGCCTCCATGCTAACATCCACATTACAATCTCTTTTCCTGGATGACAGAGAAAGACATCTGTAACATAAATATAAGTACTGAGCGCTCTACATACACCATCTCATTTATCTTCAGAGCAATTCTCCTGGCAGATGGAATTATTCATCCCATTTTGCAGCTAAAGAAATGGAGGCTTTGACATTGTTATATCATCAGCCCAGAGGCCCTGCTCATGAGGAATGGAGCTGGAATTGGTATCCAGTACTTTCTGAATCCAGAGGGACGCTCTCTTCTCTGTTTTTATGATGATGATAAAGTCCAAATAATATAAAATTCATGATTTTGAACATTTCAAAGTATACAGTTCAGTAGCATTTCCAGCTGTAGAAATAGTACGGTCACAGGGTCATACAACCATTACCACTATCTAGCTCCAGAACATTGTCATTACCCCAGAAAGAAACCCTGTATCCTTTAAGCAGCCATCCCCCCTGCCACCCAACTCTGCCTTCCCCACCAGCCCCTTGCATCAGTCAAACTGCTTCTCTCTCTGGCTTCACAGAGGCCCTATTCTTCTCCTCAGGGCGATACTGGACCCAGCACCCTCTGGCAAAATGCAGAGGAGGCCTTAGGGTGCTCAAAGCTGCCTTGAACGGGATCATAGGGATTAAGATCCAGAGCTGGACAACAAGAGCAGTGGGACAGGCTGCGAAAGTAAGAGGCTCTCCTGGCAGCTCTGCCTGTAAAACTACATTTTTAGAGCGTGGGTCTCCAAACAAGATGTAGGTTAATTGAAAAATGTGAAGGTCGGGCACCTGGGTGGCTTATTTAGTGAAGCATCCGACTTTAGTTGAGATATCATGGTTCGTGAGTTCAAGCCCCACGTCGGCCTTGCTGCTGTTAGCACAGAACCCTCTTCGGATCCACTGTGCCCCTCTCTCTGCCCCTCCCCTGCTCATGTTCTCTCTCTCCCTATCTCTCCTCTCTCTCTCTCTCTGTCTCTCTCAAAAATAAGCATTAAAAATGTGAAGGAAGTAGAACTTTGAAAACTTAGGTTATGGAAAAGGATGGAAAGATCCCAGTGGATCCAGTTTGGCAAACTACTAGGCAGAGAAATGGAAGTGACTATTAACTGAATGCAAACACATATAGAAAGGCTTTTGAGGAAAGAGAGATTCTCTCCAGGCCATGGGAAATGATTCATGAAAGTGAACACTTTCAACATACAAACACAATTTTTTTTAACTTTCAAAACATTGCTTTGTCCTCTATATTGTTTGGCCGCCTTAAATACCAGAATGTACTGCACTTCTGGCTGTGGGAGGTATGGACTCTGCTCATACTGGAGAAGCAGGGAGCAAGAGCACCAGGGACTCCGTGGTCAACTAGCGGCACAGAATGAGAAGGAGGTGAGGCCAGCCTACGCAAACTACAGTCTTAGTACAGGTGTTCAGCTTCTCTGGGAGAATACAACTCATGCATTCCCACACCAGGGAAAAAATCCTGGGTCTCACTTTTCTTTGATTTTGTCTGTGGCTACCTGTATCCAGGTGCTACAAATCAGCCTAAGCCAGCAGTTTTCCCCTAAGAGTCAGAGAAAGGATTACTGTGTCCAAGGGGGTATAGAAGTTGGGGGGAAGAGAAAAAGAGGCAGCTTCTTTTCTGTTGTAATTTAGTAGGACTCAGTTCTTGCCCCTGCATAGGAGGATGAGTGGACCGGGTGACCTTCCTGCTGTAGAAGCCACCGCCCGGCACTTTGGCAGGTTCCTATCAGGGAAGATAGGGATGCCACTGACAAGCTCTCCTCCCCGAGTATCCTGGGAGGAGTGTTTGGTGACCTGAGTCTTTCTCACGTTGAGCTTGCTTTTGCTTTCCCCCTTTGCTCCACCAGCTCTCACACACACTTGCTTCAAGGTGCAGTGCTCATCCCTTCTTCCAGGAGTCCACCTGTACCAAGAATGTTTTCTTTTTCTGTATTTCTATACCACATTTACAGCCTGTGCCACAAAATCTGGTATTTGAATCTAATTTAGAGCTGTGTTGTCCACTCTTAATGAAGCCTGTATTCATATGGATAACAGTGGTTCATCAGGGGGACCTGCTTTTGAGGTCAGAAGACTTAGGTTCAAGATCTGCCTCTGTCCATTCCCATCTGACCTTAGATAAATCCTTTAACCTCTCTTTGAAAACGGGGAATAACAACACTTGTCCCACTCATTTACAGTTATAAGGATCCAATGAGATCACATGTGTGAAGGCATATTATAAAGTATATATGAACAATATATTGTTTAAACTCTAGCTATTTCCAAGAGCTCAGGACTTGTGTCTTCCAATGAAGTTGTGATTTTTCTTACTAATCATCATCAATTATATTTTTAAAATAAAACAATATTATCTCCCTCTAAACGACTTTTTTAAAAGTAGATATGAGAATCCAGATTTTATTTTTTTAATCTTTTAAATATTTTTGAGAGAGAGATACAGAGACAGAGGACAAGCAGGAGAGAGGAGAGAGAGGGAGACACGGAATCAGAAGCAAGCTCCAGGCTCTGAGCTGTCAGCACAGAGCCCGACACAGGGCTTGAACCCACAAACTGAGATCATGACCTGAGCTGAAGTCAGACGCTTAGCTGACTGAGCCACTCAGGCACCCCTCTAAACTACTTTTTAAGTAAAACTATTTCCTTTCTCTTCTTACTGCAAAAAAAAATTTAAATGCTAACTTGAGCATGCCAAATAATTAGTAGGCAATTCTTGTTAGGTTTCTGTATCTTATTAACCTTATGGTAAGAACCAAATTCTGTCTTATCTATAATACTACCTGCAGAAGAAAATGCACCAGTACAGAATTTGTGAATTTAGGCAGGCACTGTCTAAATTGGGATTGGTGTATCCCAAAACATTGGGATGAGTTATGGGTTACAGCAGTCTCAAGGCTGCCAAATAACTAAGGGTACAAAGAATATTATGTAAAAGATATTTAAACTGCTAAAAAGAACAAACTCTTGGAGTCTTCTGAAAATGACTTTTATATACAATTTATATGCTAATTATAAATAATTTGAATATAATAGATAAAGCAGGTTCCTTAAGGACCGAATGTTTGGTACAATGTGTCCTTGAAGAAAAGCAGAAAATAAATATTATAAGGACCCAAGTCTTTGCAATGGCCTCAAGAGCCTACCAGGTCTGCCCACATGCCCTACCATTTTCTTCCTTCTTCTATCAGCTCCAGCCACATTTGCTTCCTTGCCATTCCTTGACTTGACCCAGCTGGGGGCCTTGGCCCTGGCTGTTCTCTCCACTTAGAATGCTCTATTCCAAGACACTCAAGGGCTAACATTCCCTTCCTTCAAGTCTTTGCCCAGACATTTCCTTCTCAAACAAGCAAAACTGACCACACTCGTTGAATGTACAACCCTCCATTTTAGATGCTGTTACTCTGCTCTACTTTTGCCATGGCACTTACACTTTTCAACATAATAGATGATGTACTATTTTTTGTTTGGTTGTTTTGGTTTTGATTTTGGGTTTGGTTTCGTTTGGTTTGGCTTTCCTCTTTTAGGTTGGTCAGCAAGGAAAAGAGTGCAGAACTGAAAAGATCTAAAGACTTCTGGGTGACTTGTGGATTCCTAGAGGTCCGGGCAATCTGGGCACGAGCCCCAAAGGGTCCCAACAATGAGAGACATGGAGGAGAAAATTCCCTCATTGTCCCCATTCCAGAGAAGTCCCCCATTACCCCCAAACAGAGGACTGGAGAAATAGGGAATTGGCGAGCTCTTTAGAAGAATCACAGAATTCGTGGTAAATATCTTTTGGTTAAGTTTCTCAGTGTAAACTGGATCCCACAGGGTTTGCAAACAGGTTATGTGTGTTTGGTAGAAAAGGAAATGGGGAGGACGGGGGTGGTAGATTTAATCTAACTGACATTCCCCTTTATAATTCATTCTAAACAGAATTGGATATTCATCAAAATCTATTGGACATGTGCGCCCTTCATGACTAGGCCCGGAAGTGATGCTTTTTAAATCTATAATTCAGAATGCTCATGGCTGATAAGTCTAACTTAGTGACAGTTGATCTTTAATTTGACACTTTACTCTTCAATTTGGCACTTTACTCTAAAATGTAAATATTATATTGGAGAAAAACAAGGGAATTAGGCTCCCCTTAGTCCAGATTGTGTAGGATTCCTTCTTGGCTGTTAGGGCATGTGTTAACTTCTTTTTTTTTTTTTTTAATGTTTTATTTATTTCTGAGAGAGAGAGAGAGAGAGAGAGAGTCAGCATGAGCAGGGGAGGGTCAGAGAGAGAGGGAGACACAGAATCTGAAGCAGGCTCCAGGCTCCAAGCTAGCTATCATCACAGAGCCCGATGCGGGGCTTGAACCCACGAACTATGAGATCATGACCTGAGCTGAAGTTGGACGCTCAGCCAACTGAGCCACCCAGGTGCCCCAGGCATGTGTTAACTTCTTATTTTTCTCTAGAACTTTAACCTATTTCCTAAACTCAGGTTGGAAGAAAGGACTGAAGGAAGAAAAAAGAGAAAATATCACTTACTTACTTCTCTGGAAGTACTCTCTCCCCTCTGTCAGTTTCTCCTGTGGGTATAGACCCATCTCTGTAGCTACCTGGCCTCTGCCACACCTCAGACCAGGTGCTTCATAATGAATAACACACCTAGGGACACCTGGATGGTTCATTCAGTTAAGTACTGAGTCTTGATTTCAGCTCAGGTCATGATTTCATAGTATGTAGGTTCGAACTCCACATTGGGCTATGCATTGACAGCATGGAGTCTGTTTGGGATTCTCTCTCTCTCTCTCTCTCTCTCTCTCTCTCTCTCTCCCACTAGTGCTCTTTCTCTCTCTCTCCTAAGGAAAAAAAAAAAGAACACACCTAATGGAATCAGGAAAGAAGGGTGTATATATCAGCTTTATTTTTCAAATGAGAATTTAGCAAGATTCACAGACTTGGCCTCTACTAGTTACTTAACAACTGCCCTGAGGTCAAGAATGATCCTACATTGTTGGGATATAAGACTATTTTCTTTCATAAAACACAGCAAGAGCCATGTTGGTTCCTCATTTCTCGATATTTTCTGGTCTCATCCACTCCCAACAAGGTAAGCTTAATCGTGTTACACCTTCTGAAAGCAGGTTTTCAAAAAAGAATTAGGTTACTATTGATCACCAGCTGAAGAAATTCTCATTGCACAATGAGTCTGTAAGCTGCTTCTTAATGTCACTGCTCTGGGTGACATCTTCAGTACCTATGTTCTTTCAAGAGATGGCCACACATGGTAATATAGTGATTGAGGTTTTTATCTCTTCTTATTAGACAGGAATTATTTCAACACACTCTCCTTTGAAAGAGACCATGACAAGCTAAATGACAATCTGTCCTATACTGTTGTGAACCCCCAGTCACAATGACTAGAGTTTCTTTAAGCACAGACCTCCCTATAGATTAGAACATATATCTTAAGCGTCAATGTTAAAGTTAATGCAAAAGTTCAGAGGTGCAAAATAATTTAAATGTGCCCAAGTAGTAGCAATAACATCTCTAAAATCTCAGCAGTGAATTATGGATATGTGGAATATTAAAAATGCACAGCTAACTCAATTTGCATTTGCAATGCCCCCTAGCTGTTACTGGGGAGGAGGAAATTGCTTTCTGCTGAATTCAAGGGCACACTACTTAGTGCTGTATTTAAGTCAAGGAGGAAAATCACTCATTTTTATTCTACCACTTAACATGTGCTTATGTAATCTGTCTGGCACTGGAGTCAGTTGTCTGATATTATTTTCAATCACAGAAAGAGAATATATAATTCAATCATTACACCTTTATTTTCACTTGCTTGGCCATCTCTCGAAGCCTTATTACCACCAGTAAATGCCAGCCTGTCATCAATCAGTGCTCAGAACTGGGACTGTCTCTGACAAACAGCATTAGCCAAGGTATTATTATTTTTACTTTTGAGAAGGGGTATGAGTTGAGGGCAAGGTTACATTTGCCTGATCAGATGGGAGAGAATGCATTCCTTCACTGGGGATGCCCTCACTTCACCCCATCATTTGCCATCCATGCCTTGGCCATCTCTCTCCCAAGCAAGTAAATTCTTGAAGGCTGGGTAGACATGTAAATTAGTAGGTAATACACTGCAAAGCAGGAATCTGCTTTCAACTTCATGTCTTCTCCCACACTGTTCTTCTTCCTTTCCAACTAGTCCTCACCCAACTGCTCCTTTTCATTTTCCCTGTACACTCAGCTTCAGCTGGTCCATTCTGGGATGGCAATAGGTAAACACAGTGGGCATTCCCAACACTACCCATTGGGCCACGATGATGCCATTGCCTGTTGCCATCCTTCTGGCAAAGGAACTAACATAAAGCAGCTCTCCAGGCAGAAGAGGCAGCAGTTGACACTTCTTAAGATGGAAGCCCAATTAGAAAAACTGTGTGAAGGGCTGGGGTCTGTTAAAGGGGGAATCATATTCCTCTGATTTACAAATTATGTGGGAGACCCTGGTCACACTGAAAAATGGGAGACCACTTGGTGAACAAGGTTGGCCATGAATCCCAGTCTAGAGTACACTGCTCAGTATTGTTCTGTTTCTCACTGATCTCTGTGATTGTGTTTGCCAGTCATGTTGGTCATAAGTTACTTTTTCCCCCTCTCCATGTTTCCTTGTATTTATCACCACATCAGGAGTCATTGCTTTCTTTTTCACTTACCCTGGGTAGATGGGATATGATTGATTGCAGTGGATCTTAGATCCCACTTTACAAGTATTGTGTAGGCTGCACACCCAAGAATTCTGACTCATTAGGTATGGGAGAAGGGTCTAAGGATCTGCATTTTTAATAAGAACCTCTCTCATACCAAGTGGTTCTGTGGGTAGTTCCAGACTATTCTTTAAATGGCCTTTTGAAAGCCACAGAAAAAAGGAAGATACTGTTGTGTGGTCTAGTGTAAACAGTCTCCTCCTCCTATCCCTGTCCTTCTCTCTCACACACACACTCACACAAACACACATACACACACACACACACACACACACACACGACTTGATCCATTTGACAGAAGGTCAGACTGTATCTTTGCTTCTGCCTTATAAAATCAAGAATCTTTTTGGCAGACTGACATAATAGGCTATAAACATTACCTTTACTTCTACAAAGAGGCAGAAATAACTCCCCAACATCAATGATGAGGCACAGGGATCCCCAGGGGTTAGCACACGAGAAACTGAATTAGAGGTCAAGACTAGCTTCCCAAAACCAATTCTCCTATTTTTCTAACAAAGCATCTTTAGATTTGGTGGTTTGGGATTTGGTAGTTCTATATAGAGCACTCAGAAAGATGAATAATTGTAATTCAGGGGGTTATTCAAAAGCCACATAATTCCCTTATATATTTATAATGCATGTGAGCTAAAACTAGGTGAGACAGACTAATTAAGAGTATCTTAGACAACAGAAAGCCCATTTGGTTCTTGGAATGGCGAGGTTGGTCTCTGGTCAGATGATATTTTAAAAATCAGAATTCAGGCTATTGTTTTGAAAAAAATACATCAGATAGAAATGAGAGCAGACAAATGAGAGATTTATAATCCCCATGGTACACAGTTCATAAATTGGCTGCCCATTTATCTCTGCAGCAAGAGAAATGGGGAAATTCTGAAAACCCCAGAAGAAATAGACAGGATGTCTAAGTTAAGAATGCAAGGGGAAAAGGCCTCCCTATTAAAACAAAATACTGTCCCCTTTGCCCTACACATATCATAACTTAGCTGTTTTATTCCATTCTAGCCGGGTTTTGCTAGGTGATTTATTAGTTGGTCTGGACTTAGCACTGGAAGGAAGGACAACTGGAAAGTAGCTCCCCACAGTGTTATTTCACGAATTTTACTTTCTTCTTGAAATTCACACATTGTGATTCCCACTGTTATCACCATCTTGTCCCAGATATAAGCAGCTTCCATTATAATTATGTGAACCAAGTATGGTCAAAAATTCCTTGTCAATGACTTTAGCACACAATTGAAACCAAATAAAAGCTGTCCCTTCTTTACTACTAATTTATGAAATAATAAGGGATTGCATTAGTCCCAAACTACAGACCCCTTTGAGCATGCCCTCTCAGTTCCTTCTTCTAGGTCAAATGTGCCTGTTCCAAAGCTAGTGGCCACACACTATGAACAGTCTAATTCTTCAGATGAGAAATTATTTTCTCTTTACAGGAAGGCCTTTGTCTCCATGGATCTAACAACTACCAGTACTATAACAATACAACACCATGACACTCATACAACAGGAATTATATACATAGGGTTACAGGACAGTCATTCCATCTCAAAAGAAAAGAAAGGTTTAGATTTGTGATAGATGTTGGGATGATAAATCAGAATATTGCTAAAGATAGGGCAGCATAATATGGAAGCTGGCCCAAGGGGAAATTGTTACAACATAGATAACACTGGGTTAACGCTACACAAAAATGAAAAGGGAAAAATCAAACTGTTTAAACATTAAACATTTGTTTAAATATTAAAGTAAAGTTAGCCTGACAGCAAAATCGATATTAAATCAGGCCTGGAAACTGTTTTACGACCTCAGACCCTGGGCTTCTTAACTGCCAGTGTCATAAATGATGTCACTTTTCAGCGTGATCGTGGCTGCTAGCAGGCAGGTCAGAAATGCCAGCTTTAATTTTAAAATGTTCATTTGTGATGTAATTTAGAGTTTACTCCCAGGGACAAATGTCACTCACTGGGCATGAGCCCCTCAAAGTGCTGTTGTGAGCAAAATGTGTTCCCTCTTGATTCCCATCCACCCTTAACGCCAGGGTTTCAGAGGGGCCTGTGAGTACTCTTGGGTTTGAACAACGTATTTGAGAACAGTAATACACAGGCTGAGATTGTGTCCCCAGTCAGTGAAGGCAGAGGTTTTGAGGAAACGCTTCTGGGGTGAAAGGAAAGGAAGCTGTAGAAAGCTGTGCCTGCTGCAGAACTTTCCATGAGCAGGCTGGGGTTTGAGGCAAGCCTTGTGGACAGAATGGGGCATCAGCAGAGGGAAAGCCTTGAGCTACCAAGTGCACAAGGTGACTTGCTAGTGGTGTGGGAAAGGATTTCCTTTACTCCCAACCTCAGCTGTTTTATTCTCAGTCCCACTGAAAACTGGCCTCCCTCTCCCCAAATCCAACTCCCTACCCCTAACCAGCCTCTCACAAAACCAGAAATACCTACATTATTGACTTCTTCAGTTTGAAACACTGAAAGACCTGCTCAAATGCAAACATGCCGGGAAGAGAAACACAAGACTTTCCTAGGTCTGCCTTGTAGAAGCTGCTGGCTTCCCTTGAGGCAGGATTAGTTTGCATTGAGGGTAGCTGTTTCCAGTAAGTGGGGGTTTATTTGGTTTACATTCTTCAGGTATGGATTTGGAAAGAACATGATGTGGATTCTTCACTGACAGTAGTCTAGTTACACCTTAGAGATCTGTAGTCTCTACACAAGGAAGCAGTCACCATTAAGGTCCTGATAGAACGAAACAAAGGAAAACTACAGCTTGGCGTGTGTGTGTGTGTGTGTGTGTGTGTGTGTGTGTGTGTGTAGCAGTGATGATAATGAGAGACTATCAGTTTGCTAGAGCTTCCCAACAAAGTGCCACACACTAGGTGACTCAAACAACAGAAATGTATTGTGTTGCAGTTATGAAGGCAAGAAGTCCAAGATCAAGGGCCATGCTCTCTTGGAAGTCTCTAGAGAAGAATCTGTTCCAGGCCTCTCTCCTCATTTATGGGAATTCTTTGGTTTACAGCGGCATAACTCTGATCTTCACATGGTGTCTCCCTGTGTCTTTGTCTGAATTTCCCCTTTTTATAAGGATACTAGTTGGAGCACTTGGGTGGCTCATCAGTTGAGCATCTGACTCTTGATTTCGGCTCAGGTCATGATCCCAGAGTCATGGGATTAAGCCCTGCATGGGGAACCTCACTGAATGTGGAGCCTGCTTAAGAGTTTCTCTCTCTCTGTCCCCCTCTGCTCTTCCCCTGCTCATGCTCTCTCCCTTAAAAAAAAAAAAAAAAAAAAGACACTAGTTATATTGGATTAGGGGCCCACCCTACTCCAGTATGATTTCATTTTAACTATTACATCTACAAAAACCCTGTCATCAAAACCAGTCACCTTTTGAGGCAGTGGGAGGCAGGACTTCAGAATATGAATTTTGGAGAGATATAATTCAATTCATAATAGAAACAAACAGAGGTAGGAATCAAGGAGGATCCAGATAATGAAAACCACTGAGATGGGCCCTAAGCAAGATGGGAATAAAAGGTCCCCAGTAAACAGGGAGACCAAAGACAAGAATTCACTCAGCAAAGAGCATTGCTTGAAACTGAATTCTATCTGGCCATTCGCAGCTGGTCCTGAGACACCAGTGAACACTGGTTCTTCTCATCGCATTTCTGCTGAAAATGGAATGGTGTTCATTGTTCTCTTCTTAAAATCAAAGGACCATAAAAAAGAAAACACTGAGGGGCACCTGGGTGGTTTAGTCAGTTGAGTGTCCAACTTTGGCTCGGATCATGATCTCATGGCCCGTGGGTTTGAGCCCCGCATTGGGCTCTGTGCTGACAGCTCAGAGCCTGGAGCCTGCTTCTGATTCTGTGTCTCCCTCTGTCTCTATCCCTCCCCTGCTCACACACTGTTTCTCTCTCAAACATTAAAAAATTTAAAAAGAAAGAGAGAATTAAAACTAAAGCAGTTCTTATCCACCACAGTTGCAACCATGAAAGTCAAAAGTTTTTATACTCACAGAGGTATTCCAGTTTCCACAAAGGCACAGAGTTGCTACATTATTATTTTTTTAAATCACAAAAGTCACTTCTGTCCTAAAACTCTAGAACTGAAATTTTATTTTGCAATTTTTATCCATTTGATTTTCTACACAGTTTAGAATAAGATTCTCCTTCTTCTCCCAATAGACTTCCCTACACCTTTGGGTCTCTATAAACATATGGACATGATCTTTCCTGTAAAAGATGTGTTCCTATAAATGTTGGTGGTAATAAACTCCTCTGTTTTCTGTCTGCCCTAGTTCTGTCAAATTTGTGTTCACAAAGGGAGGTAGACAAGGAAATTATCCAAGAAAGACACAATTTCTAATTAGAACAACATAAACAAAATATAGCCTTGGTTTTGCAGGTGGAAAGCAATGTCTTCATCATGATCTATCTACCCATTCCCCTAGAGAGAATGTGCTGTTTTAATGTTCTCATCTATAGTATGAAGGCCTGACATTTTGCTTTGGGGTGGGGTCAGGGAAGTGTTGCACAGGGATTACGGGAAGAATAGCCTCCAAAGGCTTATATAAAAAATTAAAGTTTGGAGTTAAAAAAAATATATATGTTCCCTGACAACTTCTAATACAACAAGGAAAGGCTGTTATATAAACAAAGGGTGATTTTGCATTCAAGTTTACAAAGCACAAATGCTTGTAGCTAGTCCTAAGAACAGTTAAGGATGGTAATCTTTTATTTCCCATCACAAGCAAAACCATCCAGGTAACTCCTATAAAGCATTTAGTGTCTGCTCTGTGGCAATGCTTCCTTTAAGTGGCTTAACCACTTTTGGCAACACTTAATAGATCCTATTTTTATTTGTATGGGAGTTGAAGCATATAAAATTTACTTAAACCAGAGTCATAATGGATCAGGCTGTGCCTTTGAGGAGGTTCACAGTGTTCTTTCCAGCTTCCCGATCCAGGTATGCATATTTACCTTATTATTTTACCTGACTTCAGGAGAATAACACCAAATGTCCATTTATTAGTTGGGTTACTTTGGGTTGTGAATAACTGAAAACCCTAAACTTGTTCAAAGAACAAAGAAGGTGCATTGGTTGGGTAGCTGACATGCCCAGAAACATAGAGTGTCTTCAGATATGGATTCCTACTGAATTTAAAGCACTCCAGGTGAACCTGAGCACCCTTAGGACAAAGCCTCACCCTAGAGTGTGTGATCATGGGGGCTGTTTGCAGATGGCAACTGTTGTCCAGACAATCACCAAAGTTCCTCCTCTTCCCTTTTAGCTGGAGCAGCAGAGGATGTTCTTTTATTTTTTTTTTTTAATTTTTTTATTTCTAGGATAGAGAGAGACAGAGAGCGTGAGCAGGGGAGGGTCAGAGAGAGAGGGAGATACAGACTCTGAAATAGGCTCCAGGCTCTGAGCTGGCAGTCAGCACAGAGCCCTATGCGGGGCTCAAACCCACGAACCACGAGATCATGACCTAAGCGAAAGTCGGACGCTTAACCGACTAAGCCACCCAGGCGCCCGGAGGATGTTCTTAAAGTAGCAACTGGTCCCAGTGAACCAACACAGAGCAAGTGCAGCCAGTTTCTGTTGCCTCACCAAACCTTGTTGAATCACTATATCACTCAAGAACATTTATTTGCAGCCAGGTAGGTTTCCAGTTTTCAAACAACTTCAAAGAATTTGACATAAGGAAGTAGTACCCATCACGATAATAATGAATTGTTTAAATTACATTGCAATTGGACCCATCAAAGGATTTCACCCAATCCTCATTCATCCAGATGAGCCTTGAGCCCTTCACAAGGTCCCAAATCATTGCTGTTCCCCATCTTGACTGCACAGTGGACTGAACACAGCCCTGCTAACAACACTGAACAATCAGATTCATCTCAGCTGTGACAGGGATAATTCAATGTCCACCTGAGAAGCCACAATGGCCTCTTCTGTTAGTCCATCTATGAGGATGTTCATTTCCAGTTTTACTCAGCAAAGGTCTTAGGTGGTTGGGAAAGGAGGCAGAGTAGAGAAGGTTTCCAGGAAAGAAGATAGGGTCCACACCAGGTAGCTCTGCTTTGGAAGGGCATTGAAGAAAAGGGCTGATGCCCCCAGGAAGTCTGGCCTCTCAGTCTCCTTAATCCCCTAAGAAGACAAGACAGGGAACATTCTTCCCCCTTCCTTTTGGCTAAGGGATAAAGCCTGAAACCTTTGCTGGACAGAAAGTGTATCTCCCCCAGGCCACCTTATGGCCCGGTCTCCACCCCCTGGTGAACCCACAGAATTCTGAGTGGCTATAAAATTCCCTTTTGCCCAGAAGCACCAGGTTTGAAGTGTACCCTCATTAAAGTGTGCTCCTGCAGCCAGACTGTCAGTTTCAAAAGAAAACTCCTTTTAATTTTAACTAGAGCCCTGGGCATCAGAAACAGTAGAGAAAGGGGATTCATTTATGAGTTTCTATGGCAGATTATGGGTTTTATTTGCTCCTTTACACCACTTTTCAGTCTGTCATTTTGGTAAGGTTAACCCCGGTGTAAAATGTTCCCGTAATTATGCTCGGAAACACTCCCAGCCTGCTGCATGCCAATAAATGCCTGGAATAACTGTCAGGCTAAATGAATCCCATTTGGACAAAATGATTATTGAAAGTTATTTTAGTTCCCTATTAAGCAGTTGCGGAACAGAGCTGTAATCAAAATGTTTATTTCAATTAGAATTATTATGGTCAATAAAAAGCTCAAGTAGAAAGTAAACTACACTTTATCAAATGAAGTAAAGGCCACAGCTAGTTAAACTTCTTGTTTCACACAGCCTCTATCCTAGAGTCTGACAAGAGGCATGATTCTCAGCCCTTTCCATAGTATATTAACAACTTTTATAGCCCAGCTTCCCTCTAGCTGATCCAGAGTCTCTTGCTCTGCGTGGACAAAACCCCCAATTCTTTCTTGATGGTTACCATGGCCAGCGGTGGACATGAGACCGTCTGTTTCCATAGCTACAGAGCAGGGGTGCCCCACCTCATACTGAATGGCTGAGTAAAGGCCATGGGGGTTATAAAGCCAATGGCAGTACTTATTCATCACCCAGCCCCCGCACAACTAACTATACACAAGCATTCTCGTTACTATAGCAGCTATTTCTTTTCCTGGGGATGGATCCCAAAAGATAGCCAGGAAAAAATGTTTTTGCTTATTAGGCCAATGTAGTCATCCTCATCAGAAAGAGCTTTTGGGGTTCATTTTAATTTTTTTGGAGGGGGGCTAAGAAAAAGAGCCTATTCCTATTCACCCTTCTATGATCTGCCTTTGAGATGAAACCTTGGGTACCCACAAGCAAATTACTCACCCTCCCCCCACCAAATCACAACAGTTTTAGTCCTAACCTTCTATGACTGAAAGTATTGTGCTGGTTTTATAAATTATAATGCCTAGGTCACACCCAAAACCAATGAAGTCAGAATCTTTGGAGAGGGATACAGGTATCTGGGTCATTCCAATGTGCAATTAATGGTGCAAACTCTACTATGAGGCAGAGGTTCTTGAAGCATGGCCCCTGAACCAGCAGCATCAGCAGGACCTGGAAACTTGTTAGAAATGTGGATTCTTTTTTTCTCAACATTCAAGAGTCTCTCATGGTTTGCCTCCCTCCCTCTCCCTCCTTATTTCCCCTTTTCTTCTCCCCCATGGTCCTCCGGTCCTCTCTGTTAAGTTCCTCCTAATCCTCCTATACATGCAAACATATGGTAACTGTCCTTCTCAGCCTGACTTATTTCGCTTAGCATAACTGAGGACTGAAGGGGTTGGGGGGGAGGGGAAGGGGGTGATGGGCATGGAGGAAGGCACTTGTGGGGATGAGCACTGGGTGTTATATGGAAACCAACTTGACAATAAACTATTAAAAAAAAAAAAGAAATGTGGATGCTTGGGGCCCATCCCATAATTAATCAGAAACTGGCATGGGGCCAAATCTTCTGAGTGTTAACAAGGCTCCAGGTAAGTCTGATGCATGCTTAAGGTTGAGAACTGCTGCTAGGAGGATCTTCTTTAAAGAGAAAAGTATAGCAAAGATGTTTATCATTAACTCATATGTTCAGAAGAGCCAGCATTGACCCCTGGTTGAACAATGTTCCCTGACTGCCTGACTGTTAAGACAAAAGATACAAGAGTAGAGGTGTTAAAAGTAGCTCTTAATTTCTACCCAGTCAAGGGAAAAGGCCTCAAAGAACCATCATTAGAGAAGCCAGGGCTGGTTGGATGAGAAAATAATGAACTAATCTATAACCAGAAGGTTAAAGGAAGCTAAAATGGACCAAAAAAAATAGGCAGAACTGGCTTAAAAGCAAAACCTGGAGTCAGGCAGACATGTGCTTTCCCTCTTCTCTCTTTCTACATCAGTTCTTTTGACTCACCTCATATCTGGCTTCCCAGAACCCCTCCAAACAGATAAAGGATTTAATTCATGTTATGATCTAAATGGCTGTTATTACACAGTATAATCTCATGTTATTACACTTCCTTGCATTGTTTGGATTTTGAACAAAGTTCCTAAGACATCTCTGCTTACCTTGGAGACTCAACCTGAACTCCTTGCATGTCAGCTCCTAGTTTAAGCCTTTTACATATATTAACTCATTCAACACTCATAACAATACTATGAAATAGGCACTAGTTTGTACCATTTCAGGGTCAGGAAATTGAGGCACAGAGATGTTGAATGGTCCTCCCCAGGTTGTGGCTTTGCACCCAGGCTGTTTGGCTCTGAAGTGTGTATTCTTAACCAAGGCTAAACACCCTCTCTCAAACGAGTGGACTTTCTAACATGGAGCTTCTGGGCTGAGAAGATTTAGGCAAGGAGCTCTCAGAGAGCTATTCACTCCATATCTTGTAGACATGTGCCAATTCCATCTCCATTTTGGGCCAGTGGGTGTCATGCATTTTCTACCCTGGTGTATTATTCCCTCTTGGAAAATGTGTGGTGTCAATCTTTTCTTTATAAACTTGTCCTGTTCCTGCTATTTCCCTGATATTTGACTAATCCACACAAAAAATACAGTTGAACTAATTATTTGGGGAGGATTTGCTTTTCTTAAAAAAAATGGGGTGCCTGGGTGGCTTAGTCAGTTAAGCGTCCAGCTTTGGCTCAGGTCATGATCTCACAGTTCATGGGTTCAAGCCCCGCGTTGGGCTCTGTGCTGACAGCTAGCTCAGAGCCTGGAGCCTGTTTCAGATTCTGTGTCTCCCTCTCTCTCTCTGACCCTCTCCTGCTCTCTCTCTCTCTCAGAAATAAATAAAACATTAAAAAAATTTGATGGAGGTATCCCTTTCTGGCTTGTGGCAAGTCAGTCAAAAGGAGATTACATATCTCAATTTCATCCATGTCTAAAGACCATGGAATACAGTGGCTCAGCATTAACCCATAGAGTGCTTACTAAGTATTGCATATCAGAATCTTCTTGGCAAAAGCCTTCTCGAGCTGGCTGGGGAAAGGTTAGGGTGGCAGCTCTGAGTAATCTTCCATTTTTATCCCTTGACACTTTAATTAAGATAATTTAACAGCCTGTTAAGCACAATATGCAGCATTTGCCACTAGGAGCCAATGAGGAAAGTGTCTTGGGGAACTGGGAGATATGTGTGAGGTTGGAGATCCAGGCAACATACAGTTGGAAGGAGTTGTGGTTATTATTCAGCCCAATGGCTATGACTTTCCCAAGGTCACCCAGTTAATTAGTGGACTCCCTGGATCCCACACTGCATGAGAAGCTGTGCGATATTAAATGGAACTACCCAGGCATAATTGATTGTGGGCACTTTTCTTGAAAAGGCTTAGTGTCTAGCTTTCTCAGAGATTCACATCTGCCTAAGCAAAGCCTTGGGGTGGGGGAAAGGCTGAAGCAAATACCAATGATATGACTCAAGATCCTGTGGTTTTTCATAGGGTTAGATGGGGTGCCAAATGGAGTCTGAGATCTCCTCATCTTGTCTGCTAGTGGTGCTGTGTGGCCCATGCAGCAATTGCCTGCAACACATGTCAGGAGTTCCACTGCCTCTACCTGTTAGGCAGTCAAGAAAGGTGCCTCCTACTCAGGCTTGTGCAATCAGAAATAACACCCACACCATTAATCATGGTAATCAAGAAGCTCTTTCAGGTCTGACATGCAAAAGTTCTATTATTTGACTACACTTTTTTCCAAGACCCTAAAGAACTTATTTTTTAATTCTACCTTTTGAAAATATGCATTCCGCCCTAAAAGTGGATGGCATTTACCCTGTTCTCAAGAAATTACATCCACTAAACTTCCACAGATGCTTAACATTTATCAGGATTTGTTCTGATTAGTTCCAACTTGATTGGCTAGATGCTTACAACTATGAAAATCATGAAACATGGTGGATTCAAATCCACTTGTAATAGACTGAACCTAATGGTACAAACTCTTAGATTCTAAGTACCACCAGCACCTCCTTTTATATACAAGAGTGAAGAAAACAGTGACGGGGCAGATTTAGGGTGAAAGACTGTTAGGTAAAGGCCAGGAGCAAGGTGAGCTGAGGAGGCTGGTAAAGGGAAGTAGGCTGGGGAAGCAAGAGTCATGAGTTCTGACTTATTTTAGGGGAAAATGATCCACTATTCAAAAAACATTGTGATTCTTTAATAATTGGGGAAATAATAAAATGCAGAGAAGGAAGAAATGCATGTGCGTGCAAAGGCATGGAGTTGCAAAAGGGCCTATGAGTCACTGAGAAGCTCAATTTAGGTTAATGATTAGAGGTGGATGGTGGGATGAAGCAATCAGGATGTGATGGAGGAGGGGAAAAGTTAGTTGGGATTGGGTTGTGAGAATCTGCCCTGACCTCCTTCCACCTACTCCTCCTTGAAGCTTTCCTTGACTACACAGGCTCAGAAACACATCTTCCTGCGAAATCTCCAGCCTGCATTACCCAAACCTTAAAGTTGAAAGAGAAAAAAGAAGTCACTGATACTTAATCACATGACAGACTTCATTCTAGTACTTAACTCTGCATTTTGTTTATGTTTCTCTGTATCTGTATTTTGACTATTTAAGAACAGCAGAAAGAGAAAACAAGAAACTGATCCCATTCACAATTGCACAAAAACCCATAAAACACCTAGGAATAAACCTAACTAAAGATATAAGAGATCTGTATGATAAAAACTATAGAAAACTTATGAAGAAAATNGGAGGGGAAGTGGGGGTGATGGGCATGGAGGAAGGCACTTGTGGGGATGAGCACTGGGTGTTATATGGAAACCAACTTGACAATAAACTATTTTTTTAAAAAAAGAACACTATCAACAATTTCAGGAGAGGAACTTTTTTTCTAATGTTTATTTTTGAGAGAGAGAGAAGGGGGGGTGAGGGACAAAGAGAGAGGGAGACACAGAATCCTCAGGATCCAGGCTCCAAGCTGTCAGCACAGAGCTAGATGATGGGCTCGAACCCATGAACTGTGACATCATGACCTGAATCGAAGTCAGATGCTTAACCAACTGAACCACCCAGGCACCCCAGGAAAGAACTTTTTTAGATAGTTATAACTACAGTAGGAATATACACAGTAACTTAATAATAACCATGGTTGTTAAGGAATTTCAACATGCCAAGAGCTTCGTGTGTATTATACCTAAAACTCAAAACAATCCTATGAGGCACATGTTACTATTTCCATTTTAAAAATGGACAAGAGAGGTTAAATACCTTGCCCAAGGTCACAGAGCTCTAAATGAAGGAACCAAGATTTGAAACCAGGTTGTCTGATTGTAGAGTTTATTTTTTTAGTAATGTTTATTTATTTATTTATTGAGAGCGCATGCACATGTGCCTGAGCTGGGGAGAGCAGGCTGACAGAGAGGGAGAGAGAACCCTAAGCAGGCACTGCGCTGTCAGCACGGAGCCCAATGTGGTGCTCTATGTCACGAACTGTGAGATAGTGACCTGAGCCAAAATCAAGAGTCAGATGCTTGCCCTACTGAGCCACCCAGGCTCCCCTAAGGTCTGTGTTTTTAAACCACAATACTCTACCTGCTTCCCTAGCAGATGCTTAAGAAGTTTTTGCTGAATGAATGGGATGAGTAGATGTGAGGTAAATTGTTTTTTAAAAAAAATCCAAAACCTGTTCATTGAAGTACTATTAACGCATTATTTAATTCTTCAGCAACTAAGAGATTTTCTTTACCAAGTCACTGATAGGCTCCATATTCAAAAAAGCATGAATCCTATGAATATTTCTCATCAGAGATCTATGAAGATAAAACCCTGTTTCATGAGCTTATTAAGTACCAACTCTGTCAAGAGCACTGAGTTCTTTCCCCTAATCTACAGGAAAGATTTCTGAATGGTTTCCACTCCCAGGTAGTTAGGTAACATGATATCACTCTACATGTCAGCAGCATCTCAATCATAAACACAAGAAATTAATCCTTACAAGATCAAGAGGGGACAAGCTTGGACATGCTACAGAACTGACAATTGATAGTAATGAAGAATCAGTCAGTTCTCCAATTCAGAGAACAGCCTGGGTAGGACCTTCATCTCTGGCCGTTACCTGAAGTCACTAGGAGCCAGGAAACTAGGGCATGGACCCAGGTAAGATTTCCCTTCGAACCCTGCAGTGATGGGTGGGGGGAGCCTCTCAAACTGAAAGAATGCTCACTGCTATTTCACAGCCAAATGCAGGCACTTGGGAATTTAAACCTATCAGTACTCATCCTTGGCTGGGAAACAAGATGAAAAAAAAAATTAAGGTGCTGACAGTTCTGTTTTTAGACAAGTGCCAAAGCAAAATAGAAATCAGGGAAAGAATCAAAAGAATGCAAGCAATGTGGCATTCCTACATCTCTTAGACCTGTGAGGAGACTTGGAGTCTTCTCTCCTGAGGAAGGAAAAGTCCTCGCTCCTAGCAACATTCTGCCCAGACAAGACGCCTGCCCATACAATCCCTTTTCTGCAGAGCAGCTGTGCAGGAAAAGCACCGTCTTTTCCCATGATCCTCATGTGTTTTGACGGATGCTTGTGGGATAGTTTAAACTCAGTAAAGCTTTCAAGGGTTGGCCAAACAAGTCTTGGACAGAAATGTCAGGCTTCAATAAACCATCATGTCCAATGTCTCAATTTAAACTCAGTGTTTAGACTGGAAGGAGAGCAGAGGAATACAGCTAACCCTTAATTTGTACTTATATATACTCATGTTTGATCATCATGAAAATGACCTACTATTGCCAGATCACCAACCAATATAGGTTGCAACAGAAGCATGTGGAAGATACAACTGCAAAGCTATGAGTCTAAAAGACATTAATAGTCATGACATAGTTTATTGTAGTAATGAAAACCGATGCCCTTCAAGATTGCCATGGGAACTGGCCACTTATACTAATACTACCATTCATCAAAACATAGGGATAGTTCTGAAACACACAAGAAGGTGTTTAATGCAATGCTGGAAAGTCCAAAACCTACCCTGTCACTAACTAGCTGTGTGACATGAACATTTTTACTTAAGTTCCCTGATCTTCCATGTCTTCACTGATAAAATGTGGATATTAATTCCTTTGATGTCTGAGTGAAATATGTTTGTATGCAAAGAAATTTAATATCCTTGATGTCTAGAAAGTTCTCAGTAAATGGTGCCTGTAACAATTATCATCATCATTAATGATGACAATAATGGATCTAGATCAGTCATTGTAAAAGCTATGGAATCTTGAGCAAGTGCCTTAAGCTCTCTGATTCTCAATTAGCTCATTTAAAAATCAGGTATGTAATACTTCATAGGGTTATTAGTGAGATAAATGCAAACATATGAAAAGCATTTAATGTAGTACCAGGTACACACTATGTGCTCAATAGATACAACTTCTTTTTAGTGACACTGTATAGCATTTTTGAAGTTATTTAATCGACAAATGGGAGAAAAGCCAGAATAAAGTATTAAATCTAGTTTCACCAAGAAACTACTTAGCTCTCTGTTTAAAATCCTATTATAATATGTTTAAAACATAAAATAAAAATTAAATCCTGGTATAGATTAAATTTATAATTGGAAACACCACAGATATTAAACACCTGTTCTTATGTTATATTTAAGTGCAAGTTAAATAAAATGCCTGCATGTAGTAAGATATTAGAACATAGAAGCTATTGAAATAAAAGTTATAATCATGAGAGTCCATAAAACTGCATATTCATATTATTGTATAAATGTATTCCTCTTTTATTGCTGTGATGAGGCTATAAAGATGTTCATCCCCCCTCCAAAAAAAAAAAAATGCAGAATCCAGGATTTCAGCTAGAAACCAGGCTTGATTAGGAATTCTACAAAGAATAAATAAGTCTGTCTTCATTAATTAAAAGTTTAAATAGAATAAAGTCCCATTGTGATTGTGACAAAGATAAAAAGATATTTGGATGTCATCTTCAAAAGCATTTGACACCAAGCTTGTGTGAAGTTCCAAAGAATTCTTACATTCCTCCACACTCTGGCAATGTTTTAACTCTAAACTCAGGCTAGATACTTCAAATAAAAGCTAGAGATAGCTACAGCAGTTATAAGAAAGGACAAAGATTTAGAATAAGGTACCCAACTAAGCCTATTAATCAGTGATAATTTAAATGATACTTCTTTTATGGCTTTTTAATTTTGAGAGAGAGAGAGAGCAAGAGAGCGAGAGAGCAAGCATAAGCTGAGCACAAGCTGGGGAAAGGGGCATAGGGAGAGGGACCAAAAGAATCTCAAGCAGCCTCCATGCTCGGCACTCAATCCCACAACCCTGGGATCATGACCTGAGCCAAAATCAAGAGTTGGACGCTCAACCAACTGAGCCACCCAGGTGCCCCTTAAATGATACTTCTTAAAAGTTCTTCTGTGTATATAGGTACACATAAATGTGTCATAAAATATTTTAATACAGAATGATTTTTTATTCTATTATTTTAAGAAATCATTGAGAATGCTCATTTCTCAGTTAACTAGGTTAACTCTTTGTCACTAAGCTTGTTTGGATAATTTGGCAGCTAACCAAAATTATGGACCACACACAGGACGAAATAACCTCTTGATGATTGTGTTTAGAAATTCAAACACAAAAATTGATCATCTTCAACACGGAGGACTAAGTATCAAGATCATAAAGTGCTTTTTCAAACTACACACAAATACATGTCCACAGACCCACCCATCAAAGATTCTGGCCCCCTATCTACATATTAGGTTATTTTCTCTGGGAGAGGAAGCATGTGGATTGGGAGGGAAAACACACACACACACACACACACACACACACAGGTGATTCTGATACATTCCTTCTTCCCGCTGCTGAGACCTACTGTTAAAAATGATGACATGTGTCACAATCTTTCATATTTTTCCAAAGAATCAATGTATTTGCTGTTATTATAACAGACTCTTATTCCAGGAAAGGCTGTGGAGATGCAATTGAAATGATGATAATTGACTTAGTCAACTGAACACTCTCTCACTCTCCCAGCAGAAAAAAAACTCAAAACGAGTATTTCATGCATTTAGCCAGAGCCATCTGCAAAGCATGTGTTTGACCAAAAAAAAAAAAAAAATGGTCATTGAAGAAACACAAGAGCAAGTTAAAAGTATAATTTATAGCATGTTTCTCACTACATATGGATCTGGTGTATCGTTTTCTGACCTGATCCCTAAGTTTATAGGCTGTAGGAGACCAGGGACAGTTTTAGGAGGATGTTAAGGCCACAAGCAGCAGAAAAATTTTGAATTCCTTTTATATCAACTATTTCAACATTATTTTAAAGCATTAGGGTCCACTAGCAATTTCCACGCAGAAATCTTTTCTTTTAGTTTTGATGTGCAATCTGTCAGCAACTCTTTGATTTGCTTTATTATGCCTCCCCTCCTTGCTATCACTTCATTGTCTCACAGCTGTCTGCTCATTTCTCCCTTGATTAATTTCTTCCTGGGTGCCTATAAGCCTGGTTTGGGAGATGATGCCCCTCACTTTGAGCTGTTGGCTTTTTGTCATAATGAATTTCAATGATATGTAATATTTAGAAACTATACAGCCTTAGAAACAAATGCTGCTGAGAAGTACAAAGGCTGGGAAGAGACACTAGTAGTGCGTAAGTCCTTCTGGAAATCAGTTTATTTCTATTTCTTAGAAAATCATTGAGGAAGGAAGGAAGGAAGGAAGGAAGGAAGGAAGGAAGGAAGGAAGGAAGGAAGGAAGGAAAATCATTTAGCTAAAGAATAGCTGTGGTCCACTCCAGGTGGGTCCATGGCTAAGACTGAAGGAAAATCAGTCCATTTGGGCCCAAACATCCTTCCCTCTCTGCACTCTCTTTTGAGTTCGTGC
The DNA here is from genome assembly GCF_008692635.1 of Crocuta crocuta. Lineage (NCBI taxonomy): Eukaryota > Metazoa > Chordata > Mammalia > Carnivora > Hyaenidae > Crocuta > Crocuta crocuta. The sequence goes on from NW_027532002.1 coordinate 10,675,505, forward strand.
TTTCTCTTTAGTATATTAGTAAGTGGGGAGACTTTATTGTACTGAGGACTATTGTGTTTACATTAACCTAGTGTCTGATAGAAAGCTATTGCTCAACATTAATAACAGCTTTGACCACTGGCTTCAGAAGAATTAAAGTGCCAGTATCTATAGAGTATCAAAATAGCTGGTTGGAGAGATCCATTTCTAGCTATGATTAACTCCTAACCAGTCACTTCATGAATCTCTTAATTTTTGTGAGGTTTCAGTGCTCTGTTCTACCTACGTTATAAAACTTATTTTAACAAGGTTTGTCAAAACAATTTTCAGTTATTGGTATGTCTCCATTGCCTCCTGGCTAAGAACCGTCAACCAAACTGTCAACTTTGCAGAACATGAAAGTTGTGATTTTGTATTCTGAAGTAGAGTCAGATAGATAACAAAAGCAATCATTAAGGACAGAATGTCATACTTCAAAGACATTTCAGGCATTCAAAACAACCTCTTTGTGCCCATGAATTTTCAAAACATTAAGAGTTTCTCAAAAATTCAACAGCAGTTTATATGGAATATAAAATGTGCTTCACATGTGTACTTTGAGTTTTCTAATGAACTGTTTGCTGTTTGCAGCAAAGGTGTTAAAGTTTTGCTGGAACTTCAGGCAAGAAAAATCAATGGGACTGGAGTCAAATACAAACATGCTCAGGGCTTAAATAGTCCTATCCCCAAAATATCTCCACTAGAATAGGACTACATCTAAAAACCAGTTAGAAGACAAATAATGAACTGACGTTTAAGATTTTTCTGGGGCGCCTGGGTGGGTCAGTCGGTTAAGCATTTGACTTTGGCTCAGGTCATGATCTCACGGTTCGTGGGTTCGAGCCCCATGTCAGGCTCTGTGCTGACAGCTAGCTCAGAGTCTGGGGCCTGTTTCAGATTCTGTGACACCCTTTCTCTCTGACCCTCCTCTGCTCACTCTGCCTCTCTCTTTTTCTCAGAAATAAATAAAACATTTAAAAAATTTTTTAAAGATTTTTCTTCAATGTTTACATTTGCAAAGCCTGTTGCAAAGCTTTCATATACAAAATTCAATTCATTTGTAATAAACCTTGTACATGGACAGATGCTCAGACCTGTCCATGTACAAGGAGAGGATTCAAGTATTCAAATTCTTAGACTCAGTTCTGCCTACCTTGACCACACAGCAAAATGGCACATTCTGGAAAATCCTGGGGGATTGAAAACTTATCCTTCCTCCCACTCTCTCCTGATCTTCGGAGTGGTTGTGCCTGTGACACCAGTCCTTCCTGGCACAATGGTTAGTGAGAATAGTGAAAAAGCTTCTACATGAAGTTTCTCACCCATAAAAGATAGTAAAAGAAGGCGTCATGCACAATGTTTTTACGTTCTAATGTTGTTAGTTATGTTTATTGGAGTCTCCAGGCCATGAAATAATTATAGAATCTTCATGAAAAATATAAGGTATTTTCTTAATCTCATGGTCTTGTAAAAAAATGCATGTAGGTACATTTTTTCCTCCACCCATCATGCAAGTGTTTAGAAACTAGCCAAAAATAAAGTCCCTGGGGGACTCCCATGCAAAATGTTGATGGACATAAATATGAATCTTCTTTCATCCTCACCCTTTCTCTGAGCTGCAGATGCCAATAGAAATAGGTATGCTAAGTCTTTCAGTTAGGATGTCCAACAAACGCTAAGTAAGAAAGAAAGAAAAAGACTCCATGTGTTTCAGCAACAGCTGCCATGACCACTGCTCACAGAAAGTTCTAATGGCTTGTGGTTGTCAGGGATGGCTAGAAATGGGTGCTATCGATTCTTATCAGAAGATGGACTTATGCATGAAGTTAATATTGGTACTATCTCTTTGTCCATCTCCTGCTTTAGCAAATATCTGCACAAGGAATCCTGGAGCAGGAGAAGGAAGAGGGACTACACGATTATATTATTTGAATCCTAACAGTCAAAGACAGACCTTTCATCTTGAAACAAACTCCAAAATCTTTGTGACAATTTAAGCATAAAATGAAGACTGCCCTCATAAACCAACTTCCCTTCTTTGACATTTCTATTATCACTAATTTTCAATAATGTACAGTAGATCTTGCTTAGCAATAATAAAAGTACCCGTGTTAGGAGTCTAGTTTTATATAACACTCCATATGGTGGATTCATAATAAATTTCTACTGGGAATACAATCATAAACCACTATTTTCTGCTATAAAAAGCCATTAAAGCACAGACATGCACAAACAAGGTAATCTGCAATAAATTTGGAAATGTTAAAATACTACAAACGTAAATGTATTCAGCCCCGTTGCAATGCATGTAATTTCCATAGCTTTATTAGAAATCTTGCCTTTGCAGTGGTTTGGCGATGGGTTATAAATATAGTAGGAATGAGTCAGCATGCAAATCCCTTCTGTGAAAAAACAATTTGAAAGGTTTTATAGCCCAAAGCTGTTTATTATATTGTAAGAATAGTAATGCAAGTTTGTGTTTGGAACCTGCTGAGAGGAGAATTCTTAGGACATCCTGTTTATAAAACAGCAAGAGGGGAAAAACTCAGCAAATTAAAAAAAAAGAAAAAAATACAACATTTGATTTATGTAAAGTCACAGAAATAGTATGTCCCAAATAAAGCAGTTTTTAATTGAGGGACTTTTCTCTGCACACATTAAGGGTCGTATAAGAGATGATCAATATACCTACCCCACCGAGAAAAGAAGAACAGCGTTAGCCTGGCAACTTTGAATCCTGGAGGCAGAGTAGTAACTATCTCTGGAGATCAGAACAGATAAAGTTACAAAGGTGAAGACAGAAGAGACAGAAAGAAAGACAGAACTGTCAGGATAGGCTACAGTGTGACCTGCCTGAGGAAGGGGTGTCAGCAAAGCAGACCACTTAGGGACAAAGAAGCTGAGGCCAGCATATAAGCTGTGGAAGAGACAGAAATGCAAGAGTCCCAAGTAGAGGAGACAAGTCAGGAAAGGTGGGAGCAAGAACAGATGGCTGGATTCAGGAGCCAGTACTCACTGGACCCTTGAGGAGACCAGCTCGGGACCAGCAGGGGCCAAAACCAGGCTACAGGGATGTGAGGAGTGAGTAAATGATGATGATGATGTGGAAGCTGCAGACACACACAGTCTTTAAAAGGGATGGGGGTACTGGCTGGCTTGAGCGCAGATGAATCAAGGCAGAATCTCTTAGGATAGAAAAGAGCCAGGGGGTAGGGGGTTTGAGCCAGTGAAGAGAGCAAAACCAAAGATGCAGGAGACAGAAGGGAGTCCTGACAGGAAGGAGTTCAGGCGGGGTGTGGAGGAAGTGGGCTCACGGACATAGGCAGAAAGAAAGATCAGGATGTGTAAAGAGGAAGAGAACATCTGCAGAGTAGGAGAGAAGTTGGTGGAACTAAGGCCCAAAGACCTTCAATGGCATCATAAAACCACGAGGCAAACTCAGCTTCTGACTTATCTTAAATGTATGAACTTATTATAAAAACATATTATCGTTTCTTTGTGAGAGTCCAGAGCATCTGTGTGTATGTTATATTGTGAGGGAGCCAAATACTATAAAAGATCCCAAACTATCTAAACATGTGTGCATGCAGCATGGCAAACATGTGCGTGCGTGCACACACACACACACACACAGCAGAAATGCAAGCCCGTTCCAAAGCCAGGGGTCATTGTTTATTACATCGCCCACAGCACCTACCTATGACTTTTTCCCAATTCCCCCTTCCTCTTCAGAAAAGCTCTTTCCATAAAACCCCTGCCCACCTCAAGCAGAAAGGAGCTGAGTACCCACCTCACCATGCATGTAAGGTCATAAACATAAGCCAGGAGTGCCTGTCTGCATACTCAGGGCACACTGACACAGGCCTGGGAGTGATCCTTTTAGATAAAATGAATTACAGAAGGCCAGACATTTTTAAAGAATTTGGAAAAGACAATGTTACAAAAGGAGGGACAGAACAAGTCTATTTCCTGAAATGGAAGAATTCATGTTCCTGTTTGTCTGGTTATGTGAAGAAAAGAAACTGTGTGAACATGGCCAGAAGGATATGGGGGATACTATTTGAGGATTCTGACCAAAAAAAAAAAAAAAAANTTAAAAGGAAATTGGAGAGGACTGTAAGGGAATATAAGAGAATACCAAAAGCTCTTAAAAGGAAGAAAAAAAATTAATAAGCAGGAAATAAAGTAGTGACATGGATGGGCACAGAAAATTATTTAGGGAAGGAAAAATCAAAAGTGTGAGCAAAAAGATAACCGGAACTCACAGAGCTATTTTGAGAGTGAAAACCAAGTGAAAAATGTCAAGTATAAGATTATTCTTATTTGACATTTTTATATAGCAGCAACTTATAAAAACATCAAACACTGACATAAGCCTTCCTCTAGCATTTTAACACATCATTATATTGTTAACAACATCAAATGACTGTAGCCATTCATGTGACTTTTTAATAGATTACTTTTATCATAAAAATGTCATTTTTAGGATAATCTGCATTCTCACATTTTTTTATATTCAGCTCTGGTCTTAAAATGTCCAGTATAGAAGATATCTGTGTCTGCAATTCTTGGGAGTCTTAGTACAGATCTTGAGAATATCAGTATAAAATAAGCCTTCTTTTGATATGGCCGCTGAGTTTGATTCATCTTTTCTGCAATTGTTTTTCCTTTTAAAAATAATTACAAAGTACATGCATTAGGTAAAGATAAAATTGTGAGTTAAAGCCATAATAGGCAGGAAATGTATAGTGCAGTCTGCTTTGGCCCTCATGAAAGGCATCCTATAACATGTTCTATCACTCGGGGTCACATTCCCATAGGCATGATTATAGACTAGAGATTCTGGCCTGCCTACTAAATTAGCAATGCTAACACCAATCACCTCACTTTCAGGGGTTAACTTGTGCCAAATGTCAACCAGATTTCTTTGGCTGTTCCTCTTAAATGTGAGGAAAACAAAGCAATTAACTAATCAAATATCAAACAAGTTAGGAACAGAAGAGGAATCAGAACTCAAATAAGTCAACAGTTTCAGGCAGGAATTGGCAAACTTTTTTTGTAAAGAGCCAAACAGTCAATATTTTAGGTAGGTCACATCGCCTCTGTCACAACTACTTGACTCTTATACCATAGCGTAAAAGCCAGCAGGAAGCACATAAAAAATGGTCTGGCTGTGTACCGATAAAACTTTATTTACAAAAACAGGATCTGGACTGGATTCGGCTCTCTAGCCATAGTCTGCCAATCCCTGATCTAGCTCAGCTCACACAATCTGTCAAAAATTACAGCTCAAACTCCAGCAAACACTAATTTCATCCAGACTAAATAATAGTATCTAACAGTAGTGTGACCTTACCAGATGCCATGCACCATGCTTTTATACAAATTATCTCATTTTCTATCCTACTTGAGTAGTACTGTCATATCTTCATTTTCAGATGACGAAACTCAAGCCCAGACAGGTATGTGAGTTACTGAAGGTAACTCAGCTTAAAGTAAAGGAGATGGAGTTTGAAAGTAGGCTTCTGGATCAAAGCTTCTGATCTTAACCACTGCCTGATGTTCTATGTATGTGTACTTTATGGATACTAAGAAAGTCTGGGCATTTTCTTGAAAAAGCGATATGCACCCCTTAAATTTACAGAACTAGAGAGGAAATATTCCTTGTATCTAGTCATCCTGAAGCAGGTCCAATTTTGATCTATCTAATTGTGAGTGTGCTACTGCAAATCCACCATCTCCCCACTGGAGAATGAGACCCACTACCTGAATTCTCCAGGCAGCTGATGCCCAGGACATTAGATGCTCACAGATGTCACAGGGAAATGATCCTGGATTAGGTCAGCAAGAAGAAACATGGTAGATGAGTTTAAATCACAGGCAAACAGGGAAACAATCAACCCCGTTATGGCCACCTGCAGACAGGTTTACACCCTGGACTTCACAACCCATCCTCTGCCACTTCACAACCCCACTGAGAATAAGAGAAAAACAAGCTTTCAACATAAATGAGAACTGAGATGTGATGTTTTCTAACATATGTTGTTTGCATGGCACGTTCTCAACTCACAGTATCCTCCAAAGTAGGCAAGTATTATTTTATCTTCATCTCACAGATGAAGAAGGGTCACTGAGATGCAATAAATTGTTAAGGCCACATAATAAGGAAAGACTCAATGCCTGGTCTTCTGAGCAAGCCTCAGGGCCTCTTCCCACTCAGCCAGGCTGTCTTTGAACCTTCTGAAGTGACTAACAGAGTGAGAGTTTGAAAAAAAAAGGAAGCCACTGTCAAAAGTCAAACAGCATTACACAAACATGGATTTGGTTGTTCAACTGAGGACACTGGAAAAGGCAACCAGGATAACCCAAATTTTAAATGATTTCCCATATTTGGTGACTTTCACACATACTATTTATAAAAATAAATAAAGGAGGGGGAAATATTTGTTAAAATTTAGCCCCATAGGCCCAGAACTTACAGGATCTACTCTCAACCACCTCCATCCAGAAGTAGCTCCTCAGGGAGCTTTGGCTGCCTTTGGCCAGGTCACACCCAAGCAAATTCTTGATGTGGGCATCACAGGAGGAGGACAGCATCCCAGCCCAGTGTCTTTTGCATCCTTTCTCATCATTGCACAAGGATTGCTCTTTGCCTACCTGCCCTCTTAATTCCCTTCACTCCCAAACACTGGGAGAGAATGCAAAACATCAAAGTGAGGTCTAAGTTTTCTCGACTAGATTTCATTATTCTTTCAAACATTGAGACAAACCTCTAGTCTCAATGAAATTTGTTGGGAGCTAGGGATGAATAACTAAGGACAAAGATCATCCCCATTTATCAAACAAAAAGTTAAAACTCTATCTCCTTAAAGCAGATACGTATGCTGTTTACACACACACACACACACACACACACATACACACACACACATATTATTTTTTCTAGTTTCCTTGCTGAAGAAGAAAATGTCTAATTTACATGTAGAGCCCACAAATTATAGCCATACCAGACAAGGAAGCAGATGAAGATTGTGATTGATATTCCAAAATCTCTGTCCTGATTTCCCCATCCTCAGAATTAGCCACTCTATAAATCAAACCGACATATGAACATCTGATGTTGAAACCAACAGGTCACATCTGTGAAAAACATCAGAAACATAAAGAACTGGATTCTTCTGTTTTTTCTGGAAAAAAAAAAAAGCAAAAACAAAAACAAAAAACAAAACACCACCTCATCCACTATCCCAATGACCAGTTCCACCATTATACCTTAAAATATCCTGTCTCTTCTAAGAAAATATCACTTTCCACATGTGTATTGCCATTACTTCTTTTCAGTTGGTTGTGTAGAAGATTAGAAATTGGCACTATTTTCCGCAGTAAACCTGAATGAAACCTTGGCTGTTTCTAAGTAAGTAGTTATTACTGAGACATATAGGTATATTGTTGACCAGTGGCCTAATAGAGGTGGAAATCCCTCACTTGTCAAGGGTATTTCTGTGTCTGCTGATCTGGGTTAATGTATCTCAGAGTTGAAGATGCAGACTACAAATTAGGAACTGTTAAGAATTGCCATCTACTCTTCCTGGATAACCTTATGAGAATCATCCATGGACTGTTGGCCTTGGGTCTTCTCTCTCTAAAAATATTCAAGCACAAATACTCATGCAGTATGAGGCCAATACCTGTGATCCACCATCTCTGATATGTGTCCTGGAGTCTTTTCTAGGCATGTTGATGGGTTTATATTTATACAATGTTTAGAGTTGAAAGAACTCCGTAGACCATCTCAACCAAACTCCTCCTCATTTACAGCTAAGGAATCTGAGCAGTGAAGACTGTAAGTGATGTCTTCAAGGTCACACACCTTGTGGACAAGCCAGTTCAGTCTCCAGATGTCCACTTCCATTCTTCCTCTCCTCTTTGCTCTGTTTTCAGCTGGCTTCATCTATACACAAACCAGATCTCTTTGGTGACCCCCACATACACTTGCTGAGTGGCTGGTGAGGAAAGGAGCAGCCCCTGGCTACTGAAACACTTTAGTCTTCATGAAGTTAGGTGATCCCTACAGAGCTGATCCATGTCTCACCTCACACTACTTGAACCAAATGACTATAGCATGTTGTACATAGTATGAACTCAATTAAATATGTGTCCAGTGAATAAAATAAGTTACTCAGCCCAGACAATAGAGCCACATGGTTTATTTTGTGGTTATAAAGAAGCAAATGTATTGCCATATGGCATACTGTAGAAATGAATACACTCTTCCCCAAATAAGGAGGCTAGGAGCCATCATCAACCATAGGGCCATGGTGGGAGAATTTAATAAGGTGTCTGGTGAATGGAACTGGGATCAAAGACATTAGAGAACCTTTAAGACCATTCTCTTATTTTATACATTTGGGAATCAAAGACTCAGAGAACTGATGGAATTTGCCCAAGTTGCTCCTGACCTCAGGTCCAGCTGTTGCCACCCCTCCCTGCTGCCTCTTCCANCATGGAACCTTGTCTAGAGTTCAATGCTCTATACATAGCCCATCAAACATCTTTTGGCTAATTAATGAAGACTGGAAATTTAGCCGCTTTAATTTGCCCTACATCATTGGTAGGTTAATAACCATGAGATTTTACTCTTTGTATGCCCTTTGGGTCAGCTAAATCAAAGTGAAGATTCCTTCCATCTGGCTTGGATAGGCAATCTGACCCAACACCACCTCTGAGACTGCTTTGGCTTCCTTTTCTTTCAGGTGGGCTGAATTTATACTTCCTCCTTTTCTCTGTTCTTACACTTTCTGGAGGCTCTGAAAAATGGCACCTATTCTGTGGGTAGTGAGAACAGCCAGTCCACGATCACCATGATTTTTATCCTAAGTTTGTCTGTCAGACCAGCTGTCTTCTCTCAAACTCCATACCCCCTCTCCATAAATATCTGTAAGTTAGACTGATCCTTATGCTCAAGAGCCCAGGGGAATGGGGATTCTTGTCCTCTTCATTAACAGCTGAAAAAAATAAGAACTCTTTGTATGGAAACATCCAGAAAGAGAAGGCATCCTCCAAGCCAGCTTCTCTCATTATTGTAGGCAAGAGTCAAAAAACCTCTGCTCATGCTCAAGCCCAAATCAAAGGCACTGTACACATCTCCGTACTCTCCAACACAGCCCTCCCAACCAGAGCTGCTATGTGTAAATTTAAGGCTTCTGGAAAAATGAAGGAATTTACCTATGTGCCTGATGCACATGCAGGAAAATCCTTCCTCTGCAAGCTTCTCAAATACCCATGTTTCTTCGGGCACCCTCCTACACTGTTGGTGGGAATGTAAACTGGTACAGCCCCTCTGGAAAACAGTGTGGAGGTTCCTCAGGAAACTAACAATAGAACTCCCCTATGACCCAGCAATAGCACTGCTAGGAATTTACCCAAGGGATACAGAAATGCTGAGGCATAGGAGCACATGGACCCCAATGTTCATAGCAGCACTCTCCACAATAGCTAAAACATGGAAAGAGCCTAAGTGTCCATCAACAGATGAATGGATCAAGAAGATGTGGTTTATCTATACCATGGAATACTACATGGCAATGAGAAACAATGAAATCTGGCCATGTGTAGCAACATGGATGGACCTTGAGGGTGTTATGCTGAGCGAAATAAGTCAGGCAGAGAAGGACAAATATCATATGTTTGCACGTATAGGAGGATTAGGAGGAACTTGACGGAGGAACAAGGGGGAGAAGAAGGGCGGAAATGGTGGGGGAAAGGGAGAGAGGCAAACCATGAGAGACTCTTGAATGCTGACAAAAACTGAGGACTGATGGATGTGGGGGGAGGGGGGGATGGGCATGGAGGAGGACACTTGTGGGGATGAGCACTGAGTGTTATGTGGAAACTAATTTGACAATAAACTATTAAAAAAATAAATAAATAAAAAAAAATAAAAGCCAAATACTAGACACAGATAATCAAAATGGAAAAAAAAAATACCCATGTTTCTTGGTACTCTTTTTTTAAGTTTATTTATTTTGAGAAAGAGAGAGAGAGAGAGAGAGAGAGAGAGAGAGAATCCCAAACAGGCACCACGCTGTCAGTGCAGAGCCCAACGTGGGGCTCAAACCCACAAACTGTGAGATCACAACCTGAGCTGAAATCTAGAGTCAGACACTTAACTGATGGAGCCACCCAGGTGCCCCTGGAAGTCTTACTATCATCTTAAAAGGCTTCCACTGTTGAATTTACTTGATCTCAGTCCTCTATCTGAAAGGACCATCCTTTTTGACCCACATATAATAAGTGCTGCCCAGCCAGATCACCCCAATCAATCTGACAATCCATGAAATGGCAAGTTGCACCCAGATTGCTCTCATAATCTGTAAGTTCTACTTGTTAGCTGACTTTCTTAAAAAGAGAAATAGAAGAAACTCTAAAGAAATATAGTTAAGTAGATTTAACTCATATGTGGAATGTAAGAAACAGAACAGATGAACAAAGGGGAAAGGAAGGAAAAATAAAATAGAAACAGAGAGAGAGGCAAACCATAAGTGACTCTTAAATACTGAGAACAAACTGAGGGTTGGTGGAGAGGACGGGCTTAATGGATGATGGGCATTAAGGAAGGCACTTTTTGGGATGAGCACTGGGTGTTATATGTAAGTGATAAATCACTAGGCTCTACTCCTGAAGCCAGTATTACACTGTACATTAACTTGAATTTTAAAAAAATAAAAATTTTTAAATAAAAAAAAGAAAAAAATATATAGTCAAGTAGAAAGTGGCATCCTGTTTGAGAAAAATGTCAGCAGTGTGGGGTCGGCAGTACTGTCTGCAGTGCCAACTCTGTCATGCAGTAATGAACAAACACCAAGGATAATGAGGAGAATGAGGGTGATGACAAGTGGCTTCATTTACTGTAAACTTATACAAGCCAAGCGACATTCTTTTTGCTTTCCACATATAATCTCATTTAGTAATATTTCCAGTGTAAGCAAACAGGTCAGACTATTTTCTCTTTCTAAGGCTTTCAGATCTGTTTCACTGAGATGATAGTTAATGATGATTGTTAAATCACAAGGTTGCTGTGAAAATTAAATGAGGTAACAGAGACAAATACAATTGTTAACCTCTAAAGTGACTTACAAATACCCCTTATTCTTCTTCTTACTATTACGGTTCCATTCCTTCCAAGAACATTTGAATATAAGGTCCATAAGCCATAGCTGAGTCCTGACCAAGTAGAGATATCCTTAGCAGTAGACCCTGTTGCCTCAAATGCAAAGCAGGGCATGCAAGCACTATCTTTCAGAAACCAGCTTTGTCTTTCACAAAATTTGACAAAAGGTTCTAAGCTAAGTGAACGTCAACATAGAGGTTAGAGAGTTGCTTTCTCCTTCTCCATCCCAATAAGGCAATGATGTAGTTCAAATAATGTGCTTGCATTTTGACACTCCCACCCCCACCCACTGAGATGTTTCCAGGAAAGCCTTGCTGTCTGGAAAATTTCCCAGAATGAAGAGACCCCTGGAAACCTGCTCCCTCTCATGGCCTCCTCAGGCAAGGAAGGGCATCTTAAAGGGGTTCCAGACCCCCTTGCCTCTCTCTTGGTGCTTGCTTCCAGAACACAGTATTCTAGTAGAACATACAGGTGTTTTTTTTTTTTAACTATTTTAATGGGTGCCTTTTCTGTAGTTAGGGTTTTAAGTGTTTTCTCATTATTTATGTAAAAATAATTATCCCCTGTGCCTTCAAAAACTGAATTGCACTTTCACATTTTCCAATTTCTTCTCAGCACTAACTTCCTGGGGGAAATGCCAGCGGGAATGGAGAAGTTCTTCTGCCCAAAGATACACTTGGTGCTGCACCGTGTTCTCGAAAAGAGAATGCTTTGTCACATCTCCTACACTTCTGCAATGTGGGAGAGAACAGCTTTCTGATTTAAACTGGCTTTAGGTAAAATTACTCTAAGATAGCAAGCTGTATCCTCTACTCCACTGGACTTTCGAGAGGCTCTAGCACTGCAGCCTTAAGACAATGGCATCGCCAGCTGAGATAGAAAGCAAGGTGATGGAGGCACTGGCCAGTGAACAAAATACCACAGAGCGTGTTCCATAACCATCACACTACTGACAGGGGAGAGGCAGCCCTTAGAGATGGAACAAAAAGAGGGGCAGAGGTGCTCACTACTTATTAGTTGTGTGACCTCATGCCAGCTACTTAACCTCCCTGAGCCTAAATTTCCTAACCTATAAAATGGCAATAATGAAAGTACCTACTTTATAAAATGATCATGAGGAATAAAAGAATGAATGTAAAACTTATTTAAAACATTCAGTAAGCAGTGGCTCTGCTATACTTTCAGTATTACTTTCCTGTGGCTGGCTTTAACAAACTCCCACAGACTAAGTGGCTTAAAGCAACAGAAATTTATTCTCTAACAGATCTGGAAAGCAGAAGCTCAAAATCAAGATGTCAGTTGGGTTGGTTCCTCTTGTAGTCTCCAAGGGAAAATCCATTCTATGCCTTTCTTCTAGCTTCTGATAGCTACTGGCAAGTCTTCGTATTCCTTGACTTGTAGCTGCATCCCTCTCATCTCTGCCAAGGCCTCCGAAATTCTCCCTTATGTGTCCTCTCTTCTTGTCATCTCTTATAAGGACAATTGTCAATGGATTGAGGTGTCCATCCTAATCCAATATGATCTCATCTCAAGACCCTTAATTATATCTGCCAAAACCCTTTTTCTAAATAAGGTCATATCCACAGATTCCTCATGGACATGTCTTTTGGGGAGGCCATCATTCAGACTATTACACCCTCTTTCTAACTGAAAAAAGTCAATTTAGGTCAGGCAGGTCTCAAACTTTTTCTTCTTATGTAAAACGAAACATGAATCAGGTTTTTCCCCCCCCCTAAATTCCTTCACTGCTCTTGTTTAGTGGCCTCTCTGGTCACACTCTTTGAAGCTATGATAACACCTGTTTTCTTCCTGTCCTGTGGCTCACTTGTTTGCAAATGGTACATGGGCATAAGTGATGGGAAGCAGACAGTAGGGTTTTCAATGGAAGAGTCATAACATGGCCCTGTTCAACCCCTCATGTCCTTGATGAGGTAACAGAGATCTGAGAAGAGATGTGCCTTGTCCAGGCAGTACAGGTAACATGATGGCACAACCATTATAGAGTCAAGAACCTGTCCCCAGCCCTGCCTCTCTTTGCTGTCACCTCTCATTGTGTCACTCTTCCACCAAGCCTCACAGTTGTAAGGTCACCCTCAGCATTCTATAAGCCCACATGAGGGAAGCTAACATGCCTCACACCGCACTGTATGCTCTTGGTTAATTCTAAAAGTCACACCAATTTTAGTCCCTAAATTAAGTCCAAATTAAGATGTAAATAAGCCAAAGTTAGACCAGTCGAGATGCCAATCAACCTACGATTTGCTTTTATACATTTTTGGGCATAAGGAGAAAGTTTGGAAAATGCTTTCCATCCTACATTAGGACAATAGAATCTTATAACTTCATTTAAAACTTTGATCATACAAATAATATTCTGAAGATTTGCCCAATATGCCAATTGTTTGGAATTGGCAAATACTCTATTCTCTAGGATTGACATTAACTATAACAAGTACATTTCCAGGCTAAAGCCTACAAAATAATACAACACAATTACAACAAAAAGGAAATCAATATTAATATTAACAATATAAGTAACTAAACAAAGAAAACTTAAATTGATTTGGAAAGTTAATTCTTTTATTAATTTGCCCAGAATTTCAGCTTGAGGAAAAATAGGTTTAATTGAAGGAAAATGGGAGGTAGAAGGAAGATTTTAGGAAAGTTGATGGGGGATCCTGGGTACTTTCAAGGGCATTAAAGATCAATTACACTTAATTCCATTTTGAATTTATGATTTTTTTCCAAATGAAGTATTTTATAGCTCTTTGCAATTTTCAGACTGCTTTCAACACAAGATCTCACATGCGAGAGCAGCCAGATAAATGGAGATATTATCAAGCAACCACACCAGATGAATTCCAGCAAGTGATAAATTAGCAATTTATTGGCAAGTGGGTATTACTGGTCTCTTTCAAACCCCCACCACTCTGGGTGTGGTCAGGAGCATCAGCATCAACTGGGAAATTGTTAGAAATGCAGAATCTCATCTAGACCTCAGACCTAAAGAAATCAGAATCTGCATTTTCTTAATTAAAATTTTAGGTAGTTAATACACCGTGCCATATTGGTTTCAAGAGTAGAATGCAATGATTCATCACTTATATACAACACCCAGTGCCCATCACAAGTGCTCTCCTTAATACCCATCACCCATCTATCCCAGATCCTACCCACCTCCCTCTATTAACGCTCAGCTTGTTCTCTATCATTAAGAGTCTCTTGTGGTTTGTTTTCCTCTCTTCTCTTTTCCCCCTATTTCCCATATGTTCATCTGTTTTGTTTCTAAAATTCTACAGATGAGTGAAATTATATGATATTTATCTTTCTCTGACTGACTTATTTTACTTTAAATAATACATCCTAGTTCCATCCATATTGCTGCAATGGCAAGATTTCTTTCTTTTTGATGACTGAGTAAAATTCCATTGTGTATATGTATGTGTATACTGTATCTTCTTTATCCATTCATCAGTTGATGGATGTTTCAGATCTTTCTGTATTTTGGCTATTGTTAATAATGCTGCTATCAACATTAGGGTGCACATACTTCTTCAGTGCTATATTTTTGTACCCTTTGGGTAAATACCTAATAGTGCAACTGCTGGGTCATAGGATAGTTTTATTTTTAGCTTTTTGAGGAATCCCAATACTGTTCTCCAGAGTAGCTTTACCAGTTTGCATTCCGAAGGCTTCCCTTTCTCCGCATCCTCAACAATTCCTGTTGTTTCTTGTGTTGTTAATTTTATCCACAAAATCTGAATTTTAACAAGATCCCCAGAGGATTCCTATGCACATCAGCATCTGAAAAGCAAAGCTTCTTCCAGTGAACAGAAGTGTCTTTATGAAATAAAACAAAGTGGGTACACAAGGAAAAATACTTGTAAAGACTATAAATTTGATTTTTAATTATATACTGGTTTTCCAGCAATATTGCAAATTGAGTTAATATCCCCTTTCCCTTTATAAAACAGAGATACCATATAAACTACAATAACTTAACAGGAAAAAAAGCCAAACCCAAAAGACAGAAAGGGAAATTTCTAGTTACAAAAAACCCATAAAGGAACTCATAGCAAATGAGAAAATGCACCAGAACCCTCAGGGACAGCAGATTGGCTGCAAGTACAAACATCAGGAAACTAGTGTTATAAAATCCCCATAAAAATCAGAGATGAGGCCTTGGACCCATATGAAATATGATGCTAGGACACAGACTCACCCATAAGCCCCACTCTCTTTGTAGGAGGGGAAGGGGAGACTTTCCAAGGGGGCTGGAGAAAAAGCAAAGAAGTATCAGCTGTGATGGGCCCCAAAGTCCTAGTCTGTGCCATATGTCGACAGGGAGTCCAAATGAATAGCAAACTGACAAATTACTATGAAAATTTGTCTTGGACAAGAGAAAATCTTGGGACACCCAGCCATAGGAAATATAAAACTTTTCTGTAAAGATACTCCTGCAAAGCAGAACACATAGGATTCACACGGGCCAAATTTATTCCCAGCTGAGAATGAACCCACAAGCAAAAATTAACACCACATGAGTAAAGAATTCACTATAAGGGGACATTATCAGGTACCTCAAGCAACAATTAGTATGCCTCAAAAAATAAGATAATAGAACCATTCCAAAGAGACTATAGCTTTATTTAAGCCTCAAAGCACTTTACTAGATAAGAAAACCGAGGCTAGGGGGTCATTTACAGAGGAGGAAACTGAAATTCAGAGAGTCTAAGGCTTAAAGACTTCAATCCAGTCCCAGTGCTTTTTCTACCACATCACATTATCTCTGTTCTTAATAAATTCCAGCTAGTTGGGTCATTTCTTTGATTCATGTAACACATAAGAATGAGAAATGATTTTCTTAGATTGGGAAGGGAGAATTCTGATTAATTTGATATTAAGCATTTTTTAAATGCAAACAAGGAAGGAAGTAGGTAGAGATCTTTGTGAACTCAAAAACTCTTATTGAGGAAAAAAGGAAGTGACAACGTAAGAATTTTGAAGCAGGTGGACAAAATGGGATGTAATAGGTAAATATCCATTTGAATGTCCAGAAGGCAAGGATTTATACCTTGGCAGTTTTTTTTTTCCCAAGGCAGGATGTCAGGTAATCACTGGAACATGAGCTAAGATGAGCTTTTGCTTTTACTCCCAGAGCATCTTCATGATGTCCCTGAAAGGCTATTTTAAGCCACAGCTCTAACTCACAAACCCTTACCCAAGGTGCTAAGGAATTGGTGTACAGCTCAGACAGTGAAGCAAGGCCATAATTTCTCATTTCTTACCCCTTCACTAAATTATTATCAAATTCCATCATTCAAAACTGCCTGATCTTGGGCCAGATGCATATATCACAAGAAGGCATTAAAATCTGACCTTTTATATCCCCAATAAGAAATGCCATGAGTCCATCAAAGAATCATAACTCCCTCTCGAATTAGAGCTAAGAAAGATCTGAACTTCAAAGGGAAACTCTTTGATTATGGGCAGACTTGAGGACTTTTCTAGTAACCTCTTAAAATTCCAAATAAAAAAATGAGATGAATTTTGTGCTTCAGAGCAAAAGAAATAATGAATGAGTACAAAGCAGGATGCAAAAAAAAAAAAAAAATGCTACACACAAAAGGGGAAAAGGAGCACACTGAGACATCTCTTTGAAGACAGTTATAAGATTACTGGAAACTTGAAAATCAATAACATTTCAGCAGAGGCCCTAAAACCCAAAACAATTATCCATTGGCTCTTTTGCTGGCTAAGATGTACATCTAGTGGCTTCATCAGTACAGCTACCACAGAGACTCTGTAAACAGTACTAAGGGACTTGGTGACTTCAGAGCTTGCTCTTAGAATATTTACCATTTTAGCTCAGTAAATAGCTAGACCTTTGCTGGTAGGGAGATAAACAGGCAGCCTTATCAGTCTTGGTACTTTCAAAAGGTTTTCATTCCGAAACACAATGTGGAGCACCTATCTTCCCTCTGATGACCATCCATGCCTGCAAGAGTAGAACAGAGGTATTCAGACCTTTGTAAAGAAGAATCATTTAAAAACACAAGAAAAAAAGCTGAATAGTAAGAAGAAAGATAGGGACAAGGAAGTAACCAAAGAGAAAGATTTAAGAGCAACAGTGGCTCAGCTCTGCCATAGTTGGGAGTGTGTGTGATGACTGTCAGGCGATTCTAATTGAGGGGCATAGACCAAGGCCATACACAGACATCTCCATCTCCATCCACACTAAAGCATACTTGGTGTTCAAGGGAAGGCAATGACAAAGTGGGATGGCTTTCCTGACATCCATCCACGTCTTCATTTAATAAATATTTATTGAGCTCTCACTGTATATACATATGTGCCAGAGACATAGCTTGAGTACAAAGAGGAAGAAAAGAGATAGTAAAATATACAACAGGTAGAAAACACAGGTAAAATAAAACACCACTAATTCAAAAGAAGAAGAATATATGCCAATTGTGGGACAATATAGCCCCATGAAGAGAATAATATTTGAGCTAAGCCTTAAAGAACAGTAAGATTTGGATATACAGATACACTATTCTTTTTTTTCTACCACAAACAAGAGGCCAACGGAATTATTGGCCTAGATGTACTTCTCAACCTTCCCTGCATCTGCATCTATGAATCACCTGGGAGAATTTTTAAAATATCAATGCTGGTGCCCCAACCCCCAGATATTTTGATTTAACCACTGTAAGGTGAGACCCAGACATGAGTAGTTTGGCTTTTTTGAGCACTCCCCAGATGATTCTAATGTACAGCCAGGGTTAAGAATCCTGAGCTAAAACAGAGCAGACATGGAGGCTGGTATTTACCTTTGGAAGTCTGCACCAGAACTCTTTAAGAATCCCAGCCCCTACTGTGCCATGACTTAGAGACTGACACAATTCCCTACAGGTAAGATTAGAAAGAGAGATCAAAATAGAATATTGACTTCAACACAGTCACGGGCCTTGGGGAGCTTCCATTTATCAGATGAAGAGGTAGTGACATGGCAACTTTATGGACACTTATTTGGTGCTCTGGTGGACCCTCTGCCAGAAGAGCTGACACTCGGAGGAGATGGGTGAGGAACTGACCACATGGAATCACAAGCAGACAAATGTACAGAGTGTGCATAACAACTGCTTTTGGATATGGGGTTGAGAACGGAGCCAGGAACACCTGATGGCCACACCATTTTGATAGCCTCTGTGACAACTGAATTAAGCAAGCATAGGCTCTTTTCAATAAGAAGGCACATTTCAGAGTTAAAATTTTAGAAGGTATCATGTTGCAAACTCAGGTGAGCCAAATGTTTGCATTGGGCACCCCAGAGTCTTTTAAGGGTGAGGCTTAGGATCACGTCTGCAAGAGTGAAAATGGATTTACAGAGCTTCAGGCTAGCCTACTACTATAGATAAATAAAGTAACTTTTCTATTGCTATACAACAAACCATTAAAAAATGCGGTGGCCTAAAACAAGTTATTTTTCTTTCTCATAATTTTATGAGTTGCTCGATTCGGCTGGCTGGTTTTTCCTTGTTTCTTTCATGCAGTTGTGGTCAGATAGTGTCTGGAGTCATCTGAAACCTCAACTGGACTGGACATCCAAGATGGCACACTCACATGGCTGTTTAATCCTGGCCAGTATCTGGGAGTTCAGCTAGGACTATTGACTGAAATGCCTGTGTGAGCCTCTTTATGTGACTTGGGCTTCTCAAACTATGATGGCTGGGTTCCAAAACACAGAAAATAGAAGGTGCCAGTTTCTCGAAGTCTGGGGGGTCAGAAGCTGGCAAATATCACTTTCACCACTACATTATGTTGATCAAAGAAGTCACAGAGTCTGCCCAAATTTGAGGAGAGGAGACATGGACCCCAATTCTTGAGAGAGGAATGTTAAAAATTTATAGCCACCTTTATCTTCCACAGCATATGAATAGAGTAGCCTTTCTTATTCTCAAGACCATATATCTGAGCTTTAAATAGATATTTTTTCACAGTTCTTTGATAGCAGCTCCGGCAGCAAATGAAAAAGAGCAATACTATGTACGATACAAATACAGAAGAGTAATGTTGTGCTATTCTTCACTGCAAGCTTATCACCTGGAAGTCTGAGCAGTATTTTTTTCCCCAGTAGTCATGATGAGTTTATACTATGCCTCTCTTCTCCCTGCCTAGTACCCTTGGTGAACAAAAGCATATGTTTGCAAAGCCACGTGCAAAGACAGGGCGAGAAGGATAATCAGTGGACCAGGGCACAAATCAGGGACACACACAAGGGTCAAATCCATAGCCTGGGCCTTACAGCAACTCTAGAATTTTTCCACAAATTGTGACTGTTGGAATTCTGCCAACGTCAGCCCCACAGTCTGTAATGATCCAGTTCTCAAGAGTTTCTGCATTGCTAAATGGTTGCGGGGCTCAGAAATCAATATCTAATCACACTTAGGCTGGAGCCCAATATTCTGTACACTCAGCAGTGTACATTTTGGTTGCTGGGTATATAAAAGTTAACATGGGAAGTGGAACATTTGTTGGAATGAGCTGCATTAAAAATATTACCACTGTGGTGCAAATCACCGTTAATGACATTTATCGAGTGCTCATTCTGCAAGGGTCCCACTCTACCAGAAGTTTATAGATGATACAAAGGAAAGAGAAGACACTTTTTCTGACCTCAGAAGCTAGTGTTACTTTTTTTCCCTCAGCCCTTTCACTAGGAACATAACAGCTAGATTACTTCTCAAAATCTCTGCCGGCTTTAAAATCCTGTTCAAAGTAGGGGCGCCTGGGTGGCTTAGTCGGTTAAGTGTCCGACTTTCGCTTAGGTCATGATCTCGCGGTTCGTGGGTTTGAGCCCCGCGTCAGGCTCTGTGCTGGCTGCCAGCTCAGAGCCTGGAGCCTGTTTCAGTCTGTGACTCCCTCTCTCTCTGACCCTCCCCTGTTCACGCTGTCTCTCTCTCTCTCCTAGAAATAAATAAATAAATAAATAAATAAATAAATAAATAAATAAATAAATAAATAAATAAAATAAAATCCTGTTCAAAGTAATGGGAATATAAGCTACACCTGCTTTCCTGGAAGGCCATTGCTAGTCTCTTTTCAGTCAGAAGAGCATGCTGAGAACCAACCATGCCTTTTTGTAAGCTCCTGCAGGGGGCCCCAGGAGTGGCCAAGTCCCAACCATCCCTTCTTTGTCCCGAA
This sequence comes from Crocuta crocuta, assembly GCF_008692635.1. Classification (NCBI taxonomy): domain Eukaryota; kingdom Metazoa; phylum Chordata; class Mammalia; order Carnivora; family Hyaenidae; genus Crocuta; species Crocuta crocuta. The sequence goes on from NW_027532002.1 coordinate 10,695,900, forward strand.
GGTGCAAAATTCACATTGAATTCACAGTCAAATCTCTAATGAAATGTCTAGTGGCAGCAGTGATATCCTTTCCCTTTTCCACAGCTGGGCTCTCATATCACCTAAGATTTTTTTAAGTTTTTTAAATGTTTATTTATTTGGGGGGGGGAGAGAGAGAGCAAGAGAGAGAGAATGAGTGGGGGAGGGGCACGGAGAGAGGGAGATACAGAATCCAAAGCAGGCTCCAGGCCCTGAGCTGTCAGCACAGAGTCCAATGCGGGGCTTGAACTCACAAACTGTGAAACCATGACCGAGCAGAAGTTGGACGCTTAACTGACTGAGCCACCCAGGGACCCCAGAAACATATTTGTATAATACTTCCTAGATAAGTGCTTCTCAAACATGAATATGCATGCAGTCTCACCCAGAGATCTTGTTATAATGCAGATTCCAATTCAGTGGGTCTCAGATTCTGCATTTCTAACAAAGTCTCAGGTAATGTTGATGCTGCCAGACCTCAGACCTTATTTCGAGTAGCAAGGATGGAGGTTACTACAGAGAGACATTTACCTGTTTCAGGCAATGTTAAAGGAAGAAAGACAAAACAAAAGTCCCAAGTCCCGTATCTTTTCTAATCTCTCTCTCTCTCTCTCTCTCTCTCTCTCTGGCTTTCTTTCTTTCCCTCCACCACTCACTCAAGCACTAGAGAATATACTTCAATCAAGCCTCAAAAACAAACCTTGGGAACCTCAAATTTTTCTAACTTGAATATGCAATCTAAGTTCCAAATATGATCTCAGGTTTAAAACATCAGCTTAGTTTGTAGGTAAATAGAAAACACTGAAAACTGAGTTTCAAAGTGTTGCACCTGACCTTATAGTCATGAATATCACAGAATCACTTCAAATTAGTTGTCTTCTTGACACCAAAAAAAAGGAGGTACATGTTTGCTTCCTTACATAGGTCCTATGAAATTGTTTCTTGACTGGGAATATTAAAACTAAAAGTTAAGAATTAAACTTTTTTTTCTAAATTAGCTATGTATTAGAAGCACAGGGGTTTAAATTTTGTAACTTATTTTAGTTTGAGTTATCTAGATATTGCTCTAAGTCCTCAAATCACGACAACAATGTATGCTGTTGTTGCTTTATTCCCCCCCACCCCACCAACACTTTGATATTCCTTACCCACATATCACCTTCAGTCACCCTGTCCTTCAAGATCTATCAAATTGGCTCAACCTTCTGTTGTGTACTCTCTGGAATGCCTGCCCAAGACCTTTTCGTGTTCCTAAGGAAACTTATATTCTATGGTCATTTCTGTTCTGTTTTGCACTTTGTAGCTGTTGGTATTTTTCCTTAGATTGTCCCCAACCTAGACCCTTCCCACCTTCGTTTTAAGCAAGGTGCATACATAAAGATCCTGTGTTTAAAAAGCCTGTACTGAAGATCCGAAGTGGTAGATTATAGTGGCTGCACTGCAAATAAATTTAAGTATATATTACCCATCACTATTCTTGAAAATTCCATCAGGCACTCTCCAGTATATCTCTGGACCTCATGCCTTTTGCTGATTATTCCTTTTCCTCCTTCTTCCTGTTTCTCTCCCTACACTGCTTCTCTCCCTCACTGCCCCTAAACAGTCCAACTTTATGTTCATACTCAGCTTATCCAGAGCAATTTGGCTCTCTCATTCTCTATTCCCAAACTATGGCCAGACTTACTTTTGTATTTCCAAAACCCATCAAAGTGTTTTCCTCATGGAGAGAAGCAGTAGCAGATTGCCATATTTTCTTTACAGGGCTCCAATTCTTTATAGGCATGTGGAATTTAAAATAGCATTTTCTTGGGGCGCCTGGGTGGCTTAGTCGGTTAAGCGTCAGACTTTCGCTTAGGTCATGATCTTGCGGTTCATGGGTTCGAGCCCCACGTCAGGCTCTGTGCTGACTGCCAGCTCAGAGCCTGGAGCCTGTTTCAGTCTGTGACTCCCTCTCTCTCTGACCCTCCCCTGCTCACTCTTTCTCCCTCCTAGAAATAAAAAAAATAAAAATAAAAAAATTTTAAATAGCATTTTCTTTTTCATTAATAAACTTGATCTTACTTGGCCTAGTAACTCTGATATAGGAAAAGCAAGCATTAGCATGGCCATTTTAGACAAAAACAAAACAAAACAAAACCAAAAAATCCAAAATCATGTAACTTATGCATAGTTCCCTAGTCAGGACTGAGACCCAGGCTTTCTTATATCTACTATATTCTATATACTCTCTTCTGAATTGTTTTTCTTCTGGATGAGACCAAATATAACATTTTACATAGTTAAAGGAGCCCTTAACTTTCTGGAGCCCAAATCAGAAAAATCCAAATTTTATTATTTAACACAAGCTACTTGATGATTTCTTAAAATGCCTTTGGTTTGCAAGTGATCATTGGCAACCCTACATGCAATTGCTACTACGCAGTGGCCACAAATCAATGTTTCTCCCCCAAAATTTTAAGGGTGATGCCAAGACTGTGGAAGACAGTCCATGAACCAAGGAACAAAATGACTACTTTTGATACCTACTGCTTTTCACAATTTTAAATCCCCTGAAGAGTGCTACAAATCATAAATAGAAGCTTCAGGCACCACCACAGCAAATGAAACCATGAAACGATACTTTAGAATTATTTCTTCACCTTCTCAACTATTTAAAAGTCACAAAGATCTGAGAATCCTGAGACTGCAGTGCTGTCTGGAGCTGGTCAGCATAGTTGGTTTAGGTAACGGTGCTAATGCAGTAAGTCCAGTCTTCCGGTGCTAATTTGTTTGTACTCATTCTACAGCTGCTTTAACCCAAAATTCACAGAGCACATCCTATAGCTGAAACAAAAAGAAGGAGAGTCTTGTGGGAAAGTGAGTGTGGTTAGTATAAGGGGTCCAGTGCTCTTACTAAACGTACCCAAAAAAACACACCACTCAATTGCATGTGATATAATGATTACACATATCCATATACTCAATTTTGAAAATTACACACTGAAACTTTGCCCTATTCTCTCTAAGTAAATTCATACAGGAAAGAAAAAGGAGCCCCTGACATCCAAGGAGCTGACCTTGTATGATTAGCTGGGCCTTGACATTGTCCTGTTGTTCATAAACAATTTCACAGAAAATCAACATCAGACAAGGCCACTCTGTGACCAAATGGAACAAGACAGAAACACAGCCCACTCAGCAATCACATCTAAACAGAGACAAAGCATGAACATTGCCCTAGCCACAAAATACCAAAAAGCCCAGCTAATCTGAGTGACTGGTGTGTCCTTCCCAATTAGAGCTATAGCTTTGCTCCTATCCTAATTGGTAAGATTTACTGAGAGAGACAGAATTGTCCTTGAGTTCAGATAGCACCCAATCCTGAACCAACCCCTGCTTCCATTGATCCTCTTCAAGTTACCAAACCAAACTCAAGTCCTATAGTAAGTCCTTTCTAATGCCCTCTTATGAAAACATGCTGTGGCTCCCCATGGTGTACATTCTCCCTCACTGGGACGAGTGATAAGCCTTTGTTCAAATACAAGTGTGTTCCTAGGGGTCTTTGACTAAAGAGCATTGGCAGAAAGCATAGATAGATTTGGAATCAAAGTGAGAAACATGGAACCATTAATGTTTTACCTTTGGCAGAATGTGGTCAAAACAATGGTGTGGCACAGTTAGAAAAATGGTCATTTGGCCACATTCTTCCAGGCCACCATTTTGTGACTTCATGGAAACTTGACTAATGCCACTGATATAATCTATATGAATCCATGTAAATATCAGCTGTGGGGTTGTAATCTGCCTCCACTTCTTAAAAAGTCAATGTTCTCTCCAGTCCAAATTGGACTTCTTCATATAATCTCCACACCTTGCATGCTAGGAGCTGCTTTTACAAAGACTTCTACTTTTTTCATTTTGAATACAAGATAACATGCAGACTCTCATTAGAAGATCCCAGGCAGACTAGAGCACCACCAGTTCCTGATTTTGTTTCAACCAATTAAGCACTTAAATTGTTTCTCATCTAAACTGAATTTGCCTTTATTATTTTTTTCTTACCCTTTTTCTTTTCCACAGCCATCAACCATATCTAGTAAACAACTGTTTAATATGCTAGGGAAACAAAAAGTGTGATTGCAAAGAAGTGGAAATGAGGGTGGATATGATGAAGGAGAGAAGGAGAACCGAACCTGGAGTACACCTGGGACTTCTCCTGCGTAAAGTGATCTTAGGTCACCTCACCTCTCTGGATGTCAGTTTCCTCCTCCATAAAATGAGGTTAAGATGAGATCTCTAAACTTTCACCAGGTAAAATTCTAATGATCCCCTCCTTGCCCACCTTCACTTCTTCCTGACTCAGAAGAAAAGAAACCCCTTCAATCTATAGCTCTCTCTTTCCTTTGAGATCCAAATTCACCCTTCCTGGCTTCCATCAATATGTTGTTCTTTCTCAAATCTTTAATCCCTCCCCCCCAATTAACTTCTCTTTTTCTACCAAAAGCTCTCCTCCCAGTTCCCTTTCAGGAATCATTAACTATTAACTTCTATGGCTTCTTTGACTACAATCCACTTAGTAGATTGCCCACTGAATCTACATTCCTTCCTTGGGAGCTAATCTGTTTTCAACCATCCCAATTTTCAAATGATTTGGAAGACAGGTATGAGTGATCTGGACTCAACACAGACTCAAGAAAACATTTTGTTTTTAAAGGGGTATGTGTTGGAAATGAATTCTTAACATAACAGCATTACAAATTATAGTAATCAATAGATAACTATATTTAATAATTTGTTTGAAACAGACCATATTTCTATTTTTTCATGAGATTAATCAGAAGCTTTCATGGAAACCTTTATGGAACACACGACTGCATTAATATTTTTTTACTTAATTGGCATTTAAGCAAACGGGTTAAATTTTTTTTTCAACCAACAACAAATTTATTTTCCTTGACTTTTCGTTTTATTAATTTATGGTTGATTTTGTTAGGCTAGAAAAATATATGAGAAGTCAATTCTCCTCTTAAAAGGCCTAGACTGAATTTGAAGGCCTGTTCCAGTAAGAATGGAGGAGGGGCACAGAGAGAGGGAGACACAGAATCCAAAGCAGGCTCCAGGCTCTGAGCTGTTAGCACAAAGCCCGATGCAGGGCTTGAACCCATGAACCATGAGATCATGACCTGAGCTATAGATGTAACTAGTTAAGCAGAGGTCATACTAGAATAGGATGGGCCCTAATCCAAAATGATGGATGTCCTTTTGAAAAGGGAGGATTTGGACACACACACACACACACAGGGAAAACATCATGTGAACATGAAGATAAGGATCAGAGTGATGCTACTATATGCCAGGAAACACCAAACCTTGCCAGAAAACTACCAGAAGCTGGGAGAAAGGCATAGAACAGATACTCCTTTACAACCCTCCGACTGGACCAAGCCTGCCAACACCTTGAGTTCAGATCTCCAGCCTCCAGAAATGTGAGACAATAAGTTTCTGTTGTTTGTGCTGCCAGCTTTGTAGTACTTATTACATCAGCCCCAGCAAACGAACACAAACAGCTTTACCAAAATTTTTGCTGGGCACTGGTCACAAGGGGCACTGGTATCACTCCAATAGAAAGGACACGAAGAGTCAGTGTCCCCACTGTGCCACACAAACCATAGTAAGCTCTGACATCTCACGAGCTTCCTTTCATCAGCAGTGGGGCTCAGGGTCATAATCAAAGGAAACCACAGAACTGGCTGGCACAGTGGGATGCTTGGGGGACCCAGCAGAACCCTCGAAGGAGGATATCAGAATATCCTAGAATGAAAGAGGAAAAGCTGAGGTTGTCATTTGTCTGGGAATACATGAGAGCCCCCCACCCCATAGGACCCCCGTGATTGCATTGGGGGCCATTACCTAGCAGGAGGCACAATTCTCCCATGAACAAGAAGAGCAAAAGTCACCGAAATAACCAGTTTAATCTGATCAACATTTTCATTAAGAAAATGACCCATAACTTTGAGTTCTCTACTGGGATTGCTCTGTTCATCTTAGAAGAGCAGCATGCTCTCACTTTCCATATCATTAAGGTAGGGCTGTTAACCGGAGTCATTTTGTGTCTGGAGTACACAGCAGTTTGGCAGGATTTCAGAGAAAATGGAAGGAAATGGGTTCAGAAAACATGAACAACTCAGTCAGCTGTGTTGACTACCAGTCAAGTGCAGCTCCTACAACTATTTCAAGATGAAAAATGTGAAGTAAAATAAGGAAAGGAAAAAAAAACATGAAATAAGATTATGATGCAAAAATGTTCAATCAGCCCTTTCCAATTTTCAATGTATGTTTGATTGTAAAATAGGACCTTGTTTAATAACGTAAGACCTTGTTTGGTATCAGGAAAATGCAAAGGGAAGCAATGATTGGATAATTAACTTGTCAATGAAAATAAACAATATGTATATAATTTAGGCCCTCAAACCAGTTTGTGATCAGATAGTATCATGGAGAACTGAAGAATATTAGCTACAACAGGCACAAGGAGATCCAGGTGGTGATCCTGGTTTTAAAAGGAGACAGTGTCTATAAATAGTATTAAAAGTACATTTCAGTGTATATATTAATTATATCATTTTTAAAGGATATTTAAAATTATGTAATTATAACTATAACTATATTGATACAACCAACTTAGAAAAAATATTATAGATATTTTGACAATGCAAAAGTGACACCTATTAATAACTGTAAATTCTAGGTGGTAGAACTATCTAGGTTGGTTATGTCATTCTTTGCCCTTTTCTGTTTTTAAAATTATCTCAGGGCACCTGGGTAGCTCAGTAGGTTAAGCATCCGACCCTTCACCTCAGCTCAGGACTTGATCTCAGGGTTATGAGTTTAAGCCCTGTACTGGGCTCTGCACTGGGTGTGAGCCTACTTTAAAAAAAAATCTTTTAAAAAAGTTTTTAAAGAACTCTTATCCAACAGCCTATTTATCTGTAGATCTGACATTTGCTAGCATCATGAATTTAGGCAAATGTTTTACTCTGAATTGTTTACTCATCCACCAAGTGAGTTTATAATAATAGAAGGTCATTTATAAGAATTAGAAATGATGTGTATATAGAGGTGATGGTAGACAGTAGAGATAGCCATGAGAACTTCGAGCTCTGACAAGGAAACTCTACCTCCTAGTCCAGCCTGTTATGTTTTTTTAATTCCTCATTGTTAGAAAGCCCACCTAATGGTCTCCCTGTAACTGTCTCCCATGGTCCTAGTTGGGGCTACAAAGTCCTTCCACTCAGCATTATTTCAGTATTTTCTTAAGTTTATTTATTTATTTTGAGAGAGAGAGAGAGAGAATGGCAGAGAGAGAGAATCTCAAGCAAGCTCTGCACTGTCAGCACAGTGCCAGTCATGGAGCTGGATACCACAGAGCATGAGATCATGACCTGAGTCAGGCCCTCAACCGACTGAGCCACCCAGGTGCCACTTATTTGAGTATTTTAATTCAGGTAAGGATCTTCCAATCCCCTTCATCTTCCCCCATCTTCAAACCTTCTCTTTTCCAGATTAAAAATATCTCAACTTCTTTATCCTCCTATATGAAACTTAATTTTGAGTTCCTGCACTATGGCAATCAGTTTCCACCTATAGTATGCTACCATTGACCTCTATCTCTTTAAATTACAATGCCTGAAGTTGAGGTTGGAGCTATACTTTTCTCCATATCCCATATCCTTGTTCTAGATCATGGATGGACACACATTTTCTATAAAGGGCCAGATAAAAAATATTTTCAGCTTTACCAGACATACAGGCTTCATGCAATTATTCAACTCTACCATTGTAGCACAAAAGCAGCTATAGTCAGTATGTCAAAGAAAGGATATTACTATGCACTAATAAAAACTTTTTTTTCCAAAAACAGATGGCAGTCTATATTTGACCAATACGTCACAATTTGCTGGCCTCTCGCTTAGATGATGTTCTCAAACTAAGGAAAGACTCCCACTGGACTTTTTCAATGGCTTCACCACACTGTTCTGTCTTTTGGCATCCTTGCCATTGGGCTATGTCTTAAACAACAGAGCATTAATTTGAGTGCCTTTCTGAGTGCAAAGAAGGATACAGGTACAGGAGCAGAGTTTAGCCAACCTCCCTCTCAGTACATGGAGCCAGGAGGAGCATGTTGGAACAAAGCAGAATGGATCCTTATTACCAGTTCCTGCCCTGATACAGCAGCTTTCAGCTCACCACATATTTTCCCAGGTGCCACCATAACTGAGCAAAGCATGGAGAGGAGTTGATGTCCCTCATGATGGAGGAGTTCTACAGATAATGCAGCAGACTTAGGAGGTCCCAAGTGGTGAACTGTGCCTTCATCTATGTTACATATCATTTTGATAGATTCAGCTCACCTCTCTGACTAGTTGAGTACTTTTCAGACAATCATCTTATTATCTAATGTGGGGAATCACATCTGTTCTTTCCTTTGTTTATAAATTATTTTCTCCTTTATTCATAAGATGTTTGCATAATTAAGGTATTTACATGGTAGCAATTAATTAGCTGCTAATGAGGCACAAAAAGCCATGTAATTCCTTTCAACAGTAGTTCATAATTCAATCCAATATTTTTTTTGTTTACTTAGACTCAAGAATGCCCTTAATTAAGATCTTCTGTAATTTCCTGTCTTGACAATTCAGTATCTATAGTGTCATCAGCCTATTAACGGCATAGAAGTGAAAAGAACACTGAGTTTTGAGTAAAATTAAAATATTAGTCCCATTTCTGTTTTTTTTAGTTTGAGCATTTGAACAAGTTAATTAAGTTCTCTTCACCTCTATCTTTTCAAGCATAAAATAGAGGAAATCATCCTTTCCCTGACTAGTTCATAAGGTTAATTTAATTGGCAAACATGGACATGGATTTCAAGATTATTTTCTCCAAATATGTAATGTATTTATTATATACAAAGATTTTCACAATATACTGCTGCCAGAAAGAGTAGATAACAGTTTTGCCTTATCATCTAAATTTTTCTGGAAGGAATCACACCAAAATGCTAATAGTGGTCATCTTCATAGGGTACAAATAGAAGTGGTATTTATTTTGCTCTTTTTTTTATTGATAAGTAGTTTCTATGTTTTCTACAATAAGCAAGTAGTACTTGTATAATAATAAAAGATCAAATTTTGAAAGAATTGCATATTGATTATAAAATAATACATGCTAATTTAGAGCATTTGGAAAATACAGAAGAATAGAAAAAATGATCACATATATTGACCTGTGCTTACTATGGTGTTACTATAAGCCATAAGAGGAGTTGTAATAAACCATCTCTAAGATTGAGTTCCCACATTCCACGGTTCTTAGTACTTAGTCTAGAGTTACCCTAAAAAGCAGCTGAATAACCATATGCACCAGGCAACATTTTGGGTATATAAATCTCCACGGCAACTTAAATATGGAATTAAAGTTCCTATGGCCCATCCAGTTAGAGGTGAATCATAGAAAGCTATTTTGGTTGGCACCGCTAAAACTTATGTTGTGATGCTGCTAAAATAGAGCAACAAATAAAGATATTGTTTGGGGAACTCAATGTTAAATAACTGGAAACAAATAAATTTTCCCTAAAAGAATATATTGAAAAACCAAAGTAAACAAGACTTCTAATTCCTTTAAAAAGAAGTAAGTTAAAGGTGAACTTTGGAAAGGTTAGATCTTGCAAATGTAAGAATGTAAGAATGCAATTCTTTCAAATGCCTTTCAGTTCGAAAGCCCAAAATCTAGCTATTCCATCACAGTAACTTTAAATCAGCTCCTGCACTTTAAATATAAGGAAAACCACTAAAGCTAATGTAGAATATTAGGAGCTTATGTATGGTACAAATTTCTTCTCCCTCTTGTCACCAAATGTGAAAGAGAAAGGAAATTTGTGACTGATTTTATATAGCGAGTGCATTTTTTCATTCTCCCTAAACCTAAAGCCACATATAAAAAGCCCCTGGTTAGGGGCACCTGGGTGGCTCAGTAGGTGAGCATCAGATTTTTGATTTCAGCTCAGGTCATGATCTCATGGTTCATTAAGATTAAGCCCTGTGTCAGGCTCTACACTGACAGCACAGAGCCTGCTTGGGATTCTTTCTTTTCCTCTCTCTCTGACCCTCCCCTGCTCATATACTCTCTCAAAATAAATAAACTTTAAAAAAATCCCCAAAATAAATAAACTTAAAAAAAAAAAGCCCTTGGTTAGAACCATATGGTGATCATAAATGTAGGTAGTATCCTAGAAATTTTTTGTTCATTCTTTTCAGAAAGCTCTTAACAGTAGCTAAACCTGTTGCCTAAATTAACCCAGAAGGAGAAAATATTTAAAAATTACATATCCTATTAAAAACTTGCATTTAGGATGTATAAGAATGCTTACAACTCAAATAAAGACAACTCAAACTTAAAGACAAATAATCCAAATAATCCAGTGGCCATCAGGGAAATGCAAATGAAAACCACAATGAGATACCACTTTACACCCACTCGGATGGTTCTAATCAAAAACAGAAAATAGTGTGTTGGCAAGGATGTGAAGAAATTAGAACCTGCCTTCACTGCTGGCTAGAATGTAAACTGCTGCAGCCACTTTGGAAAATAGTCTGGCAGTTCCTCAAGAGTTTAAACATAGAGGTACCATAAGACCCAGCAATTCCCCTCCTAGGTATATACCCAAGAGAAATGAAAACATATGTCTACACAAAAATTTGTACACTGTTCATAGCAACATTACTCATAAGAGCCAAAATGTATAAACAACCCAAATGTCCATCAAGTGATACATGGATGAATAAAATGTGTAGTCCTATGAAGGAATATTACTTGGCCATAATAAAGGAATGAAGTACTGATACATGTTACTACATGGGTGAATCTTGGAAACATTATGCTAAAGTGAAAGAAGCTAGTCACAAAAAAACACATATATTAAGGTTCCCCTATATAAAATATCCAGGATAAACTAATCTATAGAGACAGGAAATAGATTAGTGGTTGCCTGGGGCTGAGGGAGAAGGTTACTGGGGGAAAAGAGGGTGACTGCTTAAGGTCCAGATTTCTTTTTGGAGTGGAAATGTTCTAAAGTTGATTGTGGTGATGGTTGCACAAGTCTAAGAAATATTAAAAACCATGGGATTGTACACTTTAGATGGGTGAATTATATGACATGTGCATTATATCTCAATATAGCTAGTATAAAACTGATAGAGAGAGAAAGAGAGAGAGAGAGAAAGAGAGATAAAGATAGACAGATGGACCCAGGTAGGATCTATTGAAGGCCAGTTTCCAGAGCTGGTTAGGTCTCAGAATTGGATTACTGAGAATGGCTAAGTCACTACTAGGTACTGGTGCCTTTCTCTTCCTCTACCCAAAATCACCCAATCAATGAAAAATAAATTGTTCAAATCTTCTTCTACAACTTGACTCCTGGTACCTTCACTAAAGTTGATTCTTTTATTAAAAATATGTATATATGTTGACTACTTATTTAAGAGACAAACATTGCACAAAAATTGTCTAACTTCTGTTACTACCTTTATTCGTGTTCTCTATAGCCAAAAGTTTCATCCCATGTACTAGCTATGGAGCCTTTAGGACTCATTCACCGAGAAGCTGGGATTTTCTCAATCCCATTTCAATCCGCAAGATTATATATAGATAACCCAACCCTGTCCCCAGGGAAATACATTTTTTGAGAAAAAAATGTCATTTGGATCTAAAATTAAGTATTTCATTTATTCAAACACTGTGCTATCAATCCATCAATGTTAATAGAGAAGCCACAGTTACAATTTAGGAATCTCAAATGAAGACTAAGGTTAAGGTCCCAAGTGAGATTAACGAGCACTCTGTTCTATCACACATGGCAGATTTTCTGTTACATCTCTCTGTAAAGAGATTTGGATCCCCCTTATAACAAACTATTTTCCTACAGGACTTTACTTCTCTGAAATATAAACCTCTGTATTTACATGAATATTCATGTGTCCACTGCTGTAAATAGTGATAGTTTAGGAATTGCTATTTAGCACTCATTTAATGTGTTACTGCACCTACTGGCTTATTACTAAATTATTATTACTGTAGTAGCAACAGCAGTACCAGAAGTAGCAGTGGTAATTTCCTGCCTAGTCCTAAACACCTTTTCTTTTCAACTATAAAAGCCACAACATGTCTTCTGGTTTTTGAGATGGTTGTTTTAGAACTGTCAACTCCCTGCTAAAGCATTTTACTACCAGCTTGAATCAAAAGTGCTTCTGACATTTCTAAGGCTAACACAAGACGTGGAGCTTTAGCTCTCCTCCTGTTTCAGTGGCCTTCAGTCTCTCTTACAGCAGATCCCCATGCCCACGAACATCCCCGATACTCTTTCCTCCTGTTGCTAGAAGTTAGAGGCAATTGTCCATACTATAAAGAAGATATTTGCTAAGAGTCTCTGGTCTTAACCACTCTTCCCCAAAGGACTCCCTAACCCTGGAAAGCAAACATAGTGGGTTTGCCTGGACCATAAGGAGCACCCTTTTCCCATAATCTAAAAAAGCTTAGATTAAAGCAGGATATGAGGCCCAACCCTGTGTCTTGGCTCTCACCACATCCCTTTCTGCAAGCAAGAAAAGGACAAAGGTGTGATTCCATGGTGCTTCTCTCTTTAAGCTATATGGACAAGGAAGGCAGACAAAGAAAAGGTGGACAGTGGTCCCTGGAATAAGCTCTCGTCAGAAAACCACTTTGGCCACTTGGGTGAAAGCAGAGAGGAAGTCACATCCAAGAACTGATGTCTTTTCAAAAACTGACTTCACCATGAGTAAATATGACCTAATTAATATCCTGGGAGCCGCCTAAGGAGATTAGCATGTCTTCTACTTTGGGTAAAAGGAGAAACATAGGACATAAGGGAACCTCCCCTTTCCTCGTGGCCCATGACTTGGAATACTCAACTTCTAAAATCTTAAAATCCACTAAATCCCCACCTTCCTTTCACCCCTCCATTTTCACATCAATCATTCTTTGCCAGCACTTCTTCCTCCTCGTCTCTTCACCTGATCTACTCTGGTCAGCCTAACTGCTGACGTCCTCACTCCCCGAACAGGCAGCTGAGCCATGCTGAAGGAGACCGTAATGTATAGACCACAACTCAGAGACATTTTTCATCCGATTCTTCTACATCTTCCAAATAACCCTCCCCCATCCCACAACAGATGTTTTTCCAAATCTCCAGTACTCTTCTGATGCTTCTTCCTTCCTTTCCACCCACCCTCTTTCCCCTGGCAGATGTGCCTGACTGTTTCTACACAGAGCAACTCTGTCTGTGAAGCCAGGAAGTTGAAGTTCTGGTATCTGAACCAATTCTATTTCCTTCCCTCTAGTCTCATAGAAAATGGTGTTCTTTCTCTTCAAACCATGAAGCAATATCCATGTTGTCCCAGAGCAGGCTCTACTTGTGTCTTTGTGATATTGCTAGAAATAGAAGTCTTAATCTCAGTGTATATTCAATTTGCCTTTCTCTTAATATTAGGGAAGCTGAGTGTCGTTGAAATGTTTTTGTATATATTGAATCTTCTTTGCCTGTTTTTTCCATATATCATTTTCTTTCATTCTTTTTTAACATTTTCTTTACTTGTTATTTTTCTTCTTAGTTAATTCTCTATATCTTCTACTGTGTTTTAGAGTACCTATTCTCACCATTTCCCTTCCAATTTTGCCACCATCTCTAGGATGATTTTACTACTTTCTTTCTTACATTCCTTTTGTGAGCTTTTCCAGCTTACATTTCATCTTCTCCTACACTGTACCATCTCTTCCCTGGGCTCTCACATCTCTTTTTGAAGCTCTTATTTCATAAGAACAACTGTTTCATTGATTATTTTTAAAATTCATGCAATGTGTTTCATTGCAATATTCATCTACTCTAAGGCAACATTTTTTTTCATGGATATCCTTTGTTTAACATTTTCCCCTGTTCCTTCTTTCTTTTCTCTGCAGTCCATATATATATGGATTCTCACTTCTTGATTCCTCATTACCGAAAGACATAAATTTTTCTGGACCAACTATTTGCAGGTATATGTTGGTGAAGGGCCAGGGCCACTGAAATTTTCTCATTACAGGGTTTTGTGAGTGGTGATGACTGGCAACAGTGGTTCCTTCTCACAATAGCAACTTTATCTTCTCCCCTGACACCATGGAGATGGTCCATTTCCTCTATATAGACTTCCTATGTGACTTATTTGGCTCTGTTTCCTCTGATTCTTAAGATCAGCATCCAGGAGCACCCCTGGCTCCTGTATATGCATCTTGTTGCAATGAAGTTTGTGGTTTTTTGCCTCAGGAGGCACCCATTTCACTTTGCTGGCTTTTTGAGATCTGCAGTCTCTACATCCCCTCCCCCAACTCATAAACTATCCTGTCCCTTCTCCATTACCATTGCTTTGGGAATTTACAGTTCCTTAATTTCACCAAAACTGAAGTTTGGTGAAACTGAAGTTTGTATTTTTGTTTCTTATGTTCATTTTTGTTTGAGGATGATTTCTAGAAAAAGCTAGAGACAATGCCAAATTTATGCAGTAATACATCAGAAATCTTTCTCTTTGTACTTTCTCTGAAACCTTGCTTCACATGTACTTTCAAGCTCATCTGTTGTTTCCTCAAATATAGTGGAAGAAAATAAAACGCCTCTCTTGTATTTTATGCCCCTCATCTACCACTGTATCTCTCTTTTGTCATTCACTCAATATTTATTAAAATGCCTACAATGCCTACTGCACTCAGTATCAGGGTTATAATGTTGTCCCAAGATCAGCATTGCCCATCCTCCCTCTGAGGTTACAGTCAAAAGAGAGAGAACTGGGAATTAAATCAGCCATACAAATACTCTACGTTGCTATTCCTACTTGCCCACCTTCCATTGGCTTTTCAAGTCTCTGCAATCAGTCTCCTCCCTCTCAAATCTGCTGATCTTTTATTCAGGCAAAGTCATCAAGGAAATTTTCATCGACAAATTCAGTGACAATCTATCAGTCATCATCTTGCCTTTCTTTCTCATGGCACAGTTTACTTTTCCTTTCTCACTAAAGTATACTGTACCCCAAATTTCTGTGAACTCCCCAACCTCCTCATTTGCCCTGGACCTCTCTCTCTGTCCACTAGCAGCTCCCCCTGCTTCTCACTGAAGGTTAGTGTTCTCTGGGGCTTTGTCCTTGGCCCCCTTCCCTTGGCATTGTGTGTCCTCTCTAAATGACTTCATACTCCTAATAGTTTAGCCGCTCTTTCTCTTGCAAACAACTCTCAATTTTATCTTTAGCTCGGACTTCTCTCTTGGGCTGTAGGCTTATATATCAACCACCTATGGGACATCTGTATCTGGATGTTCCTCTTTAAATTCTAATCGGTTAGATCTAAAACTGAATTGAGACTTTAATTTTCAAAATTAAGTCTATATATTCCACAGGCCTGTTTAGTGGCTTTACCACATACTTTATTACCCAACACTAAAACCAGTCATTTACCCTGAATCTTTATCACTTTCTGATACCACTTAATGTATTTTAAATCTGCTCCCTTGCCTCAGTTAGGCAAGCCCACCTTTACTGCACTAATTCAAGCCCTCACCATTCTGGGCCTGAACTAGAGTCATAGCCTCTTAGTTGGTCTTTCCGCCTCATTCTCGCCCTCTCTAGGCAACATTATCACTAATACTACAGTGAGTTTCCTCTTACCCTTGGATAAAATATAATCTCCTCACTATAATTTTAAAAACCTTTCATGATCTGGCCTGGGCCTATAACCCCAAGCTTATATCCTGCTGTTTCTCTCTCTTCCCTCCTATACCCTATGCTCTGCTGTAACTATTACTCTTTCTCAAACCTTCCATGCTGGTTCAAGCCCTAAGGCACCCAATATGGTCCTTCTTGGAATATGCTTCCTGGAACATTCTTTTTCCATGTTTCACCTAGTGAATTCTTGCTCATTTTACAGTGGGCTTTGCCTCTCTCCACCCCCAGTTCACTCCACAACTTTATCTCCTGTGAGTCCATGTTTGATGTCCTAGATGCATCTAAGAGTATCTGTCCCATCATGTTTGAATTCTGTGTTTATTAATTGGGACTTTGACTGCTGAGAGCAGAGCCCCTTGAGGGTAGGGACATGGTCTTATTTATTTTTGCATTCTTAGGTACCTTTCCAAATGCCTGATGTTCAAATGCTTGTGAATGAATGAGGGGATGAATGAATGAAGTGTGTTGATATCATAATGTATGGAACAATATACAATAGTCAGTGGAGAAAGGCATTTTACAGCCATGGTGGTGTTGAAAGACGGGAAATACAGTCCTTTTCTCTGGCTATTAAGTGTTTTACATCAGATCCTTTCTGAAGTGTTAAAAGTTAAATCAATTTCCAGGAAAACATGACTGCCAATGTAAAATACGTCCTGAGGGGAATATTTCCTCTCCTAATACTTTCCATGCACATGAAAGGGAAAAGTGCACCCACTACACGTGTACGATGTTGTCATCTAAAGGCTCATACCCTTACATTTCTCCAGGACCTTATTTGCAAGCTAGTAAATCAGTATGTTGGCCAGGGATCAGTCCATGCACAAAGTTGGCAGGTTCTTTGGAGTATAACGAGTCATCTCCCTGTCAGTACCTGGTTAGGTCTGGCTGTGAGATAGAGCAGGCCAGAAGGGGCCAAAAGGGACCAGGCCAATCTGGACAGACATAAAGAACAATGCTCCATCCAGACAAGGTCACCAGTGGAGCAAGGACAGAGAGCCATGTCCACTCTAGAAGACAGATATTGGATTCTGGGAGTATCTATGATGAAGCCAAAGGCAGTATCAGCCACTAAAGGAATCTACAAAAATATTAAGAAATATTGATAAGATGAGTGAGCATAATGCCTTATGATAGAAGTCCCACGTGTGCATAGAGGCAGAGACCAAAGGCCGTGGGCAGAAGTCAAGGTACAGGCTCAAATCAGACCCAAGAGAGAACAAAAAGAAAAGAAAGCAGTGATGCAGTTTCCCTAAGAGACAAAACCCACACTATAACACAATGGCAATATAGTATTGATCCTGGATCAGTGGCATTCTTAGTGTACATAGATAAGGACTGTGTACTGAACATTTTTGGGGTTTGTGTACCCAGAATGACTTCCTCATGTGTTTCTGGTAGTAGAACCTATCTTTCCTGCAGAAAGCCCATTCCTTGTGGTTTGAGTAGAACTAACCTCATCCACCCTGACTGCAGACCTGACTTTGCATTCCTTCCCTGGGCTGCTGGGTCCCTAAGGTAGTTTATTGTTAAGTCTCAGGCATCTGGCAGCCATATTGTTTACCTGCCTAAAAAAATAAACAGGCAAAAACAAGTACAAGTGAGAGATGCAGAAAGGGTCAGAGATTCAGAAACATCATTTGACCCCTGAAGCAAGAGGCTACCCCTGAAATTCCTTTTAAAAGAGGTCAGAATTGGTGTCTGTAGCTGAAAGAGTCCCTTTCTCTTAGGGACCAGTGTGCACAGCTCCTACGAGCATGCAGGACTTGGCAGGTGCCTGGGGCTAGGCTTGCAGCGTGGGCAGAACACTGGGTCTTCTGAGACATTCTCACAATTCTTAATGCGACTATTGGATTTCATGTTGAGATTTGTTTTTCGAAAGAGAAGGGAAGTCTGTATTTCTGGCAACAGCAGTGCTGTTACCTTTTCTGCTTCTTTTTGTTTCTCATGCTTTTCACACCCACATTCAACTTTCTGGATGAGGGGACAGAAGGGGCTGGTTATGCGACAACACTAGACCACTAGAAGCTACCACAGAATAGCTTAGCAGTCATCCCCTGGATACTCAGGGTCCTTCTGCTTAGTGGAGGGAAAGGCTGCCTATACCACAATTACCTGTCATCTGAGGAGTCAGCATAGGCCTGACCTCCCTTGGGGTTTAGTTTCCCCATGAAACTAAAGTGGAGATAGAGTTCTACTTCATCCTACTCCCTGCGGGATCCCAAAATGGTCCTGTATAATTAGCCTGAAGACATTCCCTGCTGTTTGTTTGTCAGGAAAACAAGTAGAAAGCACTAGGAAAAAAAGAGTAGTTATTTAGAGGTAAATAGCAAGGGAAGGTTGGAAATGTTTGATCTCATATATAGATATGGCCTTTGTGTTCCCCAAGTAATTACTTTTGGTTTACTTTCTTCTAAAAGTGCACTGAGATTTGAAGGTTAGTAAGAATGAACAATAAAATTAGTTACTAAAAACAAACAAGGCTCTCAGGGGATGGATTCAAATAAGAGAAAGCCAAAATCTTGGCACTACACTTTGGTGTAAAAAAAAACCAGAGCTCACAAGTGTTGTCAACCCTTCTGTATCCATCAGACTTTCTTTACCTACACTAATCAACCTGGAGAGGGAATCTGAAAATTTGAGTCAAAGCCTTGGATTTTCAGATAAGAGAGCACATCAGCTTTCAGAGAAAATTCCAAATGTCCTTACATTTCTTCATTATAAAACCATATCTGTGATCTATATCCTAGAAAATTGTGAATCATGTTTCGGCAAGGTGTAAATAGCCCTGATGACGATGTATCAGGGGTTTCATTTAAAAACACTATTAAACCAAGCAGGTGGTGGCCAAATTGGAGAGGATGTTTGATCCCCTCCCAATTTTCCACTGCTATAAAGACAGACACCAAAATAGCAAATCACTCTTTATAGTCAGTTCTGTTTTCAAGAACCAGAAATCATTTTAGAAGACCTTTTTTTTTCTTGCAAGGGCTCCATAACTTCGACATGCAGCTTGCAAAATAGAAGGAGAAAACGGAAACCACATCCAGAAATAATCATTTCCCAGTCCCTTGTAATGGATTATAAGTTAAAGGGGTCATTGACTAAATTAGTGTGATGGTATTTCATAAAAAGTTATGTAAATCTTAAAGAGAGGTAATGTTCTTCTCATTACACTTAGAGATGAGGAGATGGTGGGACACAAGATTTTTCAACAGAACAGCAGCTTTGCCTCATTTCTTCTTATGTCACCAAATTTAACAGACAATTTGAATAAAACCATTGCCTCACATACTCACATACACTGAATCTTATTGCTAGCTGAGGCATACTGAAAAGCACGAGACTAATGGAGCCAAACTTTCCACAGTTGTTTGATCAATTTGCTATCCCTTTATTTTTTAATTTTTTTAGAAGACTAAAGTTGCATTTTCCTCAGTCCTTACTCAACTAGTAGATAGGAGAAAGTTCTTATTACTCTTTTTAGACTTGCAAATGGGATTCTTTATCTCAGAGGCCCAATTACCATTTCAAAGAGAAGATTTTTATTTTTAAGAGATTCTTTTTTTTAATTGGTTACTTAGGAGGTCTATTTTAGAAAACATACAAACTCACTGGAGTTAACTTGATCTATATGGTTCAAAAAAGGGCAAATTCTACCAGAAGGAAAACAGCATGGACACTGGAATGCAGTTATCAGGGATAATAATACTTAACAACTTAAGTAGAAAAAGTAGTTCCCCTTTAATATCTCAGCTCAGACTTCCCTCTGCTATCACTATGCTAGTAACATTATGTTCAGAAGTAGTCAGATGCATGCGACAATAGCTTTTTAAGCACCACAGAACTCGTTGCAGTAATTTGGTTGCTTTCAACCATTCTCCAAATAAAAATATTTGAGCTAAATATGTTTTAACACAAAGGCTCAGAGTTTGTAAATTGCTATTTATTACTATTATTGGAAACTGACCTACACATTCCCTTGGATTCCATCATCCTGCATTGAAAATATAACAGAAGTGAAGATTGAGAAAGAGCTAGAAGAACTTAAGAGCACTGTCCAACCTTTTGAAATGCCTAGAACGATAAGACACATATAATATATATGCAATAACCCTGCAGTAAAGAGAAAGACATACAGAAAAGAGAATGTTGCATTAAAACGTGGGTAACTGTACTTTTAAAAATGTTTTTATTTTATTTTTGAGAGAGACACAGAGTGCAATTGGGTAAAGGGTAGAGAGAGAGGGACATAGAATCTGAAGCAGGCTCTAGGCTCTGAGCTACCGGCACAAAGCCTGACACAGGGCTCGAACTCACAAGCCAGGAGATCATGACCTGAGCTGAAGTCAGACATGTAATCAACTGAGCCACCCAGGCACCCCATACATTTTAAACAGTAAGGTAAGATGTCAAAGTGTTTTGTTATTTGTAGCACCTGTTTAACTGTAATTCCATATTCCACATTATGTGAAAATCTGAGTTTGAGGAAAATTGGCTTTTTCATCTTTTTAATTACCCGGGCATTGTGCCCAGAGTTAGGGCTGTAGCTATCCAGGGACCCCAAGGGCCATAGGGACCAAGTGATTAGGTCAATACTGAATCCTCTCTGAACCAGGACGAAGGCTTTCACCAGGCTGACTTGGAAAGTTGTTCTTCTCTTGGAGTCTCTTTCCTGTAAGCAGAGTCTGCCCCCACGTGGTGAAAGCGAGGGGTTGCTCTTACTTACCCGGATGCCTCCTTACTCTAGGTCAGCTGGAGGGTATTTGTAGCAACCCATGCCCTTGATCACCCTCCTACCCTTCAGCTGCTTTTTACTGCTTCTCTTCCCTCTGTCCTCCTTCCCCCTTTCACTGTTGTTCTCCTTCCTTTTATCTTTCTTTTTCTTACATGTACTTCTTCCCTCCTCTTTGCCTTCCAGAGCCTTCCCCGGTATTATTATTTAGCAGCCCAGCCACGAAGGGTTGAAACTAATAAGGACCTTCTGGGGAGAGAATCTGGATTCTAATTTAAGGAATTTATTTATTTATTTTAATTTTTAATGTTTTTTTATTTATTTCTGAGAGACAGAGAGAGAGAGAGAGAGAGAGAGAGCAGGAGAGGGTCAGAGGGAGAGGGAGACACAGAATCTGAAGCAGGCTCCAGGCTCTCAGCTAGCTGTCAGCACAGAGCCCTACGCGGGGCTCGAACCCATGAACCATGAGATCATGACCTGAGCCGAAGTTGGATGCTTAACCGACTGAGCCACCCAGGTGCCCCCTGATTTAAAGAATTTAGACAATGCTGTTTCAATAAAGCAATAAATCACCTTACAGATAATACTGTGACATCTAGAGAGTTTAGCAGATACTGAATGAGAAATCAGGAAACACAGGTTTTGCTGGCCTTAACCCTGTCCCTGGATTATGATGATTGTAATATGTTTGTATGAAAACTAAGAACTTTGGATATAGGTACACCTCCATATAGAATCAGGGGGCAGGGAGACAATGTGGGTTTCTCTGCCCTCTTCAAAGAAAAGCAGAAGGGCACCTTACCCATCATGTCCACCAGCAAATCAGCAAGCTACCCAAACACACACAACATAGGTAATTAAAAACAATGTCATTATGCAAATGTGGCTGCAAAATAGAGCTGCTCATTCCCATCATGGCCCTATTCCAACCAGCCTGTCATCCCAAGGACCATTCTGAGCAACCAATCCATCCTGGGTATCATTTTCATCAGAGCACCTCCCTACAAAGAAATCTTCAAAGGTGTATTTCTTCAAATATACGTTCAAAGGTATTACTCTTCAAAGGTATATTGTCTTCAAAGTCTAAATACCTTGTACATTCAGGATCTCTCTCTCTCTCTCTCTCATACAGACACACACACACACACACACACACACACACACACACAAATAATCTCAACCTACTCAAGGTCTCTACATCAGGCACTTTTCTCTTCCTGAGTATCCTCAAATGTCCCTGTGTTTCTTGCCTTCATGCTTTTGCATTTTGCTGGTTCCCAGCCCAGAATGGTCCAACGTGAGGCCCACAGCCTTTGTGGAGCTTATGTCAGTCTGGAAGTCCCTTTTTATTTAACAAAACTGAAACTGCATTAGTGCACAGAGCGAGACATGTTACCCAAGGAAGGACATGCAAGTTGAGGGAACTTTCAGACCCATATGAAAGCCTCATGTTGAGATATAATACATATATTTTAATACAATGTAATTTACAGAGCTATTAATCTTCCAAGGCAGGGGGGGCGGGTAGGGAGGGTAAAGTGTTCATAAACTAACAATGAAGAATTCAAATGGCTTATGCCATTGCCAGAATCCTGAGATAGAATTATGGCCCCATAACTCAAATTTGGCCAGCTCTTTCCATTCTCTAATGGATGTATTGGGGGCCTGGGTTCCTGCTCACTTTCCCTATTTCCTCTCTAGCTTCCACTCCCTTCTAGTCACACCAAGAAGCCTCCTAACTACTTCATAATCTGCCTCAGAGGCAGAAAGCACAAGTGGTTAAGCTGTATCTTTGCTGAGGAAATGCAGAAGGAGCTCTCCATAACCCTCGCAATCCAACGCCTGGGCACAGGATTGTGGTGGGGGAATCCCTCTTTCATAGCAGCTGTATAAGTTCCACAGAGCATTTGCCCATTGCCTCTAGATTTGGCTGGCACTGCCCCTTCCCAGGAGCAGTAACACACAATATACAAAATACCACTAGATAAGGGAAGACCTAAATACTACCCAAATATTATGCCACATGTCCATTTTCATGAAAATCCAGAAGAGTATTTATCTAAGTGTAATAATCAATCCACTGAATTGAAATTGTCTAGCATGATTATTTGAAAATGCAGGTTCCTAGGTGGCATCCCAGACTTATACAGTCAGAATGCCAGGAAAAGAGCCTTGGAATATAGATGTGTAAGCAGCAACTGAAGCCATTCTTATCCATGCTAACATTTAAGAACCTCCTTCTAAATATTTACTGTTTTCTTTCATTATGCTAAATGCAGTACTCCAGGCAAGGTCACCTTAGACAAAACCATAGAATAACTAAAGGTGTCAAAATCCATACATTGTAAACCTACTTCTGTCCTTGTACCTACCTCCTCGAAGCAGCCCTCTCCAAGCCTCAGCACTGAAGCTTTTTCAGTGCACTCGCACAGCCCCTGGGTCTCCCTTGAAGCTCCCCGCTGGACTTGCCTTACTCACATGAGCACCTAAAAGCATCTAGATCTTTCCTTCCACCTTCCCATTCAACAAAATCCTATCTCATCTCTGCTTTATTTTTCCAGGATTTTGCCATTAATTATATGACAGGTAACCAATTTGGTCTGATCACTAGTCCACGCTAAAGGTTTAATTAATAGGCACTTCTTGCACTTCGGCAGTGCTGAGGGACACTTTCTGGGATAGACGAGGAGAGCTTTGGCCTTCTAAATTACATCTCTAGTTCTAACCTGCCTACCCTTTGCTGGTAGGTCTTGGAAGCTACTCAACTTCATCTCTAGAATAAATTCATAATTTCCATTTGCCCCCAAAGAGTAAGGCTTAAAAGTACTTTATAGGGGCACCTGGGTGGCTTAGTCGGTTAAGCGTCCGACTTTTGCTTAGGTCATGATCTCGCGGTTCGTGGGTTCGAGCCCTGCGTCGGGCTCTGTGCTGACTGCCAGCTCAGAGCCTGGAGCCTGTTTCTGTCTGTGAATCCCTCTCTCTCTGACCCTCCCCTGCTCACACTGTCTCTCTCTCTCCTAGAAATAAATAAAATATTAAAAAAAAAGCACTTTATAAACTGAAAAGTGGTAAATTTGGTATAAACCAAATAATGTATCGTGATTCATCTCAAGACCAGCCCTGATTCAAAAATATTGTGGCAACTGTTTTCCTGGTTTTCACTCTCCTGATAGCAAACAAAACATTCTGATTAAGGTTTTGCCCATCAAGTCTGTGTCAAATACATCCTTTGATTAACAAAAATGGGGTTCCTAGAGTTGACCCCATCTGCAGTTTATCTTCTTTGTCCTTCTCCATCCTCATGAATTTTCACTTAGACCTGCCACCCCAGGCAGATATGACCCGTTAAGGATTAATTAGGTAGTCCTACCCTCTCATCTTCAAACAGGAAACTGCTGCAGAGAGGTGACAGGAGGTAGCAGAGGAGATGGAGCCAGAACCTGGATTTTCTAACTCTCAGTCCAGTATGCCACACTGCCTTGAGGTCACTTTATCTGAATATACCGTAAAATGTCTCTGGGACATTTTTATAGTCCTTAAAGATGTGCTCATCATGGCCAGCCCCATATCCTGATTTTACCCAGTCTCCTTATCTCCCCGCCTATAACCAGATTGCACTCTAGACAGTCCTTCCTAGAAGGATATATTTTTTTTTAATCTTAAAAATATCCTATAGGAGTGACACAACACATCCAAATGCTGTATGAACAGAACAAATACCCTACACTTATCTGTGTAGACTGGTGCTGCCTCTGGAATTTGGTACCATATTGACACGTGGCTGACTACTTATTGCCAAAAGCCTTGCATGTGGAGGAGTAGATACTACACGAGATGGATGGGTGTTTAGACTGTTACATAGTCTGCTCCATAATAAGCCAGGTTCTCACATGCACTGTGGGAAGAGATAAGAAGAATGGGAAGAGATCTTAAAAGTCATGACTGACCCCGCCAGACAGATGGACAAGAATCCCAATGGGGTATCTTGTAATATGGTCAGGAAACATTTTCAAAACCTGTGTTTCAAAAAGACTGAGCTCAGTTCTTTGCCCTTTTAGGCTAAAACAGAAATAGCCCCCAAGGACAGACAGCCTTTGCACATGAATTGCTGCATATTGGGTTTTTTAGCCCCAGAATTCCCTTGAACAGAGTGGAGTGCTTATTGAAACACAATGCACATGTTCTTTAGTTTGAGCCAGGGACACAGACCTAGGGTCAGGACAATGCTGTCAAGTAGACATGACGCACAGTAACAGCAGTGGCCGTGGATAACTAGCCTAGTGAATTTGAAAACCAAATCGGAGAGCATTTGGTGGCTTGATTAATTTGCTTTGCCTATCTGCCATCTGTTCTTGTCTCCAGGAGCCCAAGATGGGTAGCCCTGCTTGGTCCTGCCGACTTAGTCCAGCTGGAAACCCTCCTTCTACAAGGAATGCAGGGTGAGGTCTACAAAGAATGAAGGTCCCTGGCCCCTGCTCTGATCCCACCCTGTGGCTGTGAAACCAGGTTTTGTATATGCAGCTCCTCCGTACATTTCAAAACTGCTTTTACATCCTCCACCTCTGTTTAAAAGTTGTGTAAACTCACAGGTTCACCTGTTTTATATCTTCCCATGCTGATGACTATAGAGAAAAGTGAGGTCACCTGGTGACAATCGGGCAATTGTTTCTTCTGAGCTGAGCTGCAGAGTGTCACATTTGAATTTTGCCTTTGTTTTTCTTTTAAGCTGAATTACTTCATTCTTTTCATGGCAAAGCTTTTCATCAAATACCTCATACACACTTGGCGTGCAGTGCCCTAGGTAGGCTGAGCTTTGCTTTCTGAACCAGGCAATGAAAGTATTGCTCATCTTTGCTCTTACTCCCCCCAAACCTACACTCAATTTGCCTCACTCATTCTTCAACAAAAATATAATGAGTGCTTCACATGTGAGGGGCAGTGAACTACGTCCTAAGGGCTCAGAAGTGAAAGCACGGTCCTTGGTCCTCAGTGAGCTCACCGGCTAGTGGGGGAAGATAAATAAATAAAACTATGCTACAAATATTATGCTTGAGATTTACACGGTGTCCTCATGGCAAAGATTTACGGCTGTTAACCACAATCGTTTCCATTCTTCTTCCATAATAACAGAGTTTTAGCTGAGCATATAGCCAGCCTCCTGCCCTGAACTCCCTCCTGGGCAACTAAGCATGGTCCTGTGACTCAGTTCTCCCCATCAGGAATACGAAGGGGAAGAGATACGTGCCACTTTCGCAGCTAGGTCTTAAAATATGGCCGTTCTCAAGAGCTGGAACATGGACATGCCTGCAAACTAGCTTCAGTCACGTAGAGGAGGACACTGCCCTAAGAGGTGGGAAGGAACAAGGTGGAAGGGACACTGAATGACTGCACAGAGCAAATGGGCTCACCTAACCGTTCAGGACTGCTTCAGGAAAGAGAATAGAGTCCTTCGTTCCTTCAGCACTGTACTATAGGGCCTCTTTGTTACAGTAGATTTGCTTTCATTCTACCCAACGGTGCTCTATGCTTGTGGGACTGAAGCACTGTCTAAAATGGGAGTCAACGATTCATCGATTCATCGGAGAGATCACACCACACAGCGGGTCAACCCACCTCCCTAGCACATACCATATGCTCATATGTGTCTGTGCTGCGCCAGACCGACCCTGTGCCCTCCAAACCTTGGGCAAGAATCTTAACATGTTTAAACATTTTCTTTTAATCTCTACATAATAATATCTGTCTTGCAGATATTATATACCTATATACCTATATACACCTACATATATATATAGGTGTATATATATTTATGCAGGTAATGTATCTAATATACCCCCCTCATGGAACACAGTGGCCTTCATAGGTGATTATTAGTAGCAGTATCTTCCTGGCCTTGTGAGAAAAGAATTAAATGCACTCTCATTGCAGACACAATTCTTTCCTGTAGCCAGAACCCCAAACTGGGTCCTACTAAAAAGTTTGCCTATGTTGAAGAAATGTATAATTTGATCTCCTCACCTAAAAAGCAGGTAGAAATGTATTTTACTCTGAATCTTCTTACACACACCTAGAATAATGCACACAAACTAACTTATACCAAGAGGACAAATACACCTATTAAGAGCAGAGAGGAGAGCTGACTCTTGGGTAAATTTATTTTAATGCTAAATTTTGCATCACTTTTTCTGGATGCCTGTTTCCCTGGATTATAAACATAGCAAAAGCAGGAACCATACATTTTTCATGCCATCTTCCTCCAACTTCAAACATTTGACACCAGGGCAGGTGTTCTGCAAACATTCAGTAAATATTATATGAATCATAAAATTTTAGAACTATAAGGTCTTCAGAGATAATCCTAGCTTGCCCTTGTTTCAGATTAACTTACTCACCCGCTCATTCAGTCACTATATATTTATCAGGAACTATAATGTACTGACAGATTGGACTACAGCAGAGATGAGAAAAGTAACATCACAACTGGTAAACTGACTTGCTCACAGCTGAGCTATTAGAATTAGGAGGAGCATATAGGTGTTGTAGCCTCTTGTACACACCCAGATCTTGCCCAAAAAGCCCCTTGGCACTCCTAGTTTGTCACTGCCCCCACATCTGTGCAAAGCTGTCTGCTCATCCTTTGGGACTCAGATCAAAGAGGCTTTGCTCAATCATCCTAGTTAAAGCCTCTAAAAACCTCCTTCCCACAGCTGATGATAAAACCAGCCCCTCCAGGGTGCCTGGGTAGCTAGTCGGTTAAGTGTCTGACTCTTGATTTCAGCTCAGATCATGATCTCATATAGTTCGTGGGTTCAAGCCCCACATCGTGATCTGAGCTGACACAGTGAAGCCTGCTTAGGATTCTCTCTCTCTCCCTCTCTCTCTGCCCCTCCCTCCCTCTCTCTCTCATACACACAAAGTAAATAAATAAAACATTTTTTAAAAAGCTCCTCCATAATCAAAATAACTCTGTCAAATATTCTAAAGGTTAAAAACTCAATAAATAAAAATATTTTATTTTAAATTATTTTAATTTTATCCTTTTTTTTTTTGAGAGAGACAGAGTATGAGTGGGAGAGGGGCAGAGAGAGAGGGAGACACAGAATTTGAAGCAGGCTCCAGGCTCTGAGTTGTCTGTACAAAGCCTGATGCAGGGCTCGAACCCACAAACTGTGAGATCATGACCTGAGCTGAAGTCAGATGCTTAACCAACTGAGCCATCCAGGTGCCCCTAAATACAAATATTCTTAATGTTTCATTCACTCAAAGTCATCCCACTTCCCTGAAGAAGTTCAAGAATACTGTAGTCCCTTTTCTTCTTAAACTATGCCTAAATCTTCTCTCAGTATAGGTGTCACCTTGTCAGTTATGAGTCCTCATTTTTTTAAACTTAATTTTGAAATAGTTTCAAACTGTTAGAAGAGTTTCAGTAATAGCACAAATAATCCCCAAACACTCTTGATTCATATGCACAAAATGTTTATGTTTTAACACATTTATCATTCTATATGTGTGCATGTAAGTGTGTGTGTATGTGTTTCCCTTGAACTATTTGGGAGAAAGTTAGAGACACAAATACCTGACTGTATTTCTATCAAAAAACAAGGACATGTTCTTCCATAACCACAGTACAGTTATTAAAATCTAGAAAATATTGATACCCAGCTATTATGTAATATATGGATCTTATTTGTCATCAATTGTCCTAATAATTTCTTTTATAGAAAAAAAATTGTATTATTCAAAGATCCAGTTTAGGATCATGAGTCTCCTTGAATCTTCTTTAACACAGAATTCCTCAGTATGTCTTTGTCTTTCACCACCTTCACATATGAAAGAATACAGACTAGTTATTTTATAGTATGGCTCTCCATATGGGTTTGTCCTATGTTTCAAGATTGGATTCATGTTATATATTTTTGGCAAGAATGTCATATATGTTGTGTTCCTCCCACTGCATTTTTTCAGATAGCACACAATTTCCATTTGTCCAATTTCTGGTGATACTAACTTTTAGTATTTGGTTAAGGTGCCAGGAGTGGAATAGGGGGTAAAATTGGGATAAAGTGTCTCCCAAAAAGATGACTGCCACTTCTTCATGTAAAACTCAGATGTCATTAGACTTAACAGTCTTAAATATACCATTTCCACTTGACAAGACAGACTTATTGGACTCTTCCATCTTGTTTTAGTGAATCCATTTTGATTCATCCCCAAATGGGTACACCCAGCCTGAGAGTCCCTCCATTGATAAGACTTTCAGTTTCAACAAGAGCTTACTAGCAGATTATCAGCTGCCTTAAAAAAGTGAGGCAAGGGGAGAGGGATACCAATTGGTGGCTGTCAGAAATGGTCTTTTGTACTGAAAAGTGCTGCCTCTCCTAGTCCTCTGGCAATCATTATACCCTTAACTAAAGCTGAGATGTCCCATTTTCCGTCTGGGTTTATATATTGTTCCTGTTGGAATAGCCACGGC